>NC_137693.1:9889074-9964074 GCF_963989245.1 Nansenia antarctica | reverse complement strand
TAATCGTCCATTTTACCTAGGGCACTGGTGAGGAAATGAATTCATTTATTTATTTATTTATTTAATAAGCAAAAATGCACTAAACAAACATAATCGTTTGCAAAAAAAGCACATGGCCACGTTGCTTTTTTCAAACTTTTAAGTCAATATTCAACCGATTCCACTTCAGTCGGTCCACCGCCATGCAAGGCTGTTATGGCCACATACGCGCACTGCTCTCACCATGCATTAACCATAGGTAGCCTACAGGTAGGATACATACACACTCTGCACAAGTCCCAATGGGTGTCAGGTAGGTCCTAACATGCGAAATGAACCAATATAATAATGCAATATATTACACTTAGCTGACGCTTTTATCCAAAGCAACTCACATTGCAGAGAGTGCATGCATTTTTCAGTATATATGGTCGCTCCATGCTCTACCAACTGAGCCACAGAGTACCATAACCACTGTATTGATAAACATTAGCCTGACCTGCACCAATGTCAAGTACTGTTACATGATATTGTATGTATTGTGCACTAAAAACAGACACAATATAAACATTTCCCATGATCTGTTTAAAAAAAACTAAACCATTATGCATTTAATACGGTCTATGAGTAAGACTATCACTCCAGAAGCTGCTCTGTAAGATATTGTACGACTATAATTGAAAATAACTGGATATATCCCTCAATGCCTCTCAACCTTTCCCCCATGATGAAAAAGAACTTGACAGTTGATTAGAAAAGAGTCAAACTGCCAGAACAGCAAGGACAGGAGGCCATTCAAAAGAGCTATTGAAATACTTATTACAGACGTTTTCATCATCAGCACACACACACACACACACACACACACACACACACACACACTATGCTGTCAGGTGCACAACCGCTCATTGCTATATCAGGTGTCAGCCAGTCAGTAATGGGGGGGGAGATGCTCTTTTGCACAAAGTGAAATGAGGCCGTGAAGGACACTCTGGATTTGTCTGGCTCTGATCCAGAAGTGCTGCAGCCACCGGCCCACACCGCAGGTGGGCCACGGTCCCCCGGGAGAACATGCGACGTCCGCAGCACCAGGGCCATCTGAATGTACACCGCCTTAATCTGCTGGCTGTTCCTCTCATTCTTTATTTAGCAGATTTTCAAGCCGTGTTGCGTCCTACCCCCCTGGCACACTTTACACATCCTACCCCCCTGGCACACTTTACATTGAGGAGAAGGTGGTTGGTTGTTTTTGTTTTTTACATTTGCATTTAGATCATTTCAACATAACTAAAGTATTTGTTTATTTATCCTCTTCGAATCAGTTAATAACCCATCCCATGATCCATTTAAAGTGTAATCATTACTTCCTGTCGGTTTACTTGCTTTAATGCTGTGTTGCACTTAAATCGATTTAGTGCACAGAGTAATAGAGATAGTACACAGAGGATTAGAGAAAGCCAATCTTTGGTACCCTAATACTGAAGTGATGATCACACACTTCTATTTAATGCGTTACAACTGCTTTAAAGACTATCAATGAAGTAGTTACCCTAGTACTGAACAGTGGTGTTCATTGTCAACGTCAGGTGTGGTTCTTGAGGCTGTAGTCAATATTACTTAAGAGTATAAAGGTTAATTGCTTTGCAATTGCCTATTTGTTTTATAGTAGTGTACACTTGTCCACTCCCCATATCCATATTTTTTGCTGTTACACCAATCCTATGCTTATGCTTGTATTGTGCTTGTGTATACCTACATTTACATTTACATTTTTGGCATTTAGCAGACACCAAAGCGACTTACAACAAATACATTTAACTAAGTAAGTGAATCATCTATCCAGACAGTCATCATAAGAAAAAGCAATCTATGCTCAGGCCAGGGGTCTTTTTTTTGGGGGGGGGGGGGGGGGTGAAGGTGTACACTTCAGGGACAAGGATGGAGGACTTGGATGCAGGTGACTATTTGAACAGGCTGTCATGTCCCTGGAGGATCAGATCATGACACCACCGCGCCTTGAAGATGTCATCCAAGTCTAAGTCAGGATTTGCATGTCGTGAATACATCAATGTTTCTAAAAAGAATACATACATGTTTATGAAAGCCTGGTTTTCATGGTTATTCTCTGTCCAGCCTGTGATTTATTAGTTTCCAGAGGACCTCCCCTCATCATGACACAAAAAGAGGATGTAGTCAGGTGGTCTGTTCTAGCTTAGCTCTACATGTTACAGAGACACATGGAAGACTGTTATCCATGCCATTGATTGTTTACTTGTTCTCTTACCATAAGTGAGTAATGATCCAGAGGAAATACATATAGCTAATTGTGCTAGTCATATTCATCAATCAAGTGTCTTGTTTTAATGTACCGTATGTCTGTGTTCAGTCCACAGTCCAGGTTAATCAATCGCTGACTGCTACAGTCCCACTGATGCTGCATAGACCTTCTGGTATAAAGCACTTCCTGGTGTGTGATAAAGGTCCTTGTCCATTGGCTCATCCCCAGGGTATCCGAGATCTGCTTAAAGGCCTACCTGTTGTTGTCTCCGTGGCAACTAATTTGAGTTTTTCTCCTGACTAAGCATACATTAGATGAGTCATCACAAATATTTGTTGCCAGGGCTCTTGGAACGCTGTATTATTATTCCAGCATCAGTATATATTTCATGCTGAGCACCGGGGGGGGTTTAATGGTTTATTTCACTCAATAAAATGACTTATATAGGTTGGAAGCTTCCCTTACATAACATACTGAAGATGAATGCTGATATTTCTGATTGAGATTGAAAGTGTTTGTGTGTGTGTGTGTGGGGGGGGGGAATCAACGTGGATTGGATGTGTGTGTGTGAGTGTGTGTGTGTGTGTGTGTGTGTGTGTGTGTGTGTGTGTGTGTGTGTCTGTGTTGGGAAATCTACTGGGATTCCCCCTTGTAATGAGTAGACTGAGGCACACCCACACTGACAGGAGCAGAACAGGACATTGTGTTCCTAAACATCATACTTTTACTCTCTGGAAACGTCTGGATGCAGGAATGCTGGCAAACTAGGTGTGCAAAAAAGACTGCTTTGACTTTGAAGGATGCTTTGTAAAGCAAGCGTATTTGGAACTCAAACAGGGATAATCCTTTTCTGTAGGGAGAGTGAATCTGTATGTTGTTACGTTGCTCTGGAAATCACCCACAACAGCACTTGACACCGCAAAACTTGACACTGCAAAAGAGAGAGAAGAGAGGCAGAAGTTTCCCCTGATACTTATGAGAAAACAATGTGGGTGTTTTTTGTTTTTTTGGACCAGAATAATTTGAGGGTTTCATTGGTTGTGAACGACTTAAAATTCACAGAAGACCCCCACATGTTCCGTCGTCAATCATCTCAAAGTCTAGACACTGTCAATAGCGGAGGGGGGGGGGGGGGGCAGGGAGACATCAGTATGTGTGGGGGGGGGTCATACCCTTACATTACATAACATAACCCAATCTACATGTTTAACAGACACATTTATCCAATGTGATTTATAATTAGAGATTAACAGGGACAGTCTCCCTGGAATATCTTAGGGGTCACTCAAGGGGACACTAGTGGCGGCGTTCCCAGGTGGAATTTGAACTCATGAGTCATGACCTTCGGATCGCCAGTTCAACATCACGATCGCCGAGGCCACCACTAACCCCTCACATATACCCCTCACATATACCCCTCACGTTACATAACATACCCCACAGGCCTTTACATAGCAACACAAGTCATACTTGACACGTTTTGTGACACAACAGCCCTCATTCGCCATCCCGTCCCATTCCTGTCTGTCAGGAGGTGGTTGTTGTAACCTGTTCTTATGAGACTCAAGACAAGGAGGGTGGTCTGTCAAACACCTACTCCGTGTGCACGCCACTGGGATCCTACAGCATATCAATGTCTTCATGTCAAAACAAGCCAAAGGCCGCCCTTTCTCAGATCTCTCTGCACGGGGGGGAAAGAGCGTAGAACAGTGTTGCTGTTTGATGTGGCTGCTGGCAGGGCTGCAAAGCCCCTGACGGTCCTGGTCAAACGGAGAAGAAGAAGCCAGAGAGGTGTCAATGGGTTTCTGGAAGTTTCTGTAGCCTGAAACTCTCCCTTTGAAGGTTTTTTTCCATCTGGTAAAAGCTTGCTCTATAACTGTAATGGGAGCTACCTGCTACCTGGCTTCAACCCTCAAAGAGTCAGGGGTGTTGAGGAGGATATCATCTTTTGATATGTCCCAAACTGTTGATTTATTGTCACTTCTGTGGTGCTCCTGTGCTGTGGAGTCACAAATGTATACAGCTATTTTATCTTTTTTGGGGGGGGTGGGGGGGCGAAAAAGGTAAGAGAGATATTTTCAAGGTTATAACAGGCACATAGACAAAATGGAAAGTTACAAATTGGATGTTGAAATTGAGTGGGGAGGGGATAGCCAAAGTTGGGCTTGAACCAGCAAATCATCAACTCAGTCAGGCAAACTACCTCCTTTTCCATAAAGACCTGTAGTGGAGGCTAAACCCAAGTAACCTCAGTTTAGCCAACTTGTTTATTTTGGTGAATAGGGTTTTCCCCACCTTCTCTGCTCGGTCAATGTTATTTGCATTAGGGATTACCCGCCTATTCAATCCATTGTGTTCAGGGTTTAGCCACCACGCCTACATCTCTGAGTAAGACGGGAAGCTCCCATTAATTTCTTATTTGTCCACTCAATCCAGCAATTTAAAAGAAGACCCCACTTATCCACTACTACACTGACAGAAACGTCCAAACGTTTTCTTCTTTTAACCACAAGATGGCGCTGTAATAAATACTCCTTATTGAGCCTACGCGTCTACTTCCTCCCTCTCTCTGCACCTGCGCACTTCGTGTTAAGGAAGTAGTGCGTGTTTGTCTTCTGTTGTCGAAATGGCTGAAGGAGATATCCAAGAGTTTATTGAACAGAACAGACATTTAGCCGATATTGTCGATGCATATCGCGGCGTTTCGGAGAGTGAGAAACACTGGACGGCCAGGAGGGAGTTCCTGTTCCGGAACATAAACGACTATGAGGACCCGCACATAGACAAGCTGCTGGCCTTATCCATGGTGTGGGCCAACAACGTGTTCATGGGCTGCCGGTGAGAACACAACAAACACACGTGTTGACTGTCTGTGACTCACTCAACTGTTTACATGGCTTGACGTTTAGGAGGCTAGTTTGTATGGAATGAAAATAATGGTCTCTCCCCCTCTTTCTCTACCTTTCTCCCCCTCTCTCTCTCCCTCTTTTTCTCTCTCTCTTTCTCCCTCCCTCCCCATCTCTCTCTTTCTCCCTCCCTCCCCATCTCTCTCTCTTTCTCCCTCCCTCCCCATCTCTCTCTCTTTCTCCCTCCCTCCCCATCTCTCTCTCTCTTTCTCCTTCCCTCCCCATCTCTCTCTCTTTCTCCCTCCCTCCCCATCTCTCTCTCTTTCTCCCTCCCTCCCCATCTCTCTCTCTTTCTCCCTCCCTCCCCATCTCTCTCTCCCTCCCTCCCCATCTCTCTCTCTTTCTCCCTCCCCATCTCTCTCTCTTTCTCCCTCCCTCCCCATCTCTCTCTCTTTCTCTCTCCCTCTCTCTCTCTCCCTCCCCATCTCTCTCTCCCTCCCTCCCCCCCATCTCTCCCTCCCCCCCATCTCTCCCTCCCCCCATCTCTCCCTCCCTCCCTCCCCCCATCTCTCCCTCCCTCCCCCCCATCTCTCCCTCCCTCCCCCCCATCTCTCCCTCCCTCCCCCCCATCTCTCCCTCCCCCCATCTCTCCCTCCCTCCCCCCCATCTCTCCCTCCCTCCCTCCCCCCCATCTCTCCCTCCCTCCCCCCATCTCTCCCTCCCTCCCTCCCCCCCATCTCTCCCTCCCTCCCTCCCCATCTCTCTCCCTCCCCCTCTCTCCATCTCTCTCTCCCATCTCTCTCTCTCCCTCCCTCCCATCTCTCCCTCCCTCCCATCTCTCTCTCTCTTTCTCTCTCTCTCTCCCTCCTCCCATCTCTCTCTCTCCCTCTCTCTCTCTTTCTTCCTCTCTCTCTCTCTCTCCCCATCTCTCTCTCTATCTCTCTCTCCCTCCCCCCTTCCCTCTCTCCCTCCCCATCTCTCTCTCTCTTTCTCCCTCTCTCTCTCTCTCTCTCTCTCTCTCTCTCTCTCTCCCTCCCCCTCCCTCCTTCCCTCAGATACAAGGAAGACCTCCTAGAGAGAGTGAGGGAGATGGCTGATGGAATAGTGGTGGAGGATGCCCCCGTTTTTAAAACCAGGGGTGAGATCATGGCCATCCCTAGCGTTGATCGTCTCTCCCTCCTTCCCTCCCTCCCTCCTTCTCTCCCTCCCTCCCTCCCTTCTTCCCTCCCTCCCTGACAGCTTTGAGATGCCAAGCCAGTTCACAGCATGGAAGATTGGAGCTGTCATGTTATGCCCCAGCTAGGGATGCTCCGATCTGGATTTTTGGGGCCGATACCGATCACCGATTTTTTTCCTCAAGATCAACCGATACCGATACCGATTTTTTTTTAAATACATAACTGTAGGCCTACTGACTGGATAGCCTACATATTTTTTGCTTTTTAGACAAAAGTTTTGATCCATTAGGCACCAAGCAAACGCAGACCCATTTTTATGGCATAGTAAAGGTCTGGCCTATCACCCAGTTAGGGCCTGAAGCCCAAGTCAGTCGATATGGCTGTATAAAAGACATCATAAACGTGGCCTTCATGGTTTACATACTGTTACGTCCTCCTATGTTTTCTGTTCAGTTATCTGTCTTCCCCAGGAAAAAATAAAAATAAAAAAATATCGGTTTTTGCGATCGGCCATTTTTGCCGATCACCGATAGAGTCATTTGGAGTGAAATCGGCCGATTTAAATCGGTGGCCGATAAATCGGAGCATCCCTAGCCCCAGCCCCATCCTCTGACTGTCTGACTGATTATTTTAAGTTGATGATTCATTTTGCTGTTATATCTGTGGCTTGTTTAGACGTGATGTATTTTTAACCCATGTAACATAAGTTGGAACTTTTGTAATATTTTATACATTAAAATATTTGGACTATTGATTGATGTCTTCCATGTCTAAACAATGAATTGGGGGTGTCAACATTTAGAAGGAATGCACGTACAAATGGTTTTGGGCTAACTACTGTTGTTGTCTTGGGTTAACAGCAAATGATTGCCTCACATTTAGACAATAAAAAATAAATGTTGGGGGTGTCATCAGTGGTGAACACCAAGTGAAGTCATACATGGGTCTGGCAGAATGTTGCTGTGGTCTGGTCTCCTCCCACCCTATCGTGTATATACGCCATTTAACTGATGGTTTTATCCAAAGTGACTTGCAGTGAGTGCATATGTTTGTCAGTATATATGGTCCCCACGGGGGTCGAGGCCACAACCGAAGCATTGTTAGAAAAGCACCGTGCTCTAACAACTGACCCACAGGAGCTCTGCTGCTGTAGTCACTGATGTTACGTCTCAGTCGTTAAGCAGACGCTCTTATCCAGAGAGACACACAGTACAATTACAGTACAGAATGTACAAGACGCACTTCCACCTACAGGAAGTGAAACAATTATTCATCACAATCAGAGCAAGTATGACTTAATAATAATAATAACAACTTTTTATTTATATAGCGCTTTTCCTGCAAAGGTTGCAGCTCAAAGTGCTCCAATCATTATATAATAATAATTTAATAATTTTTTCATTTAAAGGCAATATTAAAAAGATGGGTTTTTAGTCTTGACTTGCTGTACATACATCTACTGATGCCTCTGGACACATCTTCAGTGATGTTCCTGGAATCATCGGGCGTTTCGGCTCTTTCAACATCATACACCCTCCTCCAGGTGACCCAGCCGGGGCTGATCAGACCCCAGCTTGTGTCCAGATGGCTAACTAGCTACCATGACTCCATGGCTCTCCTCTTTTGAGCCACAGTCATCTAGGCTCTCTCTGCCGCATTGGTGGTACTGCGGATGTCTCTCCCTCGATGCCCAAACTGCTGACGGCTCTGGCCAAGGAACGGGCTACAAATCCTCTGCAACCAACCTCTACTGGGAAACACCCTGCTCTCCAACCAGCCTGCTGGCAGTCACTAACCAGTCCCGCGTACTTGGAGAGCTTCCTCTCAAAGGCTTCTTCCAAGCGGTCTTCCCACGGGACTGTCAGTTCCAGCAGCACTGCTTGCCTGGTGGACTCAGACAAGAGACCAATGTCTGGTCGCAGGGTGGTGACTACAATGTGGCTGGGGAACTTCAGCTGATGTTCAAGGTCAACCAACAGCTGCCAGTCTCTTGCAGAGGTCAAGATGCCTGCAGATGTTTTCCTGGCTTGACTTGAACATATTTGCTGAGGTTGCATCCCTAATGTAAACTGGCAGTGCATTCCACAATCTGGGTGCATAAAATGAGAATGCAGCCTCACCAAATCTCTTCTTTTGTACATGTGGTACACAGAGCTCTATTGGGCTGATATGCTAGCAAAAGCTCTTTCAGATATTCTGGTGCTGTGCCAGTGAGAGCTTTATAAACAAGCAGAAGGATTTTGAAATCTATTCTGAACTGAACAGGAAGCCAGTGTAGAGTCTCTAATGGCCACAAGCAAGTCACAGTGCTAGAGAAAGAGAAGAAAACAATTATTCTGGGTTTTGTGTGTGTGTGTGTGTGCGCAAAACTTCAGGGTCAGCACAAGTGTGTATGTTGGCAAGTGCTAAGACGGGGAGAGGTCAGAGGAGGAGCCCAGGTGTATTCTGGTCTGGCTGAAACCCTGAAGAAGGCAGCTTGCTGCTGAAACCTTAAATACATAATTGGCCAGTTTCACAGACAAGTCTAGCCTAAACCTAGAGTAAAAGGCGTCTTCGATGGAGGTTTTAGATTGAAGGTGTGATTTAGTCCAGGACTAGGCTAAAGCCTTGTCTGTGAAACCGGCCCATTAAGCATTAGCCGGCAAGAGTGTGCCGCTCTCTTTCTCTTCTCTTTGTAGTCTGTTCCTCTCCCATCTCACCCTCTCATGTCAGCTCACTCACTCATCCATGGACTCACACTGCTGCTCGTGTCAGACCACAGAGAGATGCTTTAACAGACTCCTGCTGCCCCGTCACACTGGAGGTCCATGTCTGTCTGTCTGCACGTCTGGCTGCACTCTGCTGGTACCACAGAGAGGGGCGTGTGTGTGTGTGTGTGTGTGTGTGTGTGAGTGTGTGAGTGTGTGTGTGTGTATGTATGTGTGTGTGTGTGTGTCTGTGTGTGTGTCTGTCTGTCTGTCTCTCTCTCTGCTGTGTGTGTGTCTGTCTCTCTCTCTGCTGTGTGTGTGTGTGTGTGTGTGTGAGTGTGTGTGTTTGTATGTGTGTGTCTGTCTCTCTCTCTGCCGTGTGTGTGTGTGTGTGTGTGTGCGTGTCTCTGCTGTGTGTGTGTGTGTGTGTGTGTGTCTGTCTCTCTCTCTGCGGTGTGTGTGTGTGTGTGCGTGACTCTGCTGTGTGTGTGTGTGTGTGTGTGTGTGTCTGTCTCTCTCTGCTGTGTGAGTGTGAGAGTGTGTGTGTGTATGTGTGTGCCTCTGTCTACTGTAGGAGGTGATACGTACTGGGCAGGGTAGTGAGCTGCTGCCCCCTGCCTGCAGGGGTTGGTGAGTACAGACCCCCTCTGCTGTGTTATCCCTGCCTGACTGCCCTAGACTGTCCCCTTCTTGTCCCTGTGAGAGAAGGACTGTTGCTGTCTGCGATGATCCCAGCCACACCTCTCTCTGATGTGTCACCCTCCACCACCTCTGCTGGCCCGACTGGCCCCACCACCTCTGCTGGCCGACTGGCCCCACCACCTCTGCTGGCCAACTGGCCCCACCACCTCTGCTGGCTGACTGGCCCCACCACGCCGATGTGGCAGTCACACTGGCTCCTCGCTCGTGGAACGAGCTTCCAACGGCTGTCAGAAGTGCAGAATCACTCCCCATCTTCCGCCGGAGACTGAAGACCCATCTCTACACCTTAACTGTCTGTCCCTCCTGAGACATCTACTACCCCTCTGTACTGTCCCTCCTGAGACATCTACTACCCCCCTGTACTGTCCCTCCAGAGACATCTACTACCCCCCTGTACTGTCCCTCCTGAGACATCTACTACCCCCTGTACTGTTTCACCTGAGACATCTACTACCCCCCTGTACTGTTTCACCTGAGACTTCTACTACCCCTCTGTACTGTTTCACCTGAGACATCTACTACCCCCCTGTACTGTTTCTCCTGAGACATGTACTACATGAACTTGTATGTAGAGTTACATATGTGACACGGTCTAGTGTTTTGGTCCGCATGTCGGCAACCAATCAAAATGTTCAGACCTTTATTTTTGAAACATGGAAATAATTTCGAAGTTGTTGAAAATCACAACACAAACTCACTAGTCAAGCCAAAATACAGCAATGCAATGGATTCGGTGAGTAATCCCCACTGCTACCTAGTTAACTATAACACTACTTTACATTGTTAGCAGGCACACAAAACAAGCTGTGTTAGTTGACTAGCGAGTGTGTCATTGATTTTCAACAACGCTGAAATGTATTCTTCGAAAGAAAAGTCTGAACATTAAAACATGAATGCCGACAACTGCCGAATGCGGATCAATTGAGACAATTGTCACAGACTGTGTCACATATGTACACTCATGTACACAGTACGTACTGGTATTGTCAATGTAGGGGCAAGTGACCTGAGATCCCTGTATCTACACTATTCCTCTGCCTACTGCTTTGTTAGGTGACTCACTAGTCACTAGGTTCATCCCGACACATGACTGCCATCTAAGGGGCTTCACACACTGCGGGGCCGAGCCAAACCATACTGTGCTGGCTCAGATATTTTCCTTTCACATTGTTCTTTCTAGCACTCTCAGCAACTAGGGTGGAGGCAGAACCAGGCCGGCCCAGTACAGCTCAGCTTGCTTCGGCCCTGTAGTGTGAATCAGGGTTATACAGTCGGTATGTCAGACTATCAGACAATGCTGAGGCTGCAATGACTCATGAGTACATGTCTATTGGCCCTTGTTAGGGTTAGGGTTAATAGGGTCAGTTAAGGTATATATATATATATAGTTAGGGTTAATTAGGGTATATATATAGATAGGGTTAGGGTTAATAGGGTTAGAAATACTACTGGACTAGCAAGAAGTAATAACTTGCACCGCAGTTGTACCACCTTCACATTAAATGGGAAATTAGCTGAAATAAAGTTCATCTCAAAGTCTGAAAAATGTTTTATTATGTTTATACAGCATATAAGTATACATTGTTGGTTTTTTTGAGTAAATTCACAGAACTTCATAACATATCTCTTCTCCATAGTGAAATAAACCACTAGCTACAATATGACCCTTACTGTCTTTTCAGCAAAAAAAAAAAGGATTTCATGAAAAATGACTCCCATAATAATTTTGTATATATGGACAGTGTACTTGTTATTATACTCATCTCAAGTTACCGTTAATCGGGGTGCCACACATACACATAGGAAACAAATTCAGGCATGAAACAAACTGGGCTTCGGGGGAAACAGATATGTTGTTCGGCGTAGCCACATAGTGTGGTACTGCTGGGGTCACTTATTCACTGGGCTCTTCTCTCAGCCTCCCACTGCTCCTTGTGTGGTTGCAGTCTGACTGGGCTGTTCCTTCCACCTCCCACTGCTCCTCTTCATCCCAAGACAAGCCAACTTCCTTTTACAAGTGCCACTTTTCACGTTTACTTGACCCTTGACCCTTCCCCCTTTACTTCATCATTATTGTGATCAATAGAGCTTACTCGCTTTAATTACAAAGTGTACTCTGGTCTTATCTGGGTGTCGTGTTGTGTTGTTTGTCACAGGGGTCTCTACTTAACGGCTTATCTCAGATGATTTCATCAAGTCTTCTCTTGACAACTAAAACAGTCATGTTTTATGGACTTTATGTTAATGGTGTGACAACATATATTCCCCCCCCACTGCCAGTTGTGTTCAAACCGAGAGACGTTAAAAAATAAAAGATTCTGTAGGAACTGAACAGTAACAGCATCAATCCCCCCCCAAAAAAAGAGAAGATATATTACAAATTCTATTAGCAATAACTTATTTCACATCATGCAATAAAAAAGAAAAAAAAGAAATTAAGAACAAGAACACAAATATCAGATTGATTTTTCTTCAAATGTGTTGGCAAGCGAGTTAAAGTCCCATACTGATTTTCTTTTCTTTTCCTTTTTTTAAATCCTTTTCTGGTGGCACTTAAGTTCTTCTGATGACTTATTTTCTTGATGAGGTAAATGAGAGATTGAAGAATTTTGATAGAGAGTGATGATGATGGTGGTGGTGGTGACGATGATGATGATGATGATGGTGGTGGTGGTGATGAAGGCAGCAGAACAGTGTTAGGAGTCCACCCAACTCTGCTCGACGATGGCAGAAACTCTCTTCTCATACTCCCTCTTGTTCTCCTGATAAAGCTGGGCAGCCTGGCTGTTGGCTGGGCTGTTGGGGTTCGGCTCGTCCAACAGAGACTGTGAACACAGAGAGGAGGTCAGTGATTGTGACAGTGAACGGATGGTCGTGAACTATTCGCGTACTATTCCGTCTTCAGAGCGGTCTGGTACAGTATAGGTCTAGGAGGAGAACACTGGGAACATTGGATCATTGGAACAAAGGTGTTCGGAAAAAAAGAAAAGAAAAAAGCACGAGACAGAAAATACTTCAAAGTGGAGACAGAGAGAGAGAGAGAGACAGAGAGACAGAGAGAGAGACAGAGCGAGACAGAGAGCGAGACAGAGAGAGACAGAGAGAGAGAGAGAGCGAGACAGAGAGAGAGAGCGAGACAGAGAGAGAGAGAGAGAGAGAGAGAGAGAGAGAGAGAGAGAGAGACAGAGCGAGACAGAGAGCGAGAGAGAGAGCGAGACAGAGAGAGAGAGAGAGCGAGACAGAGCGAGACAGAGAGAGCGAGACAGAGAGAGCGAGACAGAGAGAGCGAGACAGAGACAGAGAGACAGAGAGAGAGAGCGAGCGAGACAGAGAGAGCGAGACAGAGAGAGCGAGACAGCGAGAGCGAGACAGCGAGAGCGAGACAGAGAGAGCGAGACAGAGAGAGCGAGCGAGACAGAGGGAGAGCGAGAGCGAGACAGAGAGAGAGCGAGACAGAGAGCGAGACACAGAGAGAGAGAGAGAGACAGAGAGCGAGAGACAGAGAGAGCGAGACAGAGAGAGCGAGACAGACAGAGAGCGAGCGAGACAGAGAGAGCGAGCGAGAGAGAGAGAGAGCGAGCGAGAGAGAGAGCGAGCGAGAGAGAGAGCGAGCGAGAGAGAGAGCGAGCGAGACAGAGAGAGAGCGAGACAGAGAGAGAGCGAGAGACAGAGAGAGAGCGAGACAGAGAGCGAGAGCAAGAGAGAGAGCGCGAAGGCGAGACAGAAAGACACAGGGGGAGCGAGGAGATTGATAGAGAGAGAGAGAGAGAGAGAGAGAGAGAGAGAGAGAGAGATAATGACATCAGCAGATAGGATGCAGCTGCAGTGTTCCCAGGGCGATGGGCTGGGAGGGAGGGGCCACCCTACCTGGATGGAGGTCAGGATAGACGACACGTCGTACGTGGGGCTCCAGCGGTTCTGAAGGATGTCTAGACATATACTTCCATCTGCATAGACTGGGAAGAGGACAGAGGGGCTTGTTAAAGAGAGTTACCGTGGCAACGTTCACAACACAACACAACACACAACCACTAGCGGCTGCGTTCGTAAATTAGCTCGGAGAGTGCCGGGGGGGCGCACGCCGGGTTTTCGATGTCATAAAAGGCACCCAGTCGTTTGATTGGGACAAGAGGCGTTCCATGAGTGCCGATCAGATTCCCAGAGCGAATTTTTTACGAACGCAGCCTTTAGTACTGGCCTCGTGGGGGGGGGGGGGGACTGCGGAGGGAGGCGTCATGCCAAGCTTAGGAAGGCAGAATTAAATAAACGCTGAAAGTTCAGTTCACTTTTTTTGGATCAGGACAGAGCTAATGGGGGTTCAGGGTCACACCGGAGGGTCTGCGCTGTCAGGTCTAGGGGGACTCTTACCGTCAGGTCTACAGGACTCTTACGGTCAGGTCTACAGGACTCTTACGGTCAGGTCTACAGGGGACTCTTACTGTCAGGTCTAGGGGGACTCTTACTGTCAGGTCTAGGGGGACTCTTACTGTCAGGTCTAGGGGGACTCTTACTGTCAGGTCTAGGGGGACTCTTACCGTTCGGGTGAAACATTTTGGAGATAAATCGAACCGTGGGAGGCTTGTTAGGGTACTCTTCTGAAAATTCTATCACAAGCTTAAAAGTTCCTGCAGAGAGAGATAGCGAGAGGGAGAGGGAGGGAGAGGGAGAGAGGGGGAGAGGGAGGGAGACAATTACTGTTACTAAAAATACCCGCCGTTCCTCACGAAAGGAACAAATCCTTTATCTAGGCACAACGTCAACCCCCACTGCTTACAGTGCGTGACATGACTAATACAAGCCTGAATATGAATATGCTGAGTCAGCACTTCCACCAGATTCCACAAAAGCATAATTACTGGCGCCAGAGTCATGAACTTGTTCAGATTGATCACACTGTAGAAACACCAGGAACCACTCTTCACTTTGCTCCCGGCTAGACAAAAAAACAACAAAAAAACACACACTCTGCACTCACTGACTACATTTCTTTCAACCAGTTCATGATGAATTAAAGGTAGACTCTGGGATATGACTACATATGTGGAGAGAGAGAGAGACAGAGAGAGAGACAGAGACAGAGACAGAGACAGAGACAGAGAGTGAGAGAGTGAGAGTGAGAGAGAGAGAGAGAGAGAGTGAGAGAGAGGGAGAGAGACAGAGAGAGAGAGTGAGAGAGTGAGAGAGAGAGAGAGAGAGTGAGAGAGTGAGAGAGAGGGAGAGAGACAGAGAGAGACAGAGAGAGAGAGAGAGAGAGACAGAGAGAGACACAGAGAGAGAGAGAGAGACAGAGAGAGACAGAGAGAGACAGAGAGAGAGAGAGAGAGAGACAGAGAGAGACAGAGAGAGAGACAGAGAGAGAGAGAGAGACAGAGACAGAGAGACAGAGAGAGAGAGAGAGAGAGAGGGAGAGAGACAGAGAGAGACAGAGACAGAGACAGAGACAGAGACAGAGTGAGAGAGTGAGAGTGAGAGTGAGAGTGAGAGAGAGAGACAGAGAGAGAGAGAGACAGAGAGAGACAGAGACAGAGACAGAGTGACAGAGAGAGAGAGACAGAGAGAGACAGAGAGAGAGAGAGAGAGAGAGAGAGAGAGAGACAGAGAGAGAGAGAGAGACAGAGAGAGAGACAGAGAGAGAGACAGAGAGAGAGACAGAGAGAGAGAGACAGAGAGAGAGCCTGTGTGAACAGAGCAACTGTCATCAAAGACATAGTAGTCTAGTAGACATAGTAGCCATTCAATCACATTCATCTCTACAGTGTCCTCTTCTCCCTCCCTCCTCTGACATGTCTTTGGTTTGGGTCTCCCTAGTCTGTCGCATCTCTGGCAGTGTCGCCCCGCTTGTGTTGCTATGACGACGTCACATCCCAGAGTCACCCTTTAAAGTTAATGTTTCCTGTGCAGTTAGGCTTGCCAACTGTCCCGTATTAGCTGGGATGCCCCTGTATTTTGGGCTGGATGAATACACAGGACCTCTCTTAGGCTCCCTCATGTGTACGGAAATGCACCAATTCTTCCAACCCCCCCCCCTCCCACCCCCCACCCCCCGTGCAGTGGCACGCCATCTTTTGTCCCGTATTTACTTGGCAACCCTACCTGCATAGGTGAAGCTTTATTTAAAAATGGTTAACTTACCATCCTCAAATGGCGTCCCCACTGGGCTGCAAGGGAAGAGAGAGGGACCGTGACTTTCATGTAAACAAACGAGCTACTATCGTAGGAATAAGGCCATGAGTATGACTACACATGTAGGGGAACACAATACACCACTCCACTCCCTTCCAGCAAACACTGTCCTAATATAGGAGCACCGTATCACCCTGCTAATGGACGCCAATTCATTAGTCAAATAACTGTGTACACAATGTGGCAACTAGCCCTCCACACCTCGACAGCTACATGTCACCATTTGCATTCTCTCTCTCTCGCTCGCTCTCTCAACAGTAACAATAATCAACAATTCTCTCTCTCCACCTCTCTCTACCTCTCACTCTCTCTACCTCACTCTCTCTACCTCTCACTCTCTCTACCTCTCTCTCTCTCTCTAGCTCACTCTCTCAACCAGGATCCTTATGGTCACCTGGTGACCATGTGGCGATGAGGACATTGGCACCGTAAAACAGGGGTTGGATTTAGACCCACTCACCCAAAAATAACGGCGTTCCACAGCATGATGTTATTCTCTGACGGAGCTCCACTGACACCAGTCGGGGGGTCTTCTTGAAGTCTTAGAACAAAGAGAAACCATTAGAATCACGGAACGGGACGTCAAGAGTTCTAAAGAAGGGCGGCGATCGGATCCTCTGTACGGCTGACTCTATAACAGGCAGGGACGCACACTCAGTCAGTGTGGGTTTTAATGCACAAAAAAACACCCCATGACATTTGTGTGGTGACAGCTTATCACCAATGCCAAGTGCTCTTTGGCCAGTGTAATCCAGCAAAGCCATTATAAAGCACCACCACAACAGAAAGCTCCCTTAAGCACAGCTTTCACCACTCAGCGCACAAGGTAGTCTTTGTGTCAGTAGGACCTTTCTGCAAGTCTCTACAGAGAGCAACGCCTCAATTAACCTCATTTAATGTAATCTCGCTGCAGGCTTGATGGATGCAGCACGGGAGCTGACGCAGATAGCTACTGCTACGTCTGCAATTTCTATTCCATGCAAGGATATATTTATATCGAGATAACCCAACTGTACTGTAACAAGTGGCTGATCACATCACTAATCTATCGGTCTCTCTTCTTCACGCAAGAAGGAACGCAACAGAGGGCATTGATGCTCATCAAGGGACTCTCCTGTCCTGTCCTGACAATTGTTCTCCGACTCAATCCTAACCGTTGACCTGCAGGGGGGGGGGGGGCAGGTAAAGTAGGGTCAGGTTACACACAGAGAGTGTCACTCTATCCGTCCAGCTCCTCACACAGTGTCCTGATGGAATATCTAAGCATCACCTGTTTCCATTGACGAGGGGGGTACACACACACACACACACACACACACACACACACACACACACACACCTGCAGGACTCAACGGTGCCATCTGGGGCGAGACAACAGACGGTGGGCTGGGGGGCATTACACCAACCAAGCCCCCCCAGACCCCCAGACAGGTGCATCATCACCACAATGTCCATGCCCTAATCCCCTATAGAGTTTTCCCATATTCCATTCACAAAGCCAATGGGTAGTTGTTGAATGTTTCAGGCTACAGACCCAAGAAATGTGAAGCTTTTAATCATCAGATTTTAATCTGTAAACACAGGATTGTCAGGAAAGGGACACAGTCACAGAACAAAAGCCATCGTCAGTTGATGCCAAACTCCTGACACACCTAAATCAAGCAAGCAAGCAACAATGACTAACTAACTAACTAACTACAGGTTTTCCCCTAATGTTAGCTGTTAGATAGAAGTTAGCTTGCTGGGGCCTAGGCTATGTATGCTATGCTAGCAAGCTGCCCAACCCACCCACCACTAGAACTAGTAGTATCCTAATCGCAAAAAACAAAGTTAGCGATTCAGATCGCGAGTGCATCATCGTCCTAACCGAGCGATCGCAATTCTCCACAAGGCCTTAGATTTAGATACGCAAAGTAATGTCTCTACCACCACCTAGCTAGCCCAACACTACTGCAAAATGCTAGCTAGCAACATGCAACACACACACACACACACACACACACACACACACACACACACACACACACACACACACACACACAATTTGCACGACCAATTTTTGTCTTACCTTTTGAAATCTCTCATAAGCCGTCTTCTAGCCGGAGTAGACATGACTCAAAAACGTTTAAAAAAATAAAGTGATGCTTTTGGGTCATGCACGGTGTCAGAAGCAGGGGATATAACAGCGTATGTATATATAATAACAGGGCAGTTCTCTGGTCGCTCGTGCCCTTTTCTCTTCTCTCCAAAACAACTACAGTGACGTCATGACGTCATGCGCTTCCCCACAGGGGACACGTGGGGCAGGAACATTCGCCTGGAACATTCCACTTTGATGGGTTTAACCTCCCCTTAATGTTAATCAATAATCACCTTTGATCCTATTTGTAAAACAAAGAAAGTGCATACGATTCACACGCCTCTTGTCATTAGTTTAGTATTTAAAGCAGCCGCCTCCCACCGGATTAAATCAACGTTTGTTTGTGTTTGTTTTTCAGAGGTACCCCCTCTCGAATGGTTTCATCCCAGCTTTTTTAGCCGTGAGTTGCAGTCAAAGATGTCACACAGGTGTAGTTTAGAGAAAACATTTATTTTAATAATCATATCACGCGAGACACTGCATAAGGACATTCTCACAAATAATAACTAAACTAAAACCATGTTTTTAGGCCTTACAGGGGGCTAAACCATCTAATCTACCTCGTTTAACTTTCCAGCCCTATTATATATCTCAGTGATTAACAAGTCAGTGAGCTTCGCAACAGTGTATCAAATCTCTGTGATCTTTGAGATTCTACAACGTCTGGGGACAACTTTTGCCAGTTGTCATGGTAACCGCATTCGAATTCCTCACCTCTTTGCAAGTCACAGAACTCTTGGGGGGATTCCTCAAAAAAATAAAAATGTAATATGCATAATATTGTCTTGTGAAATCACGAACGTGTGATTTTATGAAGCGTGGCCTGTCAGTTTGTGGCATCTTTTTTGTTTTTATCACAACCATGAAAAAGAGTAATTTCAGATAGTAGTAAAGAAAGGGAAGGTGAAAAGATCATTTAATGTAAAATTCTTATCTAGTCAGCAGTAAGTATTTTCGGGCCAGATAATGTTACAATTACAAGAAAGCCTGTCTGCTCCATCTTGTAATACTCTGTACCTAGGTTTTCAGATTGGCGCACTTGATATTGGTGCTCCTGAGCCTCGTGCACCAAAGACCTGTGCTCCTCAGTTTTAGGGTCCCAGGGTGAAGAGAAGTCACTTACAGTAACCTCTCGCGACATGCCATTATTATTTATTCATGACTCGCATCTGTTACTTTATGAACATTTCCTTTCGCTCTGTAATATTAAGGGGCCGTCTTATATATGTAATTTATTGATTAATGTGAGATTCTCCATTATTGTGCCTGATTATTATAGCAAGCCCTTATACTATAACAGGCCTCAATAGACATCTCTGAAGTAATTACAATGTTATAACACAGATATAGAGGACACACTATAAGGCGTATAGCGTGTCCTCTACTGTATATCTGTGTTATAACATTGTAATTACTTTACAGAGATGTCCATTATTGACCTTTGTTGTTGTTCATGCTGACTCTGGGCATCGCCTAATGACCCTTTCTGGGGTTGTTATTTCAGACCACACACACACACACAAATTCCACAGCCTCTTCATATACACTTTGATCATAATACTATATACTCGTTATGGATAAAATGGCGCAGCTAGGATTCTGAACAGCCCTATCTCACTCTGGACCATCGAGCTTTCTAAACTGATGACCTCCCCTACCGGAACTTTCCACACCTTCACATCTTCACCTACTCAAACCGCTGTTACTTTCCGAGGTCCCTAGTCTCTCTTTCACCAGTGAACCTGAATTGAATCAACTATAATTGTAATTTGTCTTCTCAGATGTGGTTAGAGAGCCTTAGATTTGATTAGCCTTGTCTGTGTTATTCTGTGTTGTTGTATGTATATATGTATACTGTACAGTGGTGTGAAAATAAATGAATTTACCCCTGGGGACAATAAATCTAATCTAATCTAATCTAATCTAGATGTGTTGTTTGTGCTTTGGGTTGTGTTAGGAATGCCTTTACCCAGGTGTGTTGACAGCAAGAGAGTCAAAATAAAGAAACTGAATGACAGTTGAACTATGACCTTCAGTTCCTCATTGGTCTGTAATGGATAGTACTTAGGCAGAGGACACATACGCACAACAACAACAATCTAAACGAATAGTCCTTACTTCCAAAGGTTGGGTATACAGGTAGGCCGTCCGTAGGGAGGTAGTCCAGTAGGAGTAAGCAGAGCGTGGCCTGGGGTGGTCCAGTGGTCTAGCACCGCGGTCTACAGTGCACACACATGCCCATGTCGGCATGGGTTCGAATCCGGCCCATGCCCTGCTGACATGCCCTCACTCCCTTCTTCTCCTACTTACTACTTACTGCCCCACTCAGAAAATAACTTTAAAAAAATAAAAATAAGGAGTAAGCAGAGCAGGGCTCTGTACACACGTTATCAATCAAAGCAGTTGGCATAGAAACAGTAGGAGATTGCTGGGACGTATCGACACGGAGGCACAGTAGACGAGCTGGCAAGGAGACAGGAAAACACTCGTTATCAATGATGGACTGTGGGTGGGAAACACCTATGGGTATAGTAAGCTGTGTAGGAGCTGATGGAGTCGCGTTTTGGCCCTCCATTTTCTACGTTGTTGTTACTGTTTAGATATTTATACATATACATATATGTATTTTTTTTTGTTTAATGCTGCCTACATGCTGTTATTCATGTCTAAACTGAACCAGCTCACCCGATCACCCCAATCGGTAATGTGTATTGTCTGTTGTATGTTCATCTATTGTATGTTCATGTCTAAAAAATCAATAAAAATAATTAAGAAAGAGACAGGAAAACACACAGTACACTATACACAGGGAAGGATGATAGGGAACAGGTGAAATCAATCAGGGCAGGGTTAGACAATTACCCAGGCGGGAAACACAGTGACAGAAACGATAGGGAACATGAGTACAACAAAAATAAACAGGAAACCAAAAAACAACTAACATAAAACAAAGACAAGCAAAAAAACGAAGGAACAGAACGAGACGTGACAGGGAGGCTGGTGGAGGTAGAAATAATCAGAGGCTGGACTCATTGTAATGCATAGAATGGGATGAGGAATGGCATCATTCAGTCACACACACGCTCCCCTCCCCTACTCCACTTCCTCATTTGTCTTATGTATGAGACATTTCCTCTACAGATAATTCACAGAGACATCAAACCAGAGAATGTGCTTGTGTCCAACTCTGGGAGAGCTGTTCACTGAATGTGGTACAGCCCCCTGATTCTGGTACATTTACATTTACATTTTTGGCATTTAGCAGACGCCTTATTCCAAAGCGACTTACAATCAATACATTTGAATACTAAGCATGTGAGTCATCAGTCCACCATTCGTAGCAGGAAGAGTAATCCAGCTCAGGCCCCGGGTCAGAAGGAAAAAACCTTCTCCTATCACCTTCTTCTAAAACCTAGTTGTTGCGTTTTTTTTTACACAGACAGAAACAGAGAGACAATACAAGGGGGGCAATAGAAGTTCTTAGGGACACAGTAGAGGGGAAAGCGGGTGTCTTTAGGAGACGTAGTGCTGAGGGGCAGAAGATGTCTCAGGAGGAGCAGTTAAGATGTAACCTGAAGAGATGGGTCTTCAGTCTACGACGGAAGATGGGTAGTGACTCTGCCGACTCTGGTAGCTGACAGAACATACAGCAATTGGGTATCAAGAATAAACACAGTTAATTAGTTAGTTAGTTAATTAGTTAGTTAGTTAATTAGTTAGTATCCAAGAATTGCCAAGAGAAATCTCACACTTAAATGACCATGATTGACTTTAGATACATCATTCTTGATTTTGGATTTCATATTGTAAAATATGAATATGTATATTTGCAAATTGAGAAAAAAAATCTATGAATATTAGGGCTGGGTTCAAAAAATCGATTTCCCGATTCTGAATCGATCTTCATTAAATGAGCGATTTATCGATTCATAAGTCCCGAGATCGATCTTTCATTTTTTTTTTTTTTTTTTTTTTGTATATATAAACCCCTCAAAAAACGTTCGGAAACGCTTTTTTGGTTGATTATTACCGGTAGGCTATGTTTGTAGCCCCTTTATTTACATCGGCTGCAGTAAAGCACGTTAAAAAACACTTTTTGTAGTTGCAAAATGTTGGTCAATGATGTTCATATGTTCCAATAAAATGTGTTCCAATAAAAAGTACATTCATGTAACTGCTTTGGAGTCAATTCATTGATATGTTTAACAATGCTACATGTTATAGGGTTCCTTGAACCATTTATAGCATTAATTCTGAGAATCTCTTTCATATTCAAGCAAAAAATGTATATTTTAACTAGATCGAATCGGAATCGAATCGTGAGCTCACTGAGCTGGTGAATCGGAATCGAATCGTTTTGGGAAATCAGTGGCGATACCCTTGCATATATTCAAATTGGAAATAAAGGTTGTACAATGTGAATCAGGGTTTCAATCTAAGTTCAGTCCATGGTCATTCAAGTGTGCGATTTTTTGCTTTTTTTGTGCATTTTTTGGATGCTGAGTTAGTCCTGCTGGAATCAGCACTGAAGAAGTTGCACAGAGCTGTGCACAGAGCCTGTAGCCTGTAGCTGTGCACAGTTAGTTAATTAGATAACGCTATTTATCCCAGAGGGGAAATTGGCTTTGCAGCATAATCATCCATCAAAACAGCAGACAAATAAATAGAAATCACAAAACACAACACAACACAGGACAGTTACATAACATGTCTGTCAGACCAGGGGGATATTCCATCAACGCCGTTAAAGGAAAATCCTTATTTTGATTAGATTTGAGTTTCCCTCCATCCACGACACCTACAAGGACCGGTGTGTCAGAAAGGCCCTCAGGATCATTAGGGACCCCAGCCACCCCAATCAGAAACTGTTGGAGCTACTGCTCTTGGGGAAACGGTACCGAAGCCTCAGGGCTAAAACCCAGAGGCTGACAAACAGCTATTTGCCCCAAGCAATCAGTCTCCTGGGGAAATACAGTGGAAGGGTGCAAGGGTCTGCCACCCCTCAGCAAACCCCACACTCACTGTGGAAATGAACATATTATCATAACTGCTCATAACTGTATATACCTCTAACTACCGCACTTGCCATACTGTACCTATCACTATCACTGTCATGTTTTTATATCATGTTTTATATCACTATTTGCGCTTCTGGTTAGATGCTAAACTGCATTTTATTGTCTGCTACTTGTACTCAATTACTGTAATGACAATACAGTTGAATCTAATCTAATCTATTATTGCAGTATAATAAATACTGCACATGACTGGAATACTGGTATATCATTGGACTAATTTACTTCCATACTGTATTGTATTATTATTGCATTTCATATCATCATACTTTGCACAGCAAAGGTTTTGCAGTATTGAGGCCACTGTAAAATCAGCTTTTAGGGCGCAGGGCCTTGCTAGGACTTCACCTTAGGAGGGCACACAGAGACAAAAACGCTGTATGGGATTTTTCTTTCATGCACCCTCAAGAGCTGAGAATGAGTTTGTTCCCTTTGAGACATCCAAAAGATTTGCATTTAGATGTCATCGCTGTATAAAAAAGGTAATCCTTTATCCTCCTTCCTTCCTCTAGCATCGCGACTGTCAACGGCACCTAGTACTATAGATTTTCCCTTATGACGACTGTATAGAATGTATAGATGATTCACTTACTTTAGAGTGTAAGTCGCTTTGGATAAAAGCGTCTGCTAAAATGTAAAAAAAATGTAATGCAATGCTGTGTTGTCTTATCAAGGACCAAGCGAGGGACACCAGCCTATAAATAAATGTCATTCAATCCCCGGCCTAGCAGTGACAAACCAACATTGAGCTGAACTGTGGCATTCAGCCGTTTATCCAGGCCTGCCTCATCAGGAGAAGCCAGTGATCCTTTGGCATGTTGGTCCTGGCTTGACATCAATACGCCCTAAATAGGAAGAGAACATTGTTGTCGCGCGTTTGTTGTTTTTTCCACAGTCCTTTCATTAAGATAACTAACTTGGCGAGGGAAGACACACAGGCCTAATAGTGTCAGAGGCAGACATGGCTCCTCTCCTGGGAGACTTTTATCCGGTTCAATCTGCGCTTCATTAATTCTCCGTGGTGGAATGGGATACCCACGCTATTTGACTCCCTAATCAACCCCACTGTTGCCTCCCTGCAGTGTCTTCTGAGAACAACTCTCTCTCTCTCTCTTTCTCTCCCCCCCCTCTCTATCACTCTATATCTTTCTCTCTCTCTCCCTCTCTCTCTCTCCCTCTTTCTCTCCCCACACCCTCTCTCTCTCTCCCCCCCCCCTCTCTCTCTCTCTCTCCCCCTCGGGCCCCTCCCCACACCACCCCCCCCCCCCTCCCCTCTCTCTCTCCATCTAGCTCTGTGGTGGTAATGGCAGGGCGTCAGTGAAGCTGGAACCATTAGACACAGTGCTAGGTAGAGTAGAGATGTGGGGATTGTCTCCCCTCTCTCTCTCTCTCTCTCTCTCTCTCTCTCTCTCTCTCTCTCTCTCTCTCTCTCTCTCTCTCTCTCTCTCTCTCTCTCTCTCTCTCTCCCTCTCCCTCTCTCCCTCTCCCTCTCTCTCTCTAGCTCTCTCTCTCCTCTCTCTCTCTCCCTCTCTCTCTCCCTCTCTCCCTCTCCCTCTCTCCCTCTCTCTCCCTCTCTCTCTCTTTCTCCCTCTCTCCCTCTCTCTCTCCCTCTCGCTCTCTCTCTCTCCCTCTCCCTCTCTCTCGATTCCCCTCTCTCTCTCTCCCTCTCTCAAGCAGCTGTCTGTGGACAGAGCCCATCCATTCGTCCGTAGCAGTCTGTTTACAGCACGTACTGTGTCTTTCTAATGATTCATTAGCCTCCATAACGCTGTGATGGGTGACGAGCATCACTAAGCTGAGAGCTGGGAGAGGGGACATAACCACTGCCTTGTACATCAATGCTAATCAGAAGTGAAGCTAGAAGACTTGTACAGTTAATTGTCTCATTACGGTGGTGCCATCTTACTTCTGAGTGTGTGAAGGTTGTAATAGAATTACACCGCTGATTGAAGTGCTGTACGTTACAATGATTTGGTAGTCAAGTCTTGAGGAACTAAAGGACAGGATGTCATGTCCCTTCTATTAGCTACTTAAATGTGATGGGCACTTTCCATTTTTACAGAGCCACAAAATATGTATTGGAGGGGAAAAGTCTGAATAATTGCAAAGGCCATCTCTGCTGAAGATGCTATTTAGTCAAGGAGTAGGTTTAATCTGTCTCTAGGAAACTTTCAGTCTTTCTGGCCCCAGACAAATGTCCTGAAACATATTAAATGTTTAGAAGTATATAGAATATAGAAAAAATGTGTCTACTTTGCTCTCCATAGCAGACCAAGAGTCTGTGTGAAATAGCACTCTGAACAAACCTATTCAACTGCTGATAGGCCTAATTTGCCATGAACGCAATGAAACCTTATTGTTAAAAAGGCTTTGGAGGACTGAGTGGTCAAAGCGGCCAATCACTGGCCAGCAGAGGCGGGCTCTAGGAATGACGAGCGAGAGAGAAGTACTGGCAGGTTGAGGGAGAATTACGACGGAGAAAGTTAGTTCAGTTAAGATTGTTCAGTTAAGATTGTTACGAATTGTGAGTTGTGCGTCCATGATAAAGTGAGTAGAGTAAATATTATAGTTAAGATAATTAGAATTGTGTTATGGTAATTAAGGGTATATGGATGTGCAGTGGAGCCCCTAGACTTTTGGGGGCCCTAAGCAAACAACATTATGGAGGCCCCTGGTAAGGGTCTTAGGCGGGTGACGATGTGGACATTTTAAAATGTATTTATTTCCCTGACACTAAAATATAATACGGTTTTACGAAGTTCGTGCATATGCGCACGCTCGTGTGTGTGTAAGTAAAAAAACTGTCTGAAACAAAGGAATTCATTATAAATGTCATAATGTATTAATTAACAGTCACACACACGTCCGAGTATTTGATCAACAAAGGAGCCATGTGTAGTAACATCAAATTGGAGCAATATAAATAATGAAATATCAACTCACAATGGTGCTTATTAGAACTCTTAACACACTGTCACGCCCTCTACCTCTAGGCAGTGCCTCTCTCTCTCTCTTTCCCTCTTTCTCTCTCCCCCCCTCACTCAGGTGTGTGTTTTGTCCGGCTGTTCACTATTACCTCATCGTTAGCCCTGCATAAAGACCCGTTCCAGCCTTCACTTCTCTGCCAGATAGTAGCTTCAGCTTACCGTAAAGATACGCTTCCAGCTCCCCTACCTATTTACTACCCTGCCTGTACCTGCCTCCTACTTACCCCTGTTTTGCCTTTACCCCCCAGTACCCCTACCGGACTCCTGCTACCTGCCCTGCCTGCCCTACCTGCCCTCCTGCCTGCCTGTCCTACCTGCCCTCTTGCCTGCCTGCCCTACCGGCCTGAGTCCCCTGCCTGCCAAACGACTACTCTTCCTGCCTAAGCCCCTGCCTGCCGACTACCCCTCCTGCCTAACCCCCCTGCCTGCCTGCTGACTACGCCCCCCTGCCTGACCCACCGCTTGCCCTACGACCATTCTCTGCCTACTCCCTAAAATAAATCATACTTTATTTTACTTTAACCTGTCTCTGTCTGTGTCTGCGCTTGGGTTCCCTATCTGACCGTAACACTTACATTCTGAAACTGCTGGTGTTTTCACATTCTGAAACAGCAACATTAATATGTAATATCAAACAGAGCAAGAACAACAAATAAATCAAAAAAAGATATATATTCAGTATATTCTGAAACCGCTGGTGTTCTTATTTACATTTTACATGACTCCACTGGGTCTGTCTGCCTGCCTAAGACATCTTACTTATTTTGCACTCTGCATCTTATTTACATTTTTGCACTCTGCAGCTTCTATCCACTTACCACTATCCTGGTGTCGTTTTTCATTGTCTTCTCGTTTCTTTTTTGTTTTTTGGTGACCAGAAATGTGCGATCGATTCATGATTGCTTCTGACAGTTGAGAGGCAGCTAGAAGGGGGCGGGGCTAGAAGTCAAGTTCAAGCTAGAAGGGGGCGGGGCCCCACTAGGGGGGTTTTGGGGCATGTCCGTGGTGTTATAGATCATATAATAACGCCGTAATTGCAGGGAATACTTTACCAAACTAGCTATTTCACAATGAAAAGTAGTTAAACTCTTAACTACCCTCATATTGTTTAGCTTGTCAAATTAAAACTGTCCTTGAATGAATGTATGCGCAGCCCGAGCAGACTCGAGCGACTGAACGCTGAATGCCATGATTTCCATTGAAAATACATTCATCCAAGGACAGTTTTAGTTTGACAAAAAGGCCCTTTTTGTTTGGTGGCCCCAAGCAATTGCCTTGGTTGCCTCTATGGACGGGGCGCCTCTGCTCTTACACTTGTGTAATGTGTTGTAACAATAAAACTTGAAACTTAAACTTGAAACATGAAACTTTATGCTTACAGGCCCTGGAATAAAATATTGTAACAATGTTGTTTATGCTAAGTTACATGCCACAGGGTAATCAATAGCTAACTAATGCTGAGGATGATAATGGGATAACCAAACACAGGAACACATGTGCCATGATAATCCTGGAATGCACATGAGTGTTAACACAATAGCGATATTAGATTAATCATTTTGTCTTGTCTTTGACAGCTGTGCTTCTTCACCCCGCTCTACCATTGCTGCACAAATCAAGAACACCTTTGGGATGTGGTAGAACAGGAGATTCACAGCTTGAAAGTGCAACTAAAAAATCTTGAAGAATTCTGAAGAATTGTGTGATGCAATCATGTCATCATGGACCATAATCTCAAAGGAATGTTTCCAACATCTTGTGGAATCAATGCGACAAAGAATTGAGACTGTTTTGAGAGCAAAGGGAGGCCCTACCCAGTATTAGTATAGTGTTCCTAAAAGTGTTCCTATAAGTGTACCTAAAGTGTTCATGAGTATAATCTAGATATACCAAGGCAACTACATTTGCCAGACCAGTTTCCAGGTCAGAACACACTCTTGATGTTCGTGGATAAGAATATTCAGAAAGGCATACTATGAGTCACACACAGGTAGAGAGCACATGGCAGCCACAAGTGACTGAAGGAAAATGTAGAATTTGCGTAATCCTTCCTTGCAAAAAACACCTCTGCTGTGTTTTGCTCAGGTGCCTTGCTCAACCACCGTGACCATGGCGACCATGGCCATCCTCTCTAGGCTCTGGCGTCACGCTTGGTCATCTGCTGTTAAAACTCTTTGAGGGAAAGTAGCCCTGCTAATTTGCAGGATGTGGGAGCACCCTGCTACTTAGCATGCATGGATGCAGCTTTGAAAGCACCAGGAGGCTGGGAAAAGGTTTGGCTTTCAATGTGGACGGGCAGAGGCCTCAATTTCACCTACTTTCGTTAGAAATCAGAGGACTGGCTCATTGTAATGCATGGAACGGAATGAAGAATGGTATCAAACTAGTTTGATACCATTCCATTCTATTTTTTTACTTCACCAGCCACTCATGCTCAGCATCCCTCATACACTTTAAACACCACTGAGTGTATCTGGACAACTTGTTGATGTATATATTGTGTTCCTATCATGCTGCTGGCCTGTATTGATGCCCTGTCTGTGTAGTTGTAACCTTTTTTAATGTTTTACTTATCCAGAGCAAGTTACAAGTACATGAGTCTAAAGTAAGTGAATTGACCACTACCACCTACCATCCTACACACCACAACCATCGCAAGGAAGATGTTCTATTAGAATAAGTGGCAGTGAGAAAGGGAAGAAAACTATTGTTGCAACTGTTACAGGGAATGTTTGCGTTATCACAAAAACAATTCCCTATAAATCATATCGATTAGCAATGAAATTATATTCTATTCAATTCTAATTCAGTTTTAAATATTGCACAGCTCTAGACAATAACCTCTTCCAGGGACAGGGAGGCGTAGGATAAGCCAGTGTTATTGGTGATGCTTTGGTGTGTTCACATAGGCTGTGTTTACACAAAACACCAGGTCCTGGATGCACCAGCACCCATATTTGCCTTGGATTTCTTGTAGTACAGTGGCTATGGAAATAAGTTGTTGATAATATCACCAAATCTGTCAGAAAGGTAGATTCATGTACCCTGAAAAGATTTACATACAGTATGGAGCCACCACAGATTTGGCCCCTGGTGGCCATAGCAAAACGGCGGCTGACAGCACCACTATTTTACAAACCTTTTCATTCTCAAAGTGACGATTGTGACAATATCACCAATTTAGCAAAGAGGTAGATTTACCCTGAAATGTGTTGCACCGCAGAGACCATAGATTTATCATTAGACCAAAGAATTAAAAAGAGAACCAAAATAAAATAAATATACACATTCTGAGCAAAGTATCGCAAATAGACATAAAAAGCACATACAAAAACAATTTCCCAAGGTAGTTTTAATTTGTGGTTGACTTTGCACAGAGCATAATTTATTATTAATAACTAGCTATTGTTTCTTCAATATCTTCCGCTGTAACTGTTTCCACCAATGAGAACGTCAGGTGACAAAAGAGCTTCAAGGCACAAAGCAACACAACTGAGCAGACTTAACTTGCACTCAGCCTAACCGTCATTGTTATAACTATGTTACACAGGAACGCAATGGTCGGAGAACTCCGAAGCTCTCACCACTAACTATCCCTCATTTACGCTATTTAGAAAGGTTATCTACTCAGTATTTTTTTATTTTACGAGTCAGAAAAGTTAGCAGACGTCGCGGAACAAAAAAACAAAAAATACACCGGCGAAGCGCAAACAGTCGGAGATCAGCTCGGAACTGAACTGCCTCCCACCCTCATATATTTTGCTTGAGGATGCTCCAAAGGTTCTCAATAGGGTTGAGGTCAGGGGAAGATGGGGGCCACACCATGAGTTTCTCTCCTTTTATGCCTATAGCATCTCCTTTTATGCCTATAGCAGCCAATGACACAGAGGTATTCTTTATTTTTCAAATAAAATGTGAATTATACTCTAACGGTTGATGACTTGAAAATTATACTGATTGTCATTTGCATCGACTATTTAGGAAAATCTGAGAAAAATATCATTTGCATAATAATTTGGAACGGGCTGTAGATCTGTTCCTTTTAGAACGTGCCGCAGCCTGCATCCACAGTCGACTCGCCCTCGTTTAGAAAGATCATACGAAAAATACCTGTGAGATCCGGTGTTGAGCTGCCACAGAGAAAATCGTTTTTGTGTTGTTGTACATATTTTTGCGGGTGGAAAGGGGGAAAGTAATATGTAAAATAAAAGTAAAGTAATATTATTACTCTTGATTCCAAGTAATAAGTAATATAAGGATATTACTTTCCTAAGGAGTAATATGTAATAACTAATATATTACTCTACTAAGTAATATTGCCCAACACTGGCAACCTGCAACACCTATTAAGGATACAGCGTTCAAGGACGCGTCGGCTGCTCTCCAAAGGACCTCCCATTATGCAAAAGTTGTCTCAGACCGTCAACAAACTTCCTGTTAACACTACCAGACCCGAAACGCAACCAGTCCAGCCAGGCTCCCACCAACACCCCCACGCAGCCTAACCCCAACCTGAAAGACGACGAGCTCCGCATGGACATGAGCATTCTGGGAAAGAAACGCACCAAGACCTGGCACAAAGGCACTCTCATCGCCATCAATCCAGTCGGGAGTGGCTATAAATTCAAGGTGAAGTTCGAGGACAAGGGAAAGAGCCTGCTGTCCGGGAACCACGTGGCGTTTGACTATCACCCTACTCTGGAGCGACTGTACGTGGGCGCACCGCTGGACTGGCCATACAATCTACCTGCCCGCTCGCAGGTGGGCCGCGCTAGTTTTGGGCCGGTCGGTTGCTGTCCATGTCACTTACTCCGCTCTATAGTTGTTTTTTTACAAATGGTATATTCAACAGACTGCCAGCATGTTGATCGGCGGTGTCGGACCGATTGTGTTGGGCCGGTCTGAGCCACATGGCAGGGCCTAATGTTTGTCCCAGTCCAGCCCTGCGTGGGCGCCAGGGTGGTCGCTAAGTACAAGGACGGGAACCAAGTGTGGCTGTATGCTGGCATAGTAGCAGAGATGCACAATAACAAGAACCGCTTGAGGTTCCTGATCTTCTTCGATGACGGTTACGCCTCCTATGTCGGAACTCTACCCGGTCTGCCGACCCCTGAAGCGTACCTGGGACGATATCGAGGACGTGTCTCGTCGAGACTTCATCGAGGAGTATATAACAGCCTACCCCAGCCTACCCCATGGTGCTGCTCAAGGTGGGAGAGGTCATCAAGACGGAGGGGGAGGGGACGTGGTTGAGGAGCCGGGTGGAGGAGGTCGACGGAAGCCTTGTCAAGATCCTCTTCATGGATGATAAGCGGAGTGAGTGGATCTACCGCGGTTCCACCAGGCTGGAGCCCATGTTCAACGTGAAGATGAACACGGAGAAGAAGATGGCCGGCCAGTAGAGGACACGGCCCAACATAGGTAAACAATCAGTCACAATCGAATCAATTGATCAGTCTGTCTGTCAATGAGTTTGTAAGATCAATCAAACAGATCTCCCTCTGTCTCCGTCTCTCTCTGTGTGTAGGAGCTTTGATGTCCTGGTTCCTATTAGGTTCCTCACCTTCAACCAACGTGTCAGTGTCCATTTTAGACTTCATTCCGTCGTCTTGTTTCTTTGCATCTGAGCGCAGACCCGACTTATTGCTTTTGCCTGACGCCATCAAGTGCAACGATATAACAAATGTTTCGATCGACTAGTATGATATAGTATGATCAGGTGGTTATCTCTCTGTGTACAATAAAGGTGCGTTCAAACTTTAAAAAAAAGAAAAAGAGAGTGACACAGTGACAGAATGGACACCACTGATCGTATGGAGGTGGAGTTGGGTGTTTCTCGCGGGCTGTATACAACAAACGGTGTGTCTGCAAAGCCTGGAGGATCATCAAAGATCCCAGCTACCCCAACTCTTCCGGAGCCTCAGGGCCAAAACTTAGAGCTACTTCCCCCAGGAGATCGGACTCATAAACAAGCCTACAGTAGACAATTGACTATCATCCCCAAGCACATCCCATGTATACGGACTACCTAAACCAGGGGTCGGCAATAGGCGGCCCGCGGGCCATTGCTGGCCCATCACCAATAATATTTGGCCCAGCAGAATATTTGGAGAATCCACTTTTTTTTCTTTTTTTTTTTTTACAATATCCGACCGACAGTCCCACATATAGCGCCTATAATGTCCGAATAGAGAATCTACCTCCACCTGAATAATGCTTATTGTACTTTTATCCATGTTGAGAGTGAATGACACAGGGACAGACAATCAGGCAGCGGGGTGCACCGAAGCGCACTGACGCTGAACCCCTCATAGTGAATCATAAGTAGGTGGACAACGTGTAGTGCTGAAATAGCCGTGTGTGGTTTGAAAAAAATAACACCAGCTCAGTAAATAATTCAAACGTAATGTTTACGTATATGTGACTGCAACACACATATGAACAGTAACAAAGCAAATTCTGTTTAATATTCTGAAAAACATTGACAACAAAATCGGTGAAAAAAAGAAAAGAAAGAAAAGTAATCCGCTTATGCGAGGGGTGGTGGTGCATAGGCCTATGCTCCTGAAACGACAGAGCAAACACGCTATTAGGGATAATAATTACAATGAGCCATTCATTCAAAATATACAAAATACAATTAGGTTATTAAATACAATAACGACAGGCTTGGTACTCACTTAATGTGAAAAGTGGCATCTCCCATCGGTCAGTATTTGCTTGATATCTGGTTATATGGACGTCACTTTAATCCGCAGGCAGTTCTCAAGTTTGTTTTTGCATCAATCGATTCCTCTCGTGCGTCTTTATCACATTCATTGAGGAAAAGGACAACTCGCATGTATAGAAAGGGAACATTGTGAGCACGGAAGATGTGAGTCTCACAACGGCTTTGCGTTGATGAAACCAGGTAGGATGAACATTATAGTTCGCTGTCCATTCCTCTTTAAATGCCCTGTTTTCACCGTCAACTTTCCTCTTTACACCTTTGGAGAGTGACATGATGTTTCTCTTGCTAGTTAGCAGGTTAAATGTTTAGCTAACTTCACCCGACACGCAAACAACCAATCCAATAATAATGTGACCTTGTCTGGGAGGAGGGGGGAATCATTCAGAATGAAAGTATGTTAAATAATTATTAGAATAAGCTAGGCTGCGCTACATCGTCAGTCCACACATTTATTATTCAAAACTATGGAAAAGGGTGAAACTACGTTTCAACGTTGTTGAGAATCACAACACAAACTTGCTAGTCAAGCCAAAATACTGCAACGTAATGGATTGGACTGCTACCTAGTTAACTACAACACTACTTTACATTGTTACCTAGTTAACTACAACACTACTTTACATTGTTACCTAGTTAACTACAACACTACTTTACATTGTTACCTAGTTAACTACAACACTACTTTACATTGTTACCTAGTTAACTACAACACTACTTTACATTGTTACCTAGTTAACTACAAGACTACTTTACATTGTTACCTAGTTAACTAGAACACTACTTTACATTGTTACCTAGTTAACTAGAACACTACTTTACATTGTTACCTAGTTAACTACAACACTACTTTACATTGTTACCTAGTTAACTACAACACTACTTTACATTGTTACCTAGTTAACTACAACACTACTTTACATTGTTACCTAGTTAACTAGAACACTACTTTACATTGTTACCTAGTTAACTACAACACTACTTTACATTGTTACCTAGTTAACTACAACACTACTTTACATTGTTAGCAGGCTCACAAAACAAGCTGTGTTAGTTGACTAGCGATGTGTACATTTTTCGAAAGAAAAGTCAAAGCATTAGAATGTGTCACATTTTTTAACAATCAATTACTTATGAATGAATTAATGGAATGAATGAATGGTCTTTATTGTCATTGCTACAGTACAGGTACCAAACAACGAAATTTCGGAGGGGTGGCTCCCCTGGTGTTAGGAAAGAAAAAAAAATAATAAAATAAAAAAAAGTTCGGGCCCGCCATCTAGTGGCTCAAAAAAAAATTGGCCCGAGGCCAAACCTAATTGCCGACCCCTGACCTAAACCTTAAGCTCACAGTCACTTTACTCAATACTCCCTCTCACACCCACTGCCACAGAGTGCAATACTCATGACATGTACTTGTACTATTTTATTTATGTTACTATTTGTACTGCTAATTGTATCCTGTCTTATTTGTCACTTATGTCTTGTACTATTGTCACTTTTTTATCTTGACTTTTCTTGCCTTTTGCCTTATTGTCTTGTGCTGCAATGTCAGGAACCAAAGCCTACAAATGTTATTCTCTTACACAGTGGAGCCCCTAGACTTTTGGGGGCCCTAAGCAAACAACATTATGGAGGCCCCTGGTAAGGGTCTTAGGCGGGTGACGATGTGGACATTTTAAAATGTATTTATTTCCCTGACACTAAAATATAATACGGTTTTACGAAGTTCGTGCATATGCGCACGCTCGTGTGTGTAAGTAAAAAAACAGTCTGAAACAAAGGAATTCATTATAAATGTCATAATGTATTAATTAACAGTCACACACACGTCCGAGTATTTGATCAACAAAGGAGCCATGTGTAGTAACATCAAATTGGAGCAATATAAATAATGAAATATCAACTCACAATGGTGCTTATTAGAACTCTTAACACACTGTCACGCCCTCTACCTCTAGGCAGTGCCTCTCTCTCTCTCTTTCCCTCTTTCTCTCTCCCCCCCTCACTCAGGTGTGTGTTTTGTCCGGCTGTTCACTATTACCTCATCGTTAGCCCTGCATAAAGACCCGTTCCAGCCTTCACTTCTCTGCCAGATAGTAGCTTCAGCTTACCGTAAAGATACGCTTCCAGCTCCCCTACCTATTTACTACCCTGCCTGTACCTGCCTCCTACTTACCCCTGTTTTGCCTTTACCCCCCAGTACCCCTACCGGACTCCTGCTACCTGCCCTGCCTGCCCTACCTGCCCTCCTGCCTGCCTGTCCTACCTGCCCTCTTGCCTGCCTGCCCTACCGGCCTGAGTCCCCTGCCTGCCAAACGACTACTCTTCCTGCCTAAGCCCCTGCCTGCCGACTACCCCTCCTGCCTAACCCCCCTGCCTGCCTGCTGACTACGCCCCCCTGCCTGACCCACCGCTTGCCCTACGACCATTCTCTGCCTACTCCCTAAAATAAATCATACTTTATTTTACTTTAACCTGTCTCTGTCTGTGTCTGCGCTTGGGTTCCCTATCTGACCGTAACACTTACATTCTGAAACTGCTGGTGTTTTCACATTCTGAAACAGCAACATTAATATGTAATATCAAACAGAGCAAGAACAACAAATAAATCAAAAAAAGATATATATTCAGTATATTCTGAAACCGCTGGTGTTCTTATTTACATTTTACATGACTCCACTGGGTCTGTCTGCCTGCCTAAGACATCTTACTTATTTTGCACTCTGCATCTTATTTACATTTTTGCACTCTGCAGCTTCTATCCACTTACCACTATCCTGGTGTCGTTTTTCATTGTCTTCTCGTTTCTTTTTTGTTTTTTGGTGACCAGAAATGTGCGATCGATTCATGATTGCTTCTGACAGTTGAGAGGCAGCTAGAAGGGGGCGGGGCTAGAAGTCAAGTTCAAGCTAGAAGGGGGCGGGGCCCCACTAGGGGGGTTTTGGGGCATGTCCGTGGTGTTATAGATCATATAATAACGCCGTAATTGCAGGGAATACTTTACCAAACTAGCTATTTCACAATGAAAAGTAGTTAAACTCTTAACTACCCTCATATTGTTTAGCTTGTCAAATTAAAACTGTCCTTGAATGAATGTATGCGCAGCGCGAGCAGACTCGAGCGACTGAACGCTGAATGCCATGATTTCCATTGAAAATACATTCATCCAAGGACAGTTTTAGTTTGACAAAAAGGCCCTTTTTGTTTGGTGGCCCCAAGCAATTGCCTTGGTTGCCTCTATGGACGGGGCGCCTCTGTGGATGTGTATAAGATGTCGAATGTTTGTCGGATTGGTAAGATTGCGTGATGCGCACTACTGTCTATATGCTGTACGCACGCTAGGTGTATATTTGATATGTATCTGTGTGTATGTATATATATATATATGTATATATATATATATATATATGTGTTATAGTGTAGATATAGCAGGTGGCATGTGTATATGTGTATAGATATATGTTCAGTATTATCTGTATACTGTTCTTACAGTTGTATTCTGTTTACCTTTACAGAACCACAAGTTCACGGTTTTCATTAAAGCCTTTAATAGTAACCTGGTCTGGTTATTATCTCCATGCATATAAGGACATCATAGTTCTAACCGGACTACCCACAGTGATTTGAACTATCCACCAGTCAAGTCTGTCTATATTTTTCACATATACTGGTTTCCACATATTAATCTCTAGAAAGCCTGTCTGTCCTGTCTTGTGATAGCCTATAGTTTATTATAGGCTTTCAGATTGGCGCACTTGATATTGGTGCGCCCCTGCCTCGCGCACCATAGCTTTGGGGTCTTCAGTTTTCGCGCTACTCTGGCTGCGTTCCGAAATTTGCTCTGAGAGCGCCGGAGCACACACTGGGTTCAACGTCATAAAGAGACCAAGTAATTTCATTGGACAAGAGGCATTCAGATAATGGACATGAGCGCTGATCAGATTTCCAGAGCGAATTTACGAACGCAGCCTCGGTTTCTCACTGGACAAGTTCAGTTCGCTTCCAGAAGAGTGAAGAGAAGTCAGTTTCAGTTCCCTCTCGCCCATTATCTCTTTGCCGTGCGTAAATGCCATAATGTAAGTAACCTAGCAATGTTCCGCACATGTTTATAGACTACATGCCATTATTATTGAGTCATTATTCTTATTTATTCCGGCATATTTTTCCATGGCTGTATTAGATTTGACGAGCCTGTAATGTTAGCGTTCCTCTCCGACATTTTAAATATAACGGTCATTTTCGTTGCTAGTTGCTGTGAAATGTAGGCTATAGCTGTTCATAATAATAATAATAATAAATCTGTGTATGGGAGCCCTCCCCTCTATGTCCAGTTTATTGTGTGTGTGTGTGTGTGTGTGTATGTATGTGTATGTATGTATGCACACAACACCCCCCAAAACATGTATCGCTTAGCTCAGACCTGCCAAATAGGACCCTGTCTCCACTTTACACAGCAGCTTCACACAACTGCCTTTCATAGATTCAAACAGTAACAGTAATATTGTTATTACAGTTTTTTATTTATTTAGAATATGGCCAAACCACAGGTACAACTTGAAACAATAACAAACACAAAAAGTAGGCCTACTTTGAGAACCGATCAGTTGTGGGACACTATCAGTCCATTACCTGCACACAACACCCCCCAAAACATGTATCGCTTAGCTCAGACCTGCCAAATAGGACCCTGTCTCCACTTTACACAGCAGCTTCACACAACTGCCTTTGAATGAATGGACTTTATTTTCATAGATTCAAACAGTAACAGTAATTGAGAAAGTACTGTAAATTCCTTAACAGGAAAAATGATGTCTAAGTCAGAGGGGTTGGGGTGGGATCCACAGGCTCGGGACACTCCTTGATCTCCTTCTCCTGCCCTTGTTCCCCAGGGGAGCCAGAGATCGCAGCCTTGCAGTGGAGAGATTCTTTCTCCAGCCTCACGAGGATCCTGGTCAACTGCTCGATAGACAGACAGGGAGACAGGCAAGAGGCGGGTGGGTTATCAGTGTGTACAGTCAAAGTTTGGTATGAAAAATAGAATCTTTATACATTCAATCATAACATAGGGCCACTTCACACACCACCGTTTTCAACAGGGGATTTTTATATAGGGTGGAGAAATGACTACTTGCTATAATAGGTGCAAAAATAGGCCTACTTTGCTAGTGTTTTCCTAGGGACATCATCACACATTCTGCACACAGAACTCAGAATGTATGTCACCGTTACCTGACTTCATTTCCACGTCTTCAATCATTCTCTCTAAATCCTTGTTCAACTCCATCTGCTCCTCAGCAATGTAGTGGAGAGATTCGTTCTCCAGCCTCACGAGGTCATATTCCATCCTGGTCAACTGCTCTATAGACAGACAGGGAGACAGGCAAGAGGCGGGTGGGTAATCAGTGTGTACAGTCAAAGTTTGGTATGACCTGAAAAATAGAATCTTTATACATTCAATCATAACATAGGGCCACTTCACACACCACCGTTTTCAACAGGGGATTTTTATATAGGGTGGAGAAATGACTACTTGCTATAATAGGTGCAAAAATAGGCCTACTTTGCTAGTGTTTTCCTAGGGACATCATCACACATTCTGCACACAGAACTCAGAATGTATGTCACCGTTACCTGACACCATTTCCACGTCTTCAATCATTCTTTCCACGTCTTCATTCCTTCTCTCTAAATCCTTGATCAACTCCATCAACTCCTCAACAATGTAGTCCCGCTTCTCGCAGGCTGACGGAGAATCTCCCATCGACAAACCCGGAGATGAGTTCAAGACCTGGTCCCCCATAAGGGGCCAAACCCCAGCGAGTAACCACCAGAGGTAAAGGGGTAATATCGCCATCCTACGAAGGGGACGTCGAGTTATTCGCGGTTGACACAGCTAGCTAGCTAGCTAGCTACCGTTAACTAGGTTTCAAACTTGACAAGCTGACTTACTCAAATGTATTGAAATATTGAATTGATTGATTGATTGAAAACTTTATTAGAAGATTTGCAGAAGTAGGTACATAGTACATATTACATACAAGGTCAACTAACAGGATAAAAACCCAAGAAAGCCACTGGCTTATTTCAATTGGGGTCCTTGATTCTCAATTCATCGTTACATGTAAGACAGACAAAAAAGCTAGTACTATCTACAAGATAATACAGACAAATAACTATTACTATCTACAAGATAAACACACATCCATCATGGGAAGAACAATACAACAATATAAGGTATGTACAGCGGGTAGGACAGGTGGGGACATACACCACAGGTGGGGGCGGGGGACAAAACACAAAGTATGTACAGTGGGTAGTTCGGGTCTTTTAATCTGATTTTTGATTTAGAGGGTCCAGTTACGGATTGCAGCCTCCTGTAAATGTTTTTTGAGAGTGGTTTTGAAGGTGGGCAGTGTTTTGCACTCCTTTAAGATTATAGGAAGGGCGTTCCACATTTTTACTGCATAGTTTGCAAACGAGTTTAACCCCTTGTTTGTGGTGCAACGCGGTTGAACGTGGTTCGTGGAGCTTCCTCTGGTGTTGTATGTGTGGACGTTGTTCACTTTTTGGAAGTATTTTGACAGGTACTTGGGTGTCTTTGTGGTGTAGCGTATCTTGAAGACCAGGCCCAGTGCAAGCTGCTGCACTCTGTCAACTACTCGTAGCCAATCAAGGCTCAAAAAATGAGCAGCGGTTAGATGTGTCCTAGGGTTGAGGCCTAGCAGAAGCCTAACCAGTTTATTTTGGGCTGTCTGGAGTCTTGTTTTATGGGCCTTTGTGGTTCTATAGTACCATGATGTTACGGCATAGTCGAAGTGACATTGAATGAGAGCTCCTGATAGGGTCCTCAGTGTGTTTTTACTGACAAGTGAGGATATCCTGTACAAGAATCTAGTTCTATGGTTCACTTTTTTGATTACTTTTGCTGCCATTTTATCTCCGGAAAGATTTGCCTCTAAGATGGAGCCCAGGTATGTAATATCCTCTTTTCTTGTGATATTAATGTTACCCACTTTTATTTTAAAATTTTCAGCCTTTCTGAGTTTAGATGGGGATCCGTATAGGATGGTTTCAGTTTTACCTAGGTGTATTGATAGTTTATTGTCAGCTAGCCAGATGCAGATTCTACTCAGTTCAGTGCTTAGCGCTTTTTCCACCTGCAATATGTCCCTGTCAGAGACCAGCAGAGCCGAGTCATCCGCGAACAGGAACAAATTGCAATCACATGCTGATGACATGTCATTCACATATATTAGGAACAGTAAAGGTCCCAAAATGCTTCCTTGTGGAACGCCGCAGGTCACTGGGAGGGGGGGGGACAGTGTTCCGTTCACACTAACCACCTGTTCCCTCCCCTCTAAGTAGGATTGCATCCAGCTCACCGATGTTCTATCGAACCCAATTTCTTTCAGTTTATCTAACAATATGTGGTGATCTACTGTGTCGAAGGCCTTCTGGAGGTCCAGCATGACCATGCCGCAGTACTTGCCCGAGTCCACCTCATGGTTGATGTGGTCGTTCAAATAGAGAAGGCATGTGTCAGTGGAATGGGATGTTCTGAAGCCTGATTGAAATTCATACATCAGCTTTTTTTCGGTAAGGTACCTATCGACCTGTTCATAAACTATTTTTTCCATAAGTTTCGGATATAATATGAAACCATATTATGTGAGCTTGACATATCAGGCGTTTAATAAAGTAGCTCCTTATTTATTTATGTGTACAAAACATAACTCCCACTTACGATAACGGCGGTGAACGTCGTCAGTTATCTTTTAAACAGAAAGCGCGCGGCCGCGGGTTGCATGAAGCTCTCGCGCACTGAAACAAATGGCTGTGTTCGTACATTCGCTCTGGAATCTGATCAGCACTCGTGGAATGCCTCTTATCCAATAATGTCTTAGTTCCCGTTATGACGTTGGACCCAGTGTGCGCTCCGGCGCTCTTGGAGCGAATTTACGAACGCAGCCATAGACACCGTGTCAACCTAACACATCACCACGGGCTTGACAGGGATAGGCCTAGCACTGTTTCTGCATTCAAAGACTGACGCTTTTACCCAAAGCGACTTACATTGCAGTGAGTGCATAAATCCTTCAGTATATACGGTCCCAGCGGGGAATCAAACCCTCGAGCGTTGTTAGCGCCGTGCTCAAGAATACGGATGTGTGTGTGGGGGGGGGAAAAAGAAAAGTGATTCTCTCTAATTACCACTGGAAAACATTGTTAAACGCCAATCTATCTGGGTGATTACAGCGTACGTGGAGAGGCGCGGCGGTGATCCACGCCGTTCGTTCCCCTGATGGATAACTCCGACGAGTTACGGGGAACTCTGGTCTGCTGAGAGCGATATCGTTACAGTCCTGCTTAAACACACGTTGTTAAATCTGACGAATGGTCGGAGGAGCGTTTTAGGTGGCATCCGTCTTTCGACAACAACCTAACCCCAGGCCCGGATTAACCCCCTAGGGTGCCCTAGGGTGACCAGACTTGATGTGTGCCCCCAACACACACACCCTCCTACTTTGCAAGTGAAAGTGTGATATTTACGGTTGGTAAATGGTTATGGTTACAAAGAGCATATAACTACAGTATAGGCTCATCACAGTTGGGCCTAATGCCGTAGTATAGCCTTTACACTGATGCTCAAATCTGAATGCAACTCACATCACAATGCAACACGACTTTCTATATATAGGCTAATTATTTCCATCATAAACGGCCTGAGACTACATGCTAAACCATAACAAAGGGGGAAAATGCACATACTGTATACTACAATAAAACAAGCTCAATACCAACCAAGTCCAATAACGACTGTTGCAGGCATATAAGAATAAGAACATATTTTCTGTCAGCATTAATGAAGTGTACTACAGGTATTATGGAAATAAACAGCGCTAGCTCTCTCTTTGCCGCTCTGCTCACCTTCGTGATGCTGTATCAGACGTAGGCTATAGCCCTGTGCATCACACAGTTTACCTCAGCCACAGCCTCATATTAGCCCCAAATAATCATAAGTAAGCCTTACCTTTAGCAGAACTTATTTTTTCTTGATTTTACGCAGGCAAAGTCGTTTACTAAATCCTCAAAGTCCATCTCTTTGACCAACTCGGATTCAATTGCCAGCAGGGAATCTTATTATTATCAGGCCTCTCTTATTGCACTATAGTTCTCTCTCAACGCTTTGGTAGAATCAGTCCTACAACTCCATCTAGTACTGGACAGTAGAGTCCTGCTCATGTTGAGGGTTGATTGGGAGTGGAGACAGGTGTGCAGGTTTGGCTGATGATCTAATTAGTGGGGACAAGCCTCACCTGCAGCGGAGAGCACGCTGTGCTCGAGCTGTGGGGGCGGGTGCTCGAGCTGTGGGGGCGGGGGAGGGCGTGTGTGTAGGCCCAGCCGTAACACTGGGGGGGGGGCACTTACACCAAACTCGCAATTATTTATCTTTTTATACACGATAGCCTAAATATAACCGTTAGTTTTGTACCTGTGTGGATGACTTCCAGTAAATATAGCCTATATTTTAAAAATGTGCGCAAAATATTTTAAAGGTCTCTTCATTGTCCGAATAATTTGGTGCCCCCCCATTGGCTGGTGCCCCAGGGCATTCACCCGATGCAATATATGGATAATCCGGGCTTGCCTAACCCTCTGTTTTTTGTTTTTTTTCTCTCTCCCCCCCTTTCCCCCCGGGCAGGGCTGGACTGGGACAAAAATTAGGCCCTGCCATGTGGCTCAGACCGGCCAACACAATCGGTCCGACACCGCCGATCAACATGCTGGCAGTCTGTTGAATATACCATTTGTAAAAAACCCTATAGAGCGGAGTAAGTGACATGGACAGCAAGTATACCAATGCAAGTGTGAACCAGTGTACTCACTCACTGTTGACGTACTCCACGGTGATGAGACATGGCTGCTGTGCTGAGCAAACAATACCCATACTCAATACTGTTAAGTAGTTGTATAACAAAAAGCTCGGCAGTCATAGGAATAATTACAATTATTTATTAACATTTTAATACTGTTAAGTAGTTGTATAACAAAAAGCTCTGCAGTCATAGGAATAATTACAATTATTTATTAACATTTTAAATACAAACAATATAATTAATTTTGCCATTTAGCAGACGCTTTTATCCAAAGCGACTTACAATTACGAATTACAGGGACATTCCCCCTGGAGTAACTGAGGGCTAAGTGCCTTACCCAAGGACACACTAGTAGTGGTGTGGCTTCAGGCAGGATTTGAACTCACAACCTTCGGATCACAAGTCCAACTCACTATCCACTAGACCACCACTACCCACTATCAAATATCACTCAATATAACACCACTGTACAAAAATTGCAGACAATGCAATAGGGAAGAGAGAGAAAGACACACACACACACACACACACACACACACACACACAAGAGATATGTGAGACATGGTACAGCAACACATGTAAAAGATGGCTATAGCTGAAAAGATTGGATACTCACCCAGTTCCGAAAGGCTCAGCCCTTTCAATCTCCACCTGGACAATTAATGGCCATATCCGAAAGATAGTGAGAGGAACAGAGTAGAGGGAGGGGCAGAGATAAAGAGACAAGGAGTGAGAAGACATGATAAGTGATTACATAACTGATTCAGATCAGAATCTTCTGGGAATCAAAAAACAGATTTGCAGCATGTCTATATAGTGTATACTCACCAAGTCAAAACGCTGCCTGTGAACTCCAGATCAACCAACACAAACGGAAAGGCTGCAGTCTTTAAAACATGACAAGGGAAGGCATCCTATGAGACATAGAGAGAAAGAGAGAGAGAGAGAGAGAGAGAGAGAGAGAGAGAGAGAGAGAGAGAGAGAGAGAGAGAGAGAGAGAGAGAGAGAGAGAGAGAGAAGGAGAGAGGAATGATTACATGACAGATTCAGATCAGAATCTTCTGGGAATCAAAAAACAGATTTGCAGCATGTCTATATAGTGTATACTCACCAAGTCAAAACGCTGCCTGTGAACTCCAGATCAACCAACACAAACGGAAAGGCTGCAGTCTTTAAAACATGACAAGGGAAGGCATCCTATGAGACATAGAGAGAAAGAGAGAGAGAGAGAGAGAGAGAGAGAGAGAGAGAGAGAGAGAGAGAGAGAGAGAGAGAGAGAAGGAGAGAGGAATGATTACATGACAGATTCAGATCAGAATCTTCTGGGAATCAAAAAACAGATTTGCAGCATGTCTATATAGTGTATACTCACCAAGTCAAAACGCTGCCTGTGAACTCCAGATCAACCAACACAAACGGAAAGGCTGCAGTCTTTAAAACATGACAAGGGAAGGCATCCTATGAGACATAGAGAGAAAGAGAGAGAGAAAAGGAGAGAGATTAGCATTTGTTTGGCAAGTCTGTGGCACACTCCCGCACAGTAGGTGGCGGTGTGTGGCACACACATCCCTGAGACTGGACTAGCCTAGTGATGAGAATTTAGATATTTTTAAATACCGGTATATGTCTCACCTTTTTAAGCTAGAGGAGCATCTTTCTCATGAGGTCACTCTTCTCAGCTACCCTGTCAATGAGGGTGTCAGAGTCCAACCCCATGAGGACATCTTTTTCGGTCGCCATCAACAAGAACGTCTCCAGCTTGTCTGCAGACAGGGTGCTCCTCAGTCTGTTCTTGATGAACTTGAGTGTTGAAAATGTTCTCTCGCAGGCCACCTGGGTTACGGAGAGCGTCAGCAGGTACTTGTAGGCAAGCCCAAGGACATGGTAGGCATCTGAGAGCATGTTGAACTGTCGAAGTACCTGAAAGCAGCAGAGTGGGCAGTTTCTGCAGGAGGCGCAGCTTTTGCTGACAATATCTGGCTCCTTATCCTCTCCTGCAGACCCATCTTCTTCCACTGTTCTGGCAGTGTATTCCTCCATGTGGGATGCCTTAAGCCTGTCCCACTGCAGAGCGAAGTTCTTCATTTCCATCTGAAGGTTTTCCACTGTAGCCCTGCTGTCAAATCTGATTAGACATTTGCTGAGGTCCTGGAAAGCATTGTGAGGAAGGTCTGTCGTCTTGAAATTGTTGAAGTTCCTGGGGTCCAGGCATGTCAAATCATTAATGAGAGTGCCGTTTGTTAAAAACCTTCTCTGGATTACCTCGCTGGCTGTGTCCAGAATTAGGTTGTGGACATTCACCTCGTATGCTCTGAGAGCATTGTCAGGTACCTCATCTAGAGCCTTCTCTCCCGGCATGTTCTTCCTCTTCCTTATTCTTTTCTTGGGGAGTGAAGTCTCCACTTCGATGTCTGCTCCTCCCTCTCTCTCTTCCAAGTTCTCGTTGGCCCACTTTACAAAGGTGTCTGCAGCCGCCTTCACAGTAGTGAAATCCCGTGTGATGTTTTTGAGGCTGTCTTGTGTGGCTATCACCATCCGATGGGCGGAGAGGATTTCCATCCCACTGGTCTGGAGGTACTTGGAGAGTGGCGTGGTCAGCTCAAATATTCTGAGGAAGATCTGTGCTGTTAAGACGGTTTCGTATTTGAGGAGGCCCTCTTTGAATCCTCTTGCTTTGGCACGGATGGTTGGCTTCTCCTTTGCCTGCTGTTCTATGGCTGTCAGTGTGAGCACTGTTTCGAGGTAGAGGCTGCTTGTCGGTTTATTAAAGTGTCCAAACACTTTTCCAACTGCTTCATGCTTGGACAACCACCGTGTTTCTCCTATTGGAGATAGTCGTCTGTGCCTTTTGTCTTGGGCTTCATTGTCCCACAGTATGACCCTCTGATATGAGTCCTTGATGAAGACTGCCACGTCATTTAGTAGACTGAACAGAGATCCACTTTCCAAAACACTTCCAGTCGTGTCTGCCAGGACAAGATTCAGTACATGGGCATAGCACCATACATGGACATGAGTAGGAGACTGGGATGCCATAAGTGCTGAAAAGCCTCTGTACTGACCCTGCATATTTGATGCTCCATCTGTTGAGTTGCCAATGCACATGGCCTTGTCCAGTTTCAGACCATCCAGGACCCCAGAGAGCAATTCCACAAAGTATTGCCCTGTGGATGCATGGCACTTCACCACAGCAACCAGCCTCTCATGGACTTCCTCTGTCACGTAACGAATAACGACGGCACACTGATCCTGGCTGGTTATGTCCTGTGTGGTGTCGAGCTGAACAGTGAACATTCCAGCTTTTTGTATGTCACTTGCGATGGTCTCCTGAATGAGATGACCAATACTGTCTATCACTGAGTTTACAGTGGTCTTGGACAGTAAGGTGACGAGGGACCCTCTACCTTTTGTTCCACTGGATGCATGCAATTCTTTGCTCTTTTTAATGCACTCCTCAAGATGCTCTTTGAGGCTAACATTGCACTTTCCTATTATAAGGATGTTATAAAAAAAAAAAAAAAATTGCCATGATCCAGGGTACTGTCGTCCCACTTGTATGCTGCCTCGTTCTCCACATGCCTGTAGCTCAAGCCCCTCTTGCCTATCACCTTCACCACATCCACAACACACTCCAAAACCTGGCGTTTCTTTCTTACTTGCTGCCTATGAGCAGACATCTGACTGCCAGCAAACTTGCTCTGGATATCTCCTTTTCTACTTCTTAGAAAATAGGCTTCAGCACCACTTTCGGTGTGTAGCACTCTTTTCATGCTCCTCCACATTCTGTTGCGCACGTCTCCATCCTGTCATTCCAGTAATACATTTTCTGGGGTCAGTGCTATTGCCAAATGCCATACAGACAAAACAAAACAATGTATGCTGTTCTTCGCAATATTATGTGAGCCACTTCCTACTGGTGCCATCTGCACATGTGAAATACTTTTGTGCCGCTGTATTTTTGGTTCTCTGCTGAGGGTGGTAATCTAAAAAGTGATCTAGCATGGAAGGCTCAGGACAGGCAAAGTAATTGAAGTCCTGAACGTGGCACTCTGTTTCCTCTGTTTCATCTTTTTCTCTCTCCTTTTCCTCTCTTTCCCTGACACTCTGCTTTTCTGGGGACTGGGGAGGGCAGCAGCAGCTCAACCTGGTTCAACAAGACATGGACAGAGAAGTAAACTAACTGGTTGTCAAAATCAGCAAAGTTCTCATTTACATGTACACACAGGCTGCATGATTGCATTATGTTACACCAGAAGCCCAGTCATTTCAAATGGAAGGTTGCAAGACGACATTATTGGGTTGCAGACTGCATGAGATTCTCCATGCAATAAAAAGCATTCATTAGTTCTGAACTAGGCTAGTGTAGATTTTTTCAAAAATATTTTTATTTTCAAATAAAAAGTATTATTAACACTCATTGTTGGTATTGCATTTATGTCAGTGACAGTGATACCTCAACTTGCTAGCTAGCAACAAAATAGAAAGTCACAAAATGCAGAACACCCCCATCTAACGTTAGCTATAGAGTCCACAGCCAAGCAGCACTAACGTTACACCACGAGAGAGATCACTGTGTGTGCATGAATTCCAGCCAAGTCCTGGTGAAGCGCAATGCAATCATGCTGCCTGTACGGGTTAGCATAAGTCATAAGACATTCTCTGCTGCTGCTCCCTTAATCTGGCCAATGCAAGCGACTAACATAACTTTGCTTTTGTAAAACCAAGTAACAACATTGCTTACCTCTCCAGCTGTGTCCTCTGTCTCCTCCTCAATTGCTAACGGCACATCAGTGCTAACGTTAGTTAGCGGTAAAGATTTTGCTGTGGCAGCCGCAGCTGTAGTAGGCCTAGCCCCCACAGTCGATGCAGAGAACATATCTGTCAGTTTCTGACATTTTGAGGCATCCTCTGCTAGCTTCTTACTTTTTTTCTCCCTAATTTTCTGGGCACCCCCTTTCACTATCTTATCTACGAACATGACACTGCACTTGGGTTGTCGGCCGAGGGATCAGAGTGGGGGAGAGGGCCGATGGACAGCAGGGCCTAAGCATGTGATTGGGCCAGCCCATGTGTTAGTATAAACGGGGGCCGCCGCTTGATTCAGCGCTAGTTGATGCCGCGCTATTTTGGGCCGCGCTAGTTTGGGCTCGGCCGCGCTAGTTTTTTTTTTTTTTTTTTTGGGGGGGGGGGGGGGGGGGGGTTTGGGCCGACCGGCCCAAAACTAGAGCGGCCCATCTGCCAGCGGGCAGAAAGATTGTATGGCCAGTCCAGCGGTGTATGTATGTAAGTGTGTGTGTGTGTGTGTGTGTGTGTGTGTGTGTGTGTATGTGTGTATGTGTGTATGTATGTATGTATGTATGTATGTATGTAAGTGTGTGTGGGTGGGAGGGTGGATGGATGGATGGATGGATGGATGGATGGATGGATGGATGGATGGATGTAATGTAGAGAAGTGTGTCACCAAAGACCAGTTCCCTGGCCTGGCAGGTGAGTTAGGATGACCTGACTCCAGATGTAGAGCGTACTTGGAGAGGCAATTAGCCCAGGGAGTAAGTAAGTAATTTACCCTGACCTGTTTTCAAGACGGGAATGTAGTACTACGCTGTCACAGCGTCACACAGGCTCCAGTTCCAGGGGCCACACACTTTTCTGTAAAGTGATACACATTCACGCTGAGATTCGCTCACATCCCACATGGATTGAACAGGATTGGTGTGGCGGTGGAAACTCTTTCAAGCCGGAGGGGGCTGGTGGAGGTAGAACTCAGACGACGGGCTCATTGTAAATGCACGGAATGGAAGAGGGAGCGGTATCTGTTATCGAACGTGTGTGACACAATTACTCATTCCATTCTGTGCATTACAATGAGCCCGTCCTCCGATTTCTACCTCCATTAGCCTCCCCCGCTTTCAAGTCCATACTTAAACTATTTCTGTGGTTTCAATCCATGTAGGGGAGTACACAAGTGCACACTCCAGAGTAAAGGGTGGGGAATGACGCAGGCTTTCATGTAATTTGACCATTAACTTTTCTATTCCTATTTTATTCCATTTCTATTTTATTCCTATTCCTATTCTATTCTATTCTATTCTATTCCAATCCATTCCATTCCATTCTGTTCTGTTCTATTCCATTCTATTCTATTCTATTCTATTATATTCTATTCTATTCCATTCTATTCTATTCCATGTATTTTGATGAGCCCCTGGTCTATCACATCTGTTGTATTGTACAATGAAAATCAGGGAGGGGACTGTGGATCAGTCTGTGTCTGTTCGTATGTTCGTATGTCACACGTGCTATCTCAGACACCCCTGGGACAATTTTGACGAAACTTATGTGAATGATGCGTCATGCCATAGAGATCCAGCATTTACAAAATTACACTGATTGGCCCTAAGGGGGTGCTATAGTAAACAACAGAAATTCCTAAATGACACTGATTGACTGATTGTCACCAATTCACACAAGTAAGGGTGCTCCATCATTCATGGGAGGACCTCATGTTTACCGTAGATTGTTTTACCTGTCTTTCTTTTGACAAGGAAGTCACATTGAGACCAGCTCCCTCTGCAGTCAGCCCTGTATCATTTCATACATGATTTGGATTTGGGTTCCAACCGTTTATTATGATTTCTGAACTGATTCACCCTACCGTCTCTGCTCTGCTTCGGCCTGTAGGACTGACAAGGTGAAGAGGTGTATGCACGGGGAGCAGTCAGCTAACCGACCCCATCCATCAGGTAAGGAGCGGTGAGAGTGATGCCTGGAGTGAGAGCAGGTCAGGACCAATGCCGGCGGAGGCTATGGGCGGTGGTGAGCTCAGCCCACCCAAAAGTGCGCCCTGCCCACCTGATCAAAAGCCAATACTTTTCTTTGCAGAATTGTTGATATTCTGCGAGCGTGTTTGAATGTTTAATCTCATATTTGTATTTACTGTAGGTCCATATACTATGTCTGTTGATTTAGCGCTACCTTGCTAAACCCCATCAGCCCCTGCCCACCCAAGGGCGCCGGCCCTGGTCAGGATGTATGGAAAGTCAGTAAGATATGAATGTGAATTAAGCCAAACAAGAGAGACCTCGATCTTATTCTAAGTCTGGCATTTGGATCAAGCTCTAGCTTGGTTGTCGGTACTAGGATGTGGGTGAGGAGAGGTGGGGTGTCCATAGAGGCATGGTGCGGGGGGGGGGGGGGGGGGGGGGGCATTTTGCCAAGTTTTCTGACATTGTTTCCACCCTGAAAGGGAATTCCTGTCTGACTCACCCCACAGTCATGTTGTGATCTCCAAACACCTCCACCGGTGGAACAGAACACAGGGTTGTCCTCTCTCAACCCGCTCTGTCAACAGGAAGACACTGCTAAACCAACATGGAATTCATTTACGTTGACATTTTTGGCATTTAGCAGACGCCTTATTCAAAAGCGACTTACAATCAATACGTTTGACTCGGTAATTGAATCATCTATCCACCAAGTCATAAGAATTCAATACCCGCCACCACCGTATAAAATCAGTAGATGGAATTAGATAGAATTGGCTGATAGATGTACTCTAGGTCAGATCCAAGATAGAGTAATGGCATTTCCTATTTTAACACAAGTATATGCACATATGTATGTGGAAAAAGGTCTACAGTGTTATCATGGTAGTTGTGATTAGGGACAAATAGCTTTACACACATGTGTTAGTGGTGGTTTAATCAATGTGTACTAACATGTCATGAGTGTTTATGATCAGGAACGGTGTTGTTGTATGTTCCCATGCAGAGTGACGGTCACAGGCAGCCGGAGATATTCAGCCCGGCCAAGACGTAGGTCAAGTCAGTCTCCTTATGTTAGTTTCCCTGGACTTCCTGTTTCCGCCACCAGGTGGAGGTCAAGTTCACACACGGTAACTGCGTTGTCATGGTTTCTGTACCTCTATCAAAGCTTGTTCCTTCTCACTCATCAGCTCTGCCCAGAGACAACCTCTAATACCGGTGGCACCACAACCTCTAATACCTTGGCACTTCAACCTCTAATACCATGGCACCTCAACCTCTAATACCTTGGCACCTCAACCTCTAATACCTTGGCACTTCAACCTCTAGGCAAGGCAAGGCAAGTTTATTTGTATTTCATACAACAGTGCTCTAATACCATGGCACTTCATGTGGATCTGCCAGAACTGGATAGACACAAGCGGTCAAGCACTTGCAGTTCACCGCAGGTGATGTAGAGAGTCACTATAGTATTTCTATCCAATTAAACAGTAGGCAGCCATATGCGCTGTTCAACTCGATCACACGTGATGCGCAGGGTTCGATCCCTGCCTGGAGCATGTTGTTTGGGGGGATTTAAGTGATTTGGTTTTAATGATTGACTTGAACAGATGCTTATGGCTGCCAAACGTTTAACTGGATAAATACTGTAGTGATTATCTACATTACATAAATCTAGCTCGATTCAAACGCATATTAGCTAAATTACACCTAATTTACAATCCATCAATACAACCGCTCATTAGCTAAATTACAACAAATTTACAATCCATCAATACAAACACATATTAGCTAAATTGCACCCGGATTTAAAATCCATTAAATACAAATTAAACATAAATCATTCGCATGAAACCCCGGTAATGACAAGAGGTGCAGAGCATGTGAGCACCCCGAACCATCTGAGCACCCCGAACCATCTGTGTATCTCAGTCGGACACATCCCAACTCCGGTCCATTCAGCGGCTAGAGGCTAAGGGTCAACAAGGAAGCTGTATCCTGGCAACTCAAATAACCTTTATCACAGAATCCCAATCCCATAAGGCCATGGTAATAAATGGGGATAAACAACCACTGATTTATTAGAGACATTTGACAATAATGGTGATAAAACAACAGTTGATGAGGGGGAGTTTATAGTCAGGCTTAATGGGGTGTCGGGGCTCAGACAGGCTCCAGGACAACAGAGCCCGGGGCTGGGGTAGTGTTACCCTGGGATCAGGCCCTCCATTCTGGATGACTTGTGTTACGGCGTCCCAGTCCCCTGGGGGTCTGCCGGAGCATGCCGGGCACAGAGAGGGTCCAACAACCTTGTTTATTCTGATATACTAGTGCACAAACGGTCCCCAAACAGCCATGTTTATTCTGATATACTAGTGCACAAAGGGTCCCCAAACAACCTTGTTTATTCTGATATACTAGTGCACAGAGAGGGTCCCCAAACAGCCTTGTTTATTCTGATATACTAGGGCACAGAGAGGGTCCCAAACAGCCTTGTTTATTCTGATATACTAGTGCACAGATAGGGACCCCAAACAACCTTGTTTATTCTCATATACTAGTGCACAAACGGTCCCCAAACAGCCATGTTTATTCTGATATACTAGTGGGGTGAAGAGCTAAAACCAGCCAAAGACAAATAAACATAAACATGCTGGTCTCTGGTCCCGGCTCGCCAGGCTGGAACCATGCCCATCTCAGGGAAAACAAAACAGGAGAGTAGAGGACAGAAGAGTAGACTAGAATAGAACCTAACAGAGCAGGATAAAGGACAGTACCAGTCAAAGGTTCAGACACACAGGTTTGGAAGTGTGTCCAAACTTTTGACTGGTACTGTAGAATAGAATGCAATGGAATGAAACGGATTAGAGTAGAATAGAATATAGAATAGAATGGTTTAGTATAAAATAGAATACGATAGGAAAGAATATAATAGGACAGAATAGAACAGAATGGAATAGAATAGAATAGAATACTGTCAGAGAGGAAGGTTTTGCTCTAAACAGGGATACCTAATCAGTAAGATTGTGTTTTGGTTTATCTGTTATTCTTAGTGGGTGAGATATTACAATGTGGAAATGCATAATAATCCCAATTGCATAATATAATTGCCTTTTCGAGAACTGAAAGCTACTGTTGTCAAATTGTACAAACTCATTGTGCTCTTTTATTTTAATTAAATGTTTTTTTACTCTTGCACGGCTTGCTGCAATTCCTTTTTGAATATATAATTTTCAATTATGAGGAAACGCATTGACTAAATGAGCATAATTATATGCTTCATTGTTCATGGGGAGATTTAATTAGGCAGCAGAAACTTCAGTGGCTCCATTAAGTGTTGTGCTGCAGATTTGCTGGATATAACATTGGCTTCTGTTATTGATGTCCTTGTTTGCAGGATTTAATGAACATACGATGTGTCCATCATTTAGGTTAAACATGAAACATTATCCACTGGAGGATTGCAGGGAGTACAAGTTGATCGGCCAGAGCAACATAGTTGTTCTTTGTGTTGACATGTTAAAAGGAACTGAATCAAAAGACTCACTCTGCCCTCCCACATCTATTCAGCGTTTCATCTTTTTCATCTTATCTTAATTTTAATGACAAAGCCACAGAATTAAATGAATGTGATACATGTGCATTCTTTGTGTTCTCTCCTCTCAATAGAAACGTTTATCTAATCTTTGAAGGTTGTGTCGATGTGCGTGCCTCTCAGGCTCTCAGTCAAGGACAATGTGATCATTGTTTATGGAAAATCAGGTGTGAGGGACGTGGGGATGGTTGTGTTTGAGGCTGACCAAATGTGGTCTTTAATGTTTGGCCTAAACAGACAATGCTGGGGCACAAGTGACACATACACACACACACACACACACACACACACACACACACACACACACACACACACACACACACACACACACACACACACACACACACAACAGAGAGGGGGGGAGGGAGGAAAAGGAGCTAATGGAAGAGGGGAGAACTGCAATGTCATTATTTCCATGTGTTCAGTTTAAATTTAGAAGAAGGGCATATCTGTTGACCTGAACGAATGCCTACTTCTGCTTGCACTCACTTATAATGTGGTAGATTTGACAAATCTATTATTATAAAAAATGTTTAATCCTAAAACAAGCCTGCCACTGAACCTGTTGAGTAAGAACCTCTCTCCAGCTGTGTCCACAGCTGTGCTTTGATACGAAACATGTAAGGAAACATGCTAAGCTGTAACCCTGTGATGTTAACCAAGTGCTCATGCATGAAAGGTTACAGTAGTTTAAATCCTATAACATCTTTGTTGTTGTGTTCTAAACAGTCAAGCCAGGCAAGCACTCCAGGGAGGAACAGCGAAAGGGAGAAGATTCTAGAATACCCACATTAGTTCCATTGGATTTCCCAGACTGGCTGAGTACGATTCTGGCAAAGATGTGTTAGAAACTGGATTTTGAGGAAATGACCATCTGAATCCTATCAGGGGAATGAGGTTTATCTCTCAGAAGACAGTCAGTCAGTCAGGTTTATTATTGTGAACACATACATGCAATCATCCCCTTGTTGAAACAAATGTGCTTCTCAACATATCATATTTATAATATCAATGAAACAATATTTATATATCAATATTCAGAAAAATACTGGGTATGTTGTTTGTCACATTATATTCCATTCAACTAAAAATCCGAGATGAATATGCCATGGTTACAGTTTGTGAGCTTAGAATGATAAGGTTCTATCTCTGTTTAGAATTATAAGGTTCTATCTCCGTTTAGGGCAGTTCAGAGATATTGAGCGTCAACGTTTTTACATTCCATTATGTTTTGTGAGATGGAACCTTTGTATTTTATTAATTACTAACTAAAAAATGTCAACATTTTAAAAAACAACACCACACGGGCATTAATAAACACCTAATGGATCAGATTATGTAAAAAACTCAATTTTTACAAAAATGGAGATAGAACCTTATCATTCTAACGTCACGAGTTTATAAATGTTTTCTCTCAATGACAACTATCCAAACAGTAAACGCGGGGTATCGAACTTTGAGCTTTTCAATGTCGGCCAATGAGAGAGCAGAGATTTCAGTGTAGGCCAATGAGAGAGCAGAGATTTCTGTCGGAGGACCAATGGCTGCAGCGCTATTTGTGTCGAGCGGATGACCGGCTTGTTGGGACATGGGCGTCTACTCCTCTTCTTCAACCTCAAATAGTTAAGACCTTCATCAGATCTGTCAATCGGAACCGCATGCATCGTTCCACAGTGATCCATTGAAGCCGGGGTTGGGCGTTTTGGTAGCCTATATTGGAAAAAGAACAACGAATATTTAGCGTTAAATTCTCAAAAAATCGGCTCTGCCACCCCGAACACAACTAGAAATGGAGGAAAAGGTATTCACGAAGGAGATCGATCTATGGGTCGAACAACTCAACGAATGCAAACAGCTGTCCGAGAGCCAAGTCCGAACCCTGTGTGAAAAGGTGAGTTGAAAAGCAATTGATTAGTCATTTAAAAAAAATAAATGCAAGTTTTCAAATGGAAAAACCGGTTCACTAACACATGCAGAATGGAGATTGCCGCTCGCCGCTGTCAAAAGTTGCCCCTCATCATAGTTCCTAGCCCCTGAAACTCTTAGATCCAAGTAGAATAATTGCAACTTCTCTAATAACGTAATGGGTTTTTCCACAATTCCGCGTGGCTTGCAGTAGCTTACATAATCACAAAGTGGCATTTCTCATTCTCACAGCCATTCCTCCCAGACATTCTTTAAAATGGCGCCGCTTGTATAATTTCATTGAACAGATCCACATTTTGGCGGAACCATTAATGATCGTAAACTACAGTTAGGGATTTGAGCATATTTTTGGAAATGGTGAACATTTAGCCTTCATACGATTCTGCATCCGTTCGGTTAAGTTCGATGATTTGTGTGAGCCTGCCCTGCAACAACCTCTTCATAAAGCTGCCTGGCCAGAAACTTCTTGTAAGGCTGTTATGTGAGAATGCAAAGCCACATACCTTGGACTCTACACTATTTGATTCACGACCAACTCATTAAAAGTCGGTTGTATCTTTACCCTGCTGATGGGGTGTTGTTTTAGCATAATATAGTGGCATACTTAACATTTAGTGTTGTGTAATGGAAAAACTTCAAGTTGTCCATGTAACAGCCCAGGCTCAATGGACTGTACACAAAATAAGGGGAGACCACACATGCTTTAACTCATTAACAAAAGTATTTATTATCCAATACTATCAGAAGTAAGCTAACATCTCTTGTCATTCGTTCTCTCTCTCCCTCTGTCTTCCCCCCTTTCTCTCTCTCTCTCCCCCCCCCCCCCCCTTTCTCTCTCTCTCCCTCTCTCTTTCTCTCTCTTTCTTTATCACATAAAAAATCATTTTCATGTCTTGGACTGTGGTCAAACAACTATTTCAAAAAGGACCAGGCTTCACAAATGAACCTCTTGAGTAGAATCTGTCTTTCCCTCCCATAATGTAGGTTAATCCTGTCCTATGGGCCAGTCAGGGCCACATGTGGGGTCAGATGGAGTTTTCCAGTTCTCACACATCATCAGTGACTAGTCCGACACACTAGCCCACCTCACCACGGCTCTGGTGGAGTCTGAACTGAACTGGGATTTAACCTCAATCTCAGTTGATGGCTTTTTCACTCTACTGTTCTTACCGTAGGCTAAACATGGGCTTACTCTACACGGTGGTCGTCGTCCCAGAACCCAGGGAATACCTCAGTGGTAGCCCGGTGTGTTTACCATTCCTCATTCCGTTCCATGCATGACAATGTGCCTGTTCTCTGATTTCTACCTCCATCAGCCCCCACTGGAATACACACACACCACCATGATGATTTAACTGACCCATCACAGCATGTTACATCACTCGGATACCCTACTACTCTGCGCACTGATGTGTACAATGTACATGAACAGAAATGTAGGTTACTCACAATAGCCTCATATCAAATATGTGGTTTGTTTACATTTTGAGCGTGGCTAAAATGTATCAGTACAGTAGCTAGTTAGCTTTTTACTAGAGGTGCTTGCTACAGATGAATGCCCTCCTGAGTGTGTGTAACCTGCCCTAAACTGAATATAATTGACCCTGTTTACATTCGCAATGTTTTTTGCTCTTTCCAAAAGGAGCGAGGCAATGGCAGGACACAAAGAAGGAGTGGATATGGTTTTTAGGAGTTCAGAGCACACATTTTATTGAGACAGAAGACTCCCCTAGCTGCCTCCCCAGTGAATTTGTCTAATGTATTCAACAGAATGCGCAGCCTGAGTAAAAATAGCCCTGAATGTGATTGATTCTGAGTTGCATCACCACATTGTTGGGCTCTTTGACTGACTGAAACACTGTGTTAAAGGACGTTGTTGTATTAAGCACACGGTGGTTGAGGAACAATTAGACATATTTAGCTGTTCCATCTCACAGCGACATCCTTCATAAGGCCTTGAATATATTGAAGTGTTTACTTTCTTGAAGGCTATAGGTCTAACCTCGAGACTACCTGCCTCTCTAACCTCTAGGCTAGCTGCCTCTCTAACCTCTAGGCTAGCTGCCTCTCTAACCTCTAGGCTACCTGCCTCTCTAACCTCTAGGCTACCTGCCTCTCTAACCTCTAGGCTACCTGCCTCTCTAACCTCTAGGCTACCTGCCTCTCTAACCTCTAGGCTAGCTGCCTCTCTAACCTCTAGGCTACCTGCCTCTCTAACCTCTAGGCTACCTGCCTCTCTAACCTCTAGGCTAGCTGCCTCTCTAACCTCTAGGCTAGCTGCCTCTCTAACCTCTAGGCTAGCTGCCTCTCTAACCTCTAGACTAGCTGCCGCCAGGTTCTTGTTTACCGAATGATGACATGTTTAGGTCCTTGTGTAGACGGATTTAGACAAAGACAGTGATCGTTTGCTCTTCCATGTGTGAATGAATGGTGATCAAGGCCCCCCTCTCTACATACAGTTTAGAGTTTACAGTTGAATGAGGATTGAATTCCTCTGGGGAAGGGCACTAAATGTTGAGGGGGGAGGGGGCAGAATAGTTCCCACTTCAATCATGTAGCCTAGTTGTTGCATAACCCAGGAACACTATTCTCTTGTAGTGGGGGAGGGGGGGGGAGTGTCAATTTAGATGAGTTGGCTGCTTATGTAATGGTTGTGTAGCTGTCCTGTGCTCTGTGGAAGACGGGTTTGTTGACAGCGTGACGCCTTGGTTAGTCATCATGTGGGGGTGTTGTGTAGCTTGCCCCTCCTTGAAGGTGAAAAGTGCAATCAAGCTTAGCTGACTTGGCTCCTTGTGGCCGGCCCATGGGATGATGATGATGGGGTTTTATAGGAAGATTGCCCGGCAATTGGAAAAGACAACGACTTGACAACGTTGTCAAACAATCAAACAGTTTGGTTTATTCTGGGGAATCATCTCAGGTGACACACAAAGGTTTCTAGCTGGCGCTAAGCGCGGTGGGGGTGGTTGTGGTTGGTAGGAGCAGGGCAGGGCAGGGCAGGGCTGTTATATGTCTTGTCTAGTCATCCATTTGTTAGGCCACAAAAGAGCAACCTAGATGGGCTGTGTCATGTCAGTTTTCTTCCTCTCTGTATGACATCTTACTCAAGCTGACCTGCTCAGCTCTTTAGCTAACTCAGCCTGATCTATATATTATCTATATGTATATATTTTATTTTTTTATGTCCATCCACCTAATTTAATGTGGAAATACTGTATATCAGTTCAGTTTTGTACCCATGTACTGTACGCAATCTAGAATGTGCCCTTTGGCTCAGTGATTGAATGGGTTTATTGAAGCTGTGGCCTTCTGGGCACTGCAGCCACCCCCCCCCCCCACACACACACACTAGTTAATTGAAAGGCCCCCTGCCACATGGTTGTAGCGACGGGCACGTGGAGCAGCATGATTGTTTTGTCTGTATCTGGGTCACCGCCGTCCTCCCTAGCCCTAGTCTGGTCCTGGGGGGTATTCCATCAATGTTGCTAAAGGAAAATCCAGGCTTGTTTTTTTGATAACTCTCGTGGGATTGATCAAAATAAGCCTGGATTTTTTGGGATAAATCTCGCAAGACTTATCAGAATATGTCTGGATTTTTCCTTTAGGGACGTTGATGGAATACCCCCCTGGTCACTGGGTCTCTCGGCTCCAACTGGCCGTGGCAGGCTCTCTACCACTATTTCTTTCTTTCTATCTTTCTCTCTCATATCTCTTCTCTTTCTCTTCTCTTTTTTTCTCTCTCACTCTCTCTCACAAACGCTCCCCCATCTCTCTCTCCCCGTCCCTCTCTCTCACACACTCCAACTCCCCATCTCTCTCTCCCCATTCCTCTCCCCTTCTTTTTTCCTCCCTCCCTCCCTCTCTCTCTCTCTCTCTCTCTCTCTGTCTTTCCACTCCTCTCCCTGTGGACGGCGCTGGTAAAGAGATCAAGCGCTCCTCTTCTCTCCATCTCTGACCCCAGACACAGCCCTCCTCTGCTGCCTAATGCTCTCTACCCAAGGATTTATGCTCCAAAGCTCCTTACATCCACTATAAGCCCCAACTTAGTGCTGCCAACATGCAGCCTTATCTCCCCCAGCCACCTCAAGGAGTATTACTGTTGATTTGAATTTATTCCCCTGAGTTCCCCCAGTCGGGAGGTTGAGAGACGGTTCGGGGCTTGGGTGTCCATACAGTGACAACAGCCGCCAGTATGTAGCCTAATGTTGTTGGGTCTGGGTAGAGGCCTTTGTGTGTTTTTAGACGTTTCTTTCGAGAGAGCTAGGGAGGGATTGTTTTGGCAACAAATATAGCCTTGTAGGCTATTAAGAGAGAGCACTTGTTCTTCGAACACACGGTTTTCACGCAATTTCTAGGAATTGCTTTGGCGTACAGCTAGCTTGCTAAATGTAGCGAGGAGGCTATGAACAGCAATAGTTTATATTCTTGGAGAGAAAGGAGGGCTACTGCAGTTGTGTCATGTGTCCCAGGTTTTTCCTTAGAGGCCACACACACAGACACACACAGGGGATGCCATGCCTATAAAATGGTAGGGGAAACACTGACGTAGCCCACCATGTAATCTAATGTTGTTGTTGTTGTTGTTGTTGTTGTTGTTGTTTTCCCCAGGCTAAGGAGATCCTGACCAAGGAGTCGAACGTGCAGGAGGTGCGCTGCCCCGTCACCGTGTGTGGCGACGTCCACGGCCAGTTCCATGACCTCATGGAGCTCTTCAGGATCGGAGGGAAGTCGCCCGACACCAACTACCTGTTCATGGGCGACTACGTGGACCGGGGATACTACTCCGTAGAAACTGTCACGCTACTCGTAGCGCTTAAGGCGAGTCAGTCGTGTGGTTTATTATAACGCTGAACGGAAGACCTCGGTGACTTCCTGGACCTCGAACGAGACTAGTCCTTGACGTAAAAATACCTTTGAATGGAGAATTCCCACGAAGCGTGTGATTTTAGCGCAGGGCTAGGCTCCATCTGTGTCCAGGAAACCGCCCCCCTAAGAGCGCGAACGATCGACGCGAGCTTTTCCAAATGTTTTTGGTTTGAATATAAGGCCCTTTATGTTGTGTGGAATCAGACTCTCTCGCTCTCATTCTCAAAACTGGGTTTGTGTTCCACAGGGTTACTGCTGCTGCTGTGTTTACTAATGTTTTCGACGTGGTACTTTCTTTCAGGTACGGTACCGCGAACGCATCACAATCCTCCGAGGGAACCACGAAAGCAGACAGATCACACAAGTGTACGGCTTCTACGACGAGTGCCTGAGGAAGTACGGCAACGCCAACGTTTGGAAGTCCTTCACGGACCTCTTCGATTACCTCCCCCTCACCGCCTTGGTGGACACTCAGGTAACGGCTCCCACGACTGAATTCAAACTGAATGAACAAGGCCAGAACTGACGTTTCATCTGCCAAGACCCTCTGCTGTAAACCGCCTGTGTTGCCGGTGTTGTTATCAGAGTCTTAAGAGTATGACTCAGATCCAGCGCTGCCAGTATTCTCATATCCAATACTATCAGAAGTAAGCTAACATCTCTTGTCGTTCGTTCTCTCTCTCCCACTCTCCCTCTCTCTCCCCCCTTTCTCTCTCTCTCTCTCTCTCTCTTTCTCTCCCTCTCTCTTTCTCCCCCACTCCCCCCCCACCCCTTTCTCTCTCTCTCTCTCTCTCTCTCTCTCTCTCTCTCTCTCCCCCTCTCTCTCTCTCTCTCTCCCTCTCTCTCTCCCCCTCCACAGATCTTCTGTCTCCACGGGGGGCTGTCGCCGTCCATAGACACGTTGGATCACATCAGAGCGCTCGACCGTTTACAAGAAGTTCCACACGAAGTATGTTAGGCTCTGTGTTCTCCGTACCGCCAGCCTGCCGCTGACAAAACCGCTGGTTTCTAAGTGCTGTCATTGTGGTTCTGGTTCTGAGCAGAGGTTTTAGAAGTTAGGCACAGATCTCAGTTTTCCCAGCCCAAACCCTTACCGTAACTATTTGTTCTGAAGAACACCCGCATCAGCAGAACACCCGCATCAGCAGTTCCCAAACCCATTGTGGGGGGTCCCCTTTTTTCAAATTGGGGTCTTGTGAGAAATTCAAACCAAGCTCTGTGATTTAATAAACAGGACGAACATTTTGATTTTGTATAGTTTGAACTCAACCAATAAGAGCATCTTTGAGGTGATTTCGAATACACTTGGACGTCATTATTATGTGTTGGCGTAGCCTGCAATGAAGTTGTTGGGGTCACAGGAAATGATTGATGTCAATTTGGGTCAAAAAGGTTTGGGAACCCCTGACCTGTATCATTATCCAGGGTTGGCCTATGGTCCCCCTGCATTCCCTCTATGTTTCAGATGTCTATTTTATTCTATTGTCACTTTATTTTGTTGAGCTGCTGTAATGTCTTCATTTCCCCACAGGATCAATCAAGTATCTCTATCTATCTGCTCACGCATGTCTTCTCCCCCCTGTCCTCCTCTCCTCCCCCCTGTCCTCCTCTCCTCCCCCCTGTCCTCCCCTCCTCCCCCCTCCCCAGGGCCCCATGTGTGACCTGCTGTGGTCAGACCCTGACGACCGCGGGGGCTGGGGCATCTCCCCCAGGGGGGCCGGCTACACCTTTGGACAGGACATCTCGGAGACCTTCAACCATGCCAACCGACTCACCCTGGTGTCCCGAGCCCACCAGCTGGTCATGGAGGTCAGTGAGATGTTGATGACTCTCCCTCTCTCTCCCTCTCCACTCTTGAAGGTGGCCATGGATATAAGCTTGGTCGCCCCCCCCCCCCAGATCTGTTTGGGCTACTTGGAGCTTTGTTTTGTATACAGCTAACTCGTATTACTGTCCTTGTCAGCTATATAGCGGACCCCTATTACCACGGTCTTGTAATACAAGTTCGATAGAACAGACTGTTCTGGGGGGGAACAGCCGACGTAAATATTCCTACGACTGGGAAACTGCACCTGCGTTTCAGTGTCAGCAGTCGTTCAGAGTGCCCCTGTCTGGTCTCTCAGCAAACTGTTTTGGGGTGAACAGGCTACATAGAAGATGTGTATGATGTATCTGGGAAACAGTTTCTGCATTAGCAGTCATTCAGATTGCCCCTGTCTGGTGTCTCAACATCCTAGTTCCTCAAAGGCCAAAGTTGAAGACCATGTGTGATGTAATGTGTCTGCCTTATGACTGCAAACTGTTTTGGGGTGAACAGGCTACGTAGAAGATGTGTACGACTGGGAAACAGTTTCTGCATTAGCGTCTGGTGTCTCAATATCCTAGTTCCCCAAAGCCTGAAGTCGAAGACCATGTGTGATGTAATGCGTCTGCTTTATGACTGTGTATTGTCTGCGGTGTACCGTTTACTATCGGCTCATTTGCTAGTTTCGTTTCCCCCTCCTCAGGGTTACAACTGGTGCCATGAGAGAAACGTGGTGACTATATTCAGCGCGCCGAACTACTGCTATCGCTGTGGCAACCAGGCAGCTATCATGGAACTTGACGACACCCTGAAGTACTCCTTGTAAGTAGCGGAGGAGGCTAGTAGTTTGTTTTGCTCTCTGTGAATGGCCTAGCCTTTAGAAGTGTGTGTGTGTGTGCGTGAGGGGGGGGGGGGGTGGTTGAGGATAATTATAAGCTTCTTTTAACGTATGGAGGATGATGGTGAGGATAATGATGATGATTATGATTATCTTCTGTGGGTTGTCAGCAGGATTATGGAATGTTTTGAACTGCCTTTTTGGATGTTGGTGGAAAGGAAATAATAAAAATGTTTTGATCCTGTTTTTGTTTTGTTTCTCATTTCCCAGCCTGCAGTTTGACCCCGCCCCCCGTAGAGGAGAGCCCCATGTGACCCGACGGACCCCCGACTACTTCCTTTAAAGACCCCGCCCACACCTGTACAGTCCAGTCTTGCCATGAATTATCAAAGTCCTACATTCAACATAAAACAAGATGGGAGCGGGAGGGATGTGGGGGGAGAGGAGGAGGTGTGTGTGTGTGTGTGTGTGTGTGTGTGTGTGTGTCTGTGTGTGTCTGTGTGTGTCTGTGTGTGTGTGTGGGGGGGAGGAACGAACAGCAGTGTACAAAGTATTCATATGAAGAGCTATTTAAGCATTCAGGAAATGTGTACATGGACCAAAGGGTGTGTGTGCCATATCCCTCACAGAGCAATGCTGAAGACCCCCCCCTGTGCCCCAAACCACCCCGCTGCCCCAGACCACCATCACAGGCCAATAGTGGTTCCTCAAGTCCCCCTGTACCTCTAGCTCGACTCCACCATGTTTCAAGACGGGAGCAGAACGTTCCAAAACATTGGTAATTCAAGTTTCAATCTAATGAACCATGGCTTACGGTATTTTACCCCCCTATTAGTCCCCTAATTTTTCAGATTGTATAAAAGAATCTGTTTGCACTTCTTTTTTTTTCTTTTTTTTTATACCTAAAAAATAGAAAAACATTTTGGAAAGTAAAAAAGATGGAAGTTTTACACTACAGAATGTTTAATTCTTTATTTTCAAATTCATTCTGTCAGTACTTTTTAAGGGACTGGGGGGTGTTCCATCAACGTCGCTTAAGGACAATCCAGGCTTATTTTGATAAGTCTCAGGAGACAAAATAAGCCTGGATTTTCCTTTAGTGACGTTGATGGAATACCCCCCTGGATTTTCTCTCTAGGATGACTTAGTCAAGAGAAACCTGCTCAAACAGACGCCCATCCTGTTGTGGATGGTTAACAGATATTAAAATGTGGATGTAATCACACATTCAAACCCCATGATGATGATTGAGTTTCTGTATTGAGGGATCCAGTTAAAAAAATAAACAAGTTGCTCCTTGATGTGTCTCACTCATGTTTTTTTATTCACTTGCTTAACCTTGTCCCCCAGGCTATTGTATTGCACATGTCGGATTTTGCTAGAAGTGCCTGGGAACAAGACTAATATGCTTATGGACATGCTTACTTATTACAATGAGTAATGCCTCTGGTGCTATGATGTAATACACAAGCATCTAAACACCCACCAAAACCATACACAGTATATGTAAGGTAGGGGGAGAACTTTCAAAAAAAGATATGGCTAATCGTGAATAACCACACTGATATGTGAACATGCAGATTTAACTGATTACACGATTTGTCATTGTGGAGAATGAGAACATGTTTCCCTAAGTGCAGGTAAGGCTGTTATTTAGAACTCTTTATTTTTTATTTTTTACAAAATGTTTATTCAACCTCATACTAAAAAAATGGTACATTGTTGCTTACATTGTAAGATAATAATAGAACAAGGAAAAACAACTATATACAGTTCGGCAAGCAAGGAGAATTTTAAATCATGGCATCACATAAGTTACTTCCACACACATAGTAATGAATGAACATTGGTTCGACAAGACACAAATGCATTAAAATAAACATTAAAAATCAACTTAAAAACCAGTTGTCATAATGACTAGGCTACTTACTACCACGTCATCACATGGTCGTGAGCAATAATGTCTGATGACTAAGCTGTTGACCACTTCTAACCAAATATTCTTGACTGGACGTACAGACATCAAATTAATGTTAGTGGAGAAAGAGTGCCACCTCGTGGTAGTCATTTAAATTAATATATTCTGTCTGATTTTAGCCTAATTTTGAATGAAACAGACAGGTGAACTTGGGATACTTTTCAAGCATTTCGCCAACACATTTGTATTGATACGATTCATAATCATTGACAATTAAACCTGTTTATGGTATTGTACAGTAGTGTACATAACAGTCCACTTCTGATGGACAACATAAAGATGATACTGAAATACATTACAGTGTTTCCCCTACCATTGCCTTGGGAAGGCGGGCCGCCCCCCCAACGGGACCTCCCGCCTCCCCAAGAAAAATGTTCAATGTCAATTATATATATATATATTTTTTTTTTTAAATAATTATATTTTTCTCCCAGTTGTATATGGCCGAATATGTTTCTTATGTGGTCGAAATATGTTTCTTATGTGGTCGAAATATGTTTATTCTGTGTCATTTGCCTAATTGATGTGCACCCTCATTTAATATGTTTCTCCTCTGTGCGTTTTGCTGCCACGCTTGTCCGCTTGTCTCCTCGTTTCACGAAGGGCGGGGCTCAGCTCCCTCCACACACACGCTCTGACGTGCTCATCTCAAACAAGCCATTCGTCTCTACTGTAAGTGCAAATAAAGGCCAACAATAATAGTTTTAGTAATGGACGGACGTAGACCCCAAACCTCTGACAAGCAGGCTAACTTCACGCGTTTATTAAACGCACCCAACCCGAATCTGGCGATATGGACGATTTTAGACGCTTTTTAGGGGTGCTTGAGTATCCCCAAATTTAATCTCAGCACGACCTAAAAGAGAATAATCATTATTATTATTATCATTATTATTATTATTTTTATTATTATTTTCTGAAATCATTCTAGCCCAATTACAGATGATGTTACACACTCCGGTCCAGTAGCCTACATACACGCACCTCATTGGTTCGCAAGTAGTCTCGCGCTTCGCCCGGAGAATAATTGTTTAGTGCGGGAGTGTGTGTGAGAGAGAGAGACAGATGAAGGAAGTCAGCAGATGAAAGTAAGCAAAGTAAGTAACCGTAGCAAATATAATTTCTGTATTTCTGACAGAAAACATTGGTTCAAATTGTTCATTATTATTGTGACTTAACTAGAAAGTGTCATATTATAGTTCCATGGTGACTAGAAAGTGGCTATAGTTCCATTGTGTGAATAGTGTTAACGAACTAGCAAGCTAGCTAGCTAGCTCAGAGGTGATTAGTAATAATAGATGGTAGTAGTAATAATACAATATGTCTTATTCTGCTAGAATTGGGCTTTATGGTAATAAAATACAATAAAAAAGTGGATTGAAGCATTGGAACAAACCCTCACTCATTGGAAATGTCTGTTTTTCCATAGATGGAAAAACAGAGTCAAGTCAAAATGAGGTGAGAGTCAAGTCAAAATGACATTATCTGACTGCATTACCCACAGCAACCCAATATACAATTAGAATGATGTTATAAATTGATATGGATCAATTTATACCTCTTATTAGATTATACATAGAGAGAGGGGAGAGAAGGAGAGAGAGCAGGACGGAGTCAGCACACCAAAGAGACAGCAAGAACCAGGTGAGAAAGTGGACATGTAGTCAAGACCACAAGTAGCCTTGAGAACCTATGGTTCTGGTGCAGCACCCTCAGCACCCCCCTTCATTACTTGTAATAGGATGTAATAAACGTTTGACACACATGGCAATAAAAAAACATGAATCTTGAATTAGCAAAACATTTTTGCTATTTAAACATGTCAGCATGTCATCACTGACAGATGACAGGTAGAAATTAACATTTCACAACGGGGGGGGGGGGGGGGGGGGGGGGGTGGAGGATCCATGCCACCCTGCCAAGGCAGCTAACCTAGGGGAAACACTGCATTAAATTATTTGAATTTGACATGTTAATTCTGCCACTAATAAAAACAATCACATATGTTAACATTCCATTCCGTGTTGACAGCTGTTGTTTGACATAATTTGATGGGGATTGACAGCTACAGGAGTAATAACAGATAATAAGTCATACATGGAGTATTATTATCAGTGGGATATTTTTTGAATGCCTTGAACATAAACCCACTGACTGATAAAACTGACTGATAAAACTGACTGATAAAAAAAACTATAATAATATTAATCCCAGATAATAAAATAATGCATAACATCACATGTATTACATACATAAAACTATAAAACAATAATAATAATGCAGTCAGATAATAAAAGAATGCATTATAACATCACATGTATTACAGACAGGCATCACCGCGGGCTACTCCCTGGCCCCCCCTCCCATCTGACAAAGCGTCTCGAGCTCCTCAGACTTCAGTTGGTCAGGCCCTGTGTGTGTTGACGTTTAAACTCTCTAAATCTCTAAATCTCTAAATCTCTCTACATCTCTGGATTCGCCACAAACCATTCACAGTAAGTAACGAACGAGTACATACGAGTGAATTACACACGTCTATTAAAGTATACGGGCTTAATGTGTATCCCTTTTCTCTCAAAATATGAACATATAAAGAGCTTCGATATGGTTGCTATGCTAAGAGGCCTTGCTGGCTCATGACAACGCAGGGTAACGTCGCTAGCAGCCCGCTGGTTAGCTGGTTAACATTAGCTAAGCTAACTGATATACACGCTTGTAAGCTATATTATAGCTACAACATTGGCTAAGCCACGGGGTTTATTTAGTTATTAGTTGGCCGCAAATGTGCTGAACTGTGCTGGATAATGTTTGAACCCAAGTGGCACTAAGTTAAAAGTTAGCCTAGTAGCTAGCTAGCCACCCAAGCCAATGCGTGAATTTGGTGGTTTGGTTTGGCAATGTATGAATCGTAACTAACCAGAGGCAATTGTTGTTGATCAGCGTTTCATAGTAACACAGATCATACAAGTGCTTGGCAACATATGAGTCAAACCTGTGTACTTGTGCAATCTCCGCTGTGTTACTAGCTGGCTAACTTGTATAATCCCTAGCTGGCTACATTCATTCCGAATAGAAACTGACTGAAACTGATCTTTTGCTTGTTGCTTTACAGATGCCTACAATAAAACTGCAAAGCTCTGATGGAGAGATCTTTGAGGTGGATGTGGAGATCGCCAAGCAGTCTGTCACTATCAAGACAATGTTGGAAGGTATGTTATATACACAACACCATTAACATCTCACTAGTTAATGAGGTTGGAATCTGCTGATGTTCAGCTACCAGTCTTGCATTGACTGACTCTGCACACACCCATAAGGTCAGCGATATCCCATAACAATCAATTCATTCTTCTTGACAGATTTGGGTATGGATGACGAAGGAGATGATGACCCGGTCCCTCTCCCGAACGTCAACGCAGCCATCCTCAAGAAGGTAAATGAATTGACTCTCAGGCTTGCCGTACAATTCCTATATCTGTCACTGGACCAGGTAACTGGCAGACTGTGGAGGGAGTTTGAGAAGAATCAGGTCAATAATGGGTGCGTTCGTAAATTTGCTCAGAGCGCCGGAGCACACTGGGTTCAACGTCATAGAGGGACCAAGTAATTTGATTGGACAAGAGGCATTCCAGGATTGCTGATCAGATTTCCAGAGCGTATTTACAAACGCCCCCAATGTAGCCAGGCCAGGTTGCTGTTTATATAGTCCTTAGCTAGTCTGGCTAGAACGCCTCCTTGTCAAACCTGCTAGTCAGTCTGTCTGTCAGTCAAGGGGGTGGGTGATGTGGTCCTTGTGGAGGAGTTTCTCATGCATTCCAGGGCTCGACATTATGGCTTGTCCGCTTGTCCGGGACAAGTACATTTTATGTTCGGACAAGTGGACTTCCTCCTGCAGTTGTCCGACGGACAAGTCAAAACAAAGAGAAAAATAAATGAATCAATATGTATTTATATCCGCAAAAAAATTATTCTACAGTAATAACTGTTTTAACAAGCTATGCTGCACCTCATTCTCGTTGCCTAAGAGCCTATTCTAATGCTATTGCGTGCGCGTGACCGTAATTAACCTGCAAAAGTGCCAACTTTCTTGACCGCAAAGTTCGCTTGTGCACATTTTAAGTGCGTAGTGAAAGAAACCAACACATTACTCAAGCCAGCAAGCAAGATGTTCCTTCAAGCACCTAAAACTGGCCAGGTGCCAGGAAAAGCGGGAAACGCAAAATGTCATCGGACGAAACACCAGCACCATTTCCGGTGTTCTCCCAAGGTATGCTGCCTTGTCAATGTCTGCTGCCATGTCAATGTATGCTGCCTTGTCAATGTATGCTGCCTTGTCAATGTCTGCTGCCATGTCAATGTATGCTGCCTTGTCAATGTATGCTGCCTTGTCAATGTCTGCTGCCATGTCAATGTATGCTGCCTTGTCAATGTCTGCTGCCTTGTCAATGTCTGCTGCCATGTCAATGTATGCTGCCTTGTCAATGTATGCTGCCTTGTCAATGTCTGCTGCCATGTCAATGTATGCTGCCTTGTCAATGTCTGCTGCCTTGTCAATGTCTGCTGCCTTGTCAATGTCTGCTGCCTTGTCAATGTCTGCCGCCTTGTCAATGTCGGCTGCCTTGTCAATGTCGGCTGCCTTGTCAATGTCGGCTGCCTTGTCAATGTCTGCTACCTTGTCAATGTAGCTGCCATGTCAATGTATGCTGCCTTGTCAATGTCTGCTGCCTTGTCAATGTAGCTGCCATGTCAAACAATCTATGTCCGCTAGGAGCGCGGGTATGTTGTCACACACTGTCTTAACATTTACTGGGCACAATACATCACAATGGTATACATGTCATACCAAATGAAAGAAGGAAGTCTTGGGCACATATTCTGTATTGATTATACCATCATATCTTATTTCAGTACAGAGCTGTAGACCGTTAAATAGACAACGTGCATTTGTGACAATTTGCCCCATCAGCGGGTAAATTGTTACACTACTTCGGGCAAGTTGTCACATTGGATTATCAACAAATAAGAACACAACTAATTAATTGTGAATATTGATTATAATTTCAAATTCCAAAACCAAATTCAACTTCATTAAATAACTCAAAATCAAAACAATCATGCCTAGAGAATCTTGCAAATCATGCCAGTGCTGGCATGACCCCTTTACTTTATTGAAACCGAACGTTCTTTGGCGTGCACGTAGATCCACAGTAATTGTTGTAATGTATTACTGGCTTGTAGTGTGTTAGTAGACAGACACACACATGTGCTCATCGTCATACTTGGACAAGTAACTTGAGCTCTCGGACAAAAAAAAGATAAGTTCACTTGTCCGAAGGACAAGTACCTGAAAAAGCTTAATGTCAAGCCCTGATCATTCTCTCATGCGTACAGAGTTCTCGCTAGGTTGATGTAGAAACCATAGAACTCTACTATTACCCCTGCCTCTCTCAGCTGGGGGCATCTCTGGTCCTGTCGGGGGTAACGGGGGGTAACGGTCCGTGGCGTTATCGTCCGCAACTAAACTGGTTGCCTATTGATCCGTTGAGAATTTTAATAACACGACACCACGTGAGAAATGGATGCTAAAGCTGACCAGTTTAAGACCGTTGTCGCGGCTTGGCCCGTCGTCATGGAGACAGTCCTGTGGTGCAGGCGATGAGGGGCCGACAGACAACCTACTGAGAGACAAGCTGTTGTTTTTTTTCCTCTTCCTAATGTTTTATTCAGCTGTTTATCCATGTAGGCCTAACTAAATGGGCTGGAGGAAAAAGGATGGGTACAAATGCGTTCCATTGCATTAGTTAGTTGTTCTACCTGTGGTTCCTAACTGATTCTCCAGTGAACTAGTTAAGATTGAACTGTCCTTGGGGTGGTGTTGTCTGGATGGTTTATGTTAGCCTGTTCTGTTAGAAGCATTACATTTACATTTCTGGCATGGAGCAGACGCCTTTATCCAAAGACAACAAGTACATGTGTGTAAGTAAGTGAATCGTCTATCCACCAGTCATGATAAGAAAAGCAAATCTGTGCTAAGACCAGGGGCCTTTGGCAGTCACAAAAAAGATAGACAAAGGATAGGATAAAATAAAAAGATAGCTAGATAACTGTGGCTCTACTCATCATGTCTGTCTGCCTTCAATCAGTAAACATTAATCGTATTTGAATAAAGAGTATGAAATAGGAAGTGTCATTGACCTGTCATTGTCAACCTGAATATAAATCATTGTATAAAATATAAGCTTTAACTCACAGACAGAGAACATGCCGGAACAACATTCCTCTGGGTAGCACCCATCGCCCTTCAGTCAGACGAGGTCCTGAACCTAATTGTACACAGATTCCATACGTCTGTATGCAGCCCTTCCTCTCTCACGTGGTCTGTGTGTGTCTGTGTGTCTGTCTGTCTGTCTGTGTCTCTCTGTCTGTCTCTCCGTCCGTCCGTCCGTCCCCCACAGGTGATCCAGTGGTGCACCCACCACAAAGACGACCCCCCTCCCCCCGAGGACGACGAGAACAAAGAGAAGAGGACGGACGACATCCCCGTCTGGGACCAGGAGTTCCTCAAAGTGGACCAGGGGACCCTGTTTGAACTCATCCTGGTGTGTACCTGTCCTGTACTGGACTATAAGTGTGTCTTATGAAGTACCTGGCACACCTGTAAGTGTCTTATGAAGTACCTGGCACACCTGTAGGTGTCTTATGAAGTGCCTGGCACACCTGTAGGTGTCTTATGAAGGAAATGGCTTTAGTTGAGGTCGCTCCGAGTGACTTGTTGTTTGGAAACGGGGCGAGATATGAACATCCGCCGAACACGTTGGGGTAGATTTTTCCGTCGCCAGGTGAATCTGTAAGTCTTACCGGCCACTTTTCCGGGTAGCCAACAAAGGTTGGTGACGCTGATGGTTCAATTTAAAAACAAAAACAGGTCAAGAGTTGTGACAACGCCCCTGCCTCCGTTTCTACGGTCTCTATCCCCAATAAAACAGAAATGCTCTAAAAACATTTAAAAAAGTAAATAAAAATAAAGGCTTGACAGCCAAACTGCATGATCATGTCAGCGTTACAGCGCTTGGTCAGGCGTCTCCAGGGACGTTCCTCTGTACCAGAGTACACGTGGTCCCTGGCTTCTGTGCAGTGAAGCAATGCATTGCTTCAGACCGCTGATGTGCTGGGGGGATTCTAGGAATGGTAACACAAGCCCGAGGGGTCATTTGAGTAGCTTTGACCCCCATGGCCATTGACACATGATGTTGGCATGGCCGTAGCTCGGCACACACACACACACACACACACACACACACACACACACACACACACACACACACACACACACACACACACACACAGTAGTAGTTTTCACTTAAAACATTTTTTAACATCTAGACTTCCTCTGACCCTTCTATTTTCCCTGCCAAGGCTGCCAACTATTTGGACATCAAAGGCCTGTTAGATGTTACCTGCAAGACGGTGGCCAATATGATCAAAGGCAAGACTCCAGAGGAGATCAGGAAGACGTTCAACATCAAAAATGACTTCACAGAGGAGGAGGAAGCCCAGGTAACGCACACGCCCATATATGGAATATCTGGTGTTCACTCTCACTCTGTCTGTCCATTCTACTGGATGTTGCCTTCCGCTGGTAAAACTGCATCTGACAGATATGATGTCTCACTCTCACACTCTGTCTCTCCATTGCTCTCTCTCCCAATTTCCCCTCTCTTTTACTTCTCTTTCTTTCTCCTTCCTTTTCACTCTCACTCACTCTTTACTTTTCTCTGTCTCTTTCTCTCCCTTCTTTCTCTCTCTCTCTCTCTCTTCCTTCTCTCTCTCTCTCTCTCTCTCTCTCCCTCTTGTCTGTCTTCCCCCCAGGTACGCAAGGAGAACCAGTGGTGTGAAGAGAAGTAGAAGATATCCTGCCAACACTCCCACACTGAAAGGATGGTTCAATAGTGGTTGCACTGCGCTGTTCATACTTGTTAATATTACATTTAGTCTATTAGAGTGGCAGAAACCCCATGATGTATTCATAGCATGATCATTTCCATTTGCTTTGTGCGGTGACAAAAATTATTTAATAAAAGCTATTTCATGATTTTACAAGAAGTTTTTTACTTTACTTTATGTATTGACATAAAATAAAGTGTAGGCTGGATTATTTTCTGTCAGATTTTCCCTGATTTTTTCCCTGATTTTCCTTATTTTCCCCTGTTTTTGAATTGCTATAGTTCTCTTTTTTACTGGACATGTTTTTTTTTCCGTTTCTTTTTTTTTCCTTCTCTCGAGTCAACTGAATAATGGCTTTTTTGACAACTGAAAAGGAAGCTTCAAATGCTGAGTTTTGTAAATACAGCCTATTCTCTGCTGTCTCTGAGTCATGTTAAGGGGCCGCATTGTCGTCTGTAATAGGAAGTCAGGGGGGGTAAATCTGTGCAAAATGTCCTGTGGACTGGAAGTACTACCTGTCAAAGAAAAAGTGTGTGTGTGCTGTCGCACAGCCGAGGTAGGGACTGTACCTGGTGGAAACTCAGTTCTGCTCTGACGATGACGTTTAGAAATATCAACCATTATGTTCCTGGAGTAAATAAATGAATTAAAAAGAAGGTTGTCTTGTCTCTTGTCTGCTTGATGTTCTTTGTGAATGCTTCTGGTTCAGACTTGTGGTCCAGATAAACCGCTCTGGTCCGGTCCAGCTGAGGGGACCGGACCTCACTGCGGTCATGTACTGTAGGTGTAGAGTAGCCTGGAGAAGGTGGAGCACTGCAGTCATGTACTGTATGTACATGTGTCCTTACAGCCCCAGTAGGTCTCTCAGGTCCTCTGACCAGGGTTTGTTGGTTGTCCCCCGTGCCAGACTGAAAACCAAGGGTGATGGAGCATTCCAAACCGTGGCTCCCAGGCTTTGGAATGCTCTGCCCTTGGATCTTAGATCAGCTGGCTTGGTCGAGGCTTTTAAAAAACAGCTTAAGACTGTCCTGTATAGACAGGCTTTTGGATAGCCCCAAGGGCCTGTCTTTCTGTGTCCTGTTGATATTGTTGTACACCTGTTGTCTGTTACTTGTTCTTATTTTCACCTGTTTGCCTATTTTAACCTGCTATGACTTTCGCTCTTTTATTATGTTTTATTATGTTTCTTCTTTATTATGTTCTCTATGTGTAAAGCACTTTGTGACCCTTGGTCTGGGAAAGGTGCTGTACAAATACATTTTACTTACTTACTGTAGGTGTAGAGTAGCCTGGAGAAGGTGTAGCAGGAGAGAGCTTGTGTGTGTGCTGTACTCTGATGTTCTTTGTGTGTGTGTGTGTGTGTGGAATATGAGACAGTACGGCAGTAGGCTGTATGGACATATGAAAAAGGAGATCATTTTAATTAGCATTATACAGGGAATACTACTGACCTGAGTATACAGCATTAGGTATGTGCTAGTGCAGCGTTTGACTTCGTCATATAAACCTTCTGATTCAGTTCGTGTGAAATATAGTGAGGAAACTTTGGACAGGTTTTCAAAATACTTTAATACATCAAACAAAAAAATGAGAGTATTACATCATAGGCAGAAGTCTTTCAATGTGTAAAAAATACAAAAGACGGACCTGTTTTTTAAGTACACAACTTTGCTTGTGGTCACTGATATAAGCAGGGCTGCCCCAGAACCTAAAAGATGAGTGGTACCTTAATTTCTAACGTTAGAGCACCCCCTGGTGGAGATGTACTGAACAGACAAACGACATAGCTTTGCAGTGTGGTACACACGATGAGCCTACACCGAGTATCTCCATAGTAAGCGTTTGATGCTGCAAGCAGTAAAAATAAAGCCGTGGTTCTTCTTCACATGTATTTTTGGTACACTGAGGTGGAAACATGCACACATTGGAAATCATTAACACATCTCGACAAAGCTGTAACAATAAGCTGTAACAAGAACAGAATTATGATGCAAAACTTCTGCACGAAATGCCATTTTCTCTTCCAGGCATGAATGAAAACGAATAAGAATGTATTGCTTTTTAAGAAATGGTGGAAACTAAAAGGACAGAAACTACAGAAACAACATTTTTTTGTAACCCTTTTTTTTTCATTTTCTACATAAAAAACATATAAAAGTTTAATTATATATAGGGAATTCCACAATTTATAAAACTTTACAACACAATGAAATATAGTACCCATTTGGTCTTTAGTTTACAGAGTAACAGAGCGTTTCAGTCAGACTGATGCGGTCCAGAGACCGCTGAATTTCTCTTTTTAAAATGGAACCAGCGAAACAAACTCATCTCCCAGTCCACTTGTCTTGCATCCAAGTGAACGAACAAACACAGAGGATGTCTTAACTCTGTGTGAGAGACATACACAACCAATCCTGTATATCTATCAAGAGTCTAAACTGACAACCTGAAAGTGCCTAAAACAAATCAATAACGTATCAAATGAAGAGAAGCATCTTGGGAGGGAGAGACAAGAACTCGAGTGGAAAAACACAAAAACACACTGGCACTTCTACCTTGCAGTTGTAGAAAACCCTAAGATACCTAAATCATTTATCAATAGTCAATATAAATACAATGTTT
>NC_137693.1:9854074-9874074 GCF_963989245.1 Nansenia antarctica | reverse complement strand
TGCTGCAGATGACTGTAATCTACTGCTGCTGTAGGCCTGTTCTGGACCGGACCGTCTATAAATCTGGAGGGCAGGAATGTAACTGAGTCAACCTGTCTGGGCTCTACCATTCACCCCCCCCGTCTCTCTTGTCACCCCCCTGTCTCTCTTCTCACCCCCCCCTCTGTCTCTCTTCTTACCCCCGTCCCCCGTTCCCCCCCTCTGTCTCTCTTCTCACCCTCTCTCCCTCCCTCTGTCTCTCTCTCGCTCTCACCCCCTTCTCTCAATTAACACTTTTTTACACTATTTAAAGGGCTTTATTGACATGGGAAGCACACGTTAACATTTCCAAAGCAAGTGTGAAGACAAAAGCAAACAACAAGAGTGCAATGTACGACTAGAGTAAAGAAATGATTAAATTGTTAAACAGAGCTGTGTGTGTATATATAGTATACAGTTGAATGTAGATAACCTAAAAATAAAAACGAGAAAAGTGTGGACATTGCAATTAAAAACAATACAAATAAATGAGAACTGTGAAAACATTATGTACAGAGATTAGCATGGTGCAAATAGTGCAGATACTTATTTACAGTTTTTACGGTGGTTGTCGTCCTTTCACTGTCACAACAGCTCACACACCTCGCTAACGTGTTTGCACATCTCGCTTCCTCTCCCTTTGTCACTCTCCTCCCCTCTCTTTCTCTCTACCTCTCCCCCTCCCCCCTATGTCTCTCTTCTCCCCCCACCCTCTCTCTCTTCCTCTCCCTTTGCCACTCACCCCCCCTCTCTATCTCTCTCTCACCCCCTCTCCCTCTCTCTCTTCCTCTCCCTTTGCTACTCACCTCCCCTCCCCTCTCTGCTACTCTACCTCTCACCCCCCCTCTCTACCTCTCTCTCTCTCACCCCTCCCTCTCTCTCAGCCCCTCCCTCTCTCTCACCCCCTCCCTCTTAACCCCCCTCTCTCTTTCCCTACCCTGCCAAAAGCCCCTGTCTTCATGCAGTCTCAATCTCTTCTCTCCTGACCAGAACAGTCCTGTGTCCACTACACACGTCAAACACTACACTCCTATGCCGTTCCGATTGGTGCCATCGTAACTATAATACAACTCCTCTTCAATCACAGTTCAATCACAATTCAGCAATTCAGCAAGAGGCTTTGGTGTCAACCACTGTGTGTGTATATACCGTATTTTCCGGACTATAAGTCGCGGTTTTTTTCATACTTTGGCTGGTCCTGCGACTTATAGTCAGGTGCGACTTATATATCAATAATTCATAATCTCTGACTGACATGAACTGACATACGGTAATCTCTGACTGACATGAACCAAGGAGTAAATCCGCTAGCGCCTCATACACGATAGAATAGCCATTATACTTGACAATGTGGACATTAAACACGACAATGTGGACATTAAACATGATGTTATGGACCTTATACACAATGTTATGGACGTTAGAAACGATATTAAAGTCATTTATTCCTTCCAGAGGCTGTTTAACGTTGCAATGTTGTACCCGCGAGTAGCATTTTGCTACTTCCGGTAGCGCTTCATACGCGATAGAATAGCCATTATACTCGACAATGTGGACATTAAACACGACAATGTGGACATTAAACATGATGTTATGGACCTTATACACAATGTTATGGACGTTAGAAACGATATTAAAGTCATTTATTCCTTCCAGAGGCTGTTTAACGTTGCAATGTTGTACCCGCGAGTAGCATTTTGCTACTTCCGGTAGCGCTTCATACGCGATAGAATAGCCATTATACTCGACAATGTGGACATTAAACACGACAATGTGGACATTAAACATGATGTTATGGACCTTATACACAATGTTATGGACGTTAGAAACGATATTAAAGTCATTTATTCCTTCCAGAGGCTGTTTAACGTTGCAATGTTGTACCCGCGAGTAGCATTTTGCTACTTCCGGTAGCGCTTCATACGCGATAGAATAGCCATTATACTCGACAATGTGGACATTAAACACGACAATGTGGACATTAAACATGATGTTATGGACCTTATACACAATGTTATGGACATTAGAAACGATATTAAAGTCATTTATTACCTTTTAGAGGCTGTTCAAAGTTTCATTTTTCCTCCGCGACGCCATGTTGTTAGCCCCGCGCTAGCTAGCGGACTTTACACTCGATAATACAAGTATTCCTTAACCTTTCAGAAGAAGTTTCAACGTGAATTATGTCCTTCCTGGGCTTACAAATCCTCTCATGTCTCTTCACAGTGCCAGACTAGAGTCAAGCTCAACAGGGTCTTCTTTCCCCGCTGATTCCGCCAAGCCCGTTCCCTTGAACCATGCGACTTATAGTCCAGTGCGACTTATATGTGGTTTTTTCCTCTTCATGGCCCATTTTTGGCCTGCTGCGACTTATACTCGGGTGCGACTTATAGTCCGGAAAATACGGTACTGTGTGTGTATATAGATCAGTGGTGTCAATCGCTTCTAATCAGACGCAGCTGGACTGTTTCGTTTAAGACACGCCTAGCAGAGGTTTAGAATGCTGACATAACTGACTATAACTGACTATAACTGACTAAACCTTTATACAAATTTGAGCTTTTCAAAAATGCCGGTTGAGAGAGGACGCTGGCGTTGCTTCTCTGCCCGAAATCTAGGTGTAATTGCAGTATACAGAGTAGATTGTCCTACAAAGACACTTCAACTTAGATTTAGTCATCTAAAAACGAATTAGACCCCTATACTCTCTTTTATTTATGTTTTGTTTCTTTTTATTACTACTACTCAATCTTCTCAGTTTGTAAAGCGTCTTTGAGTGTCTAGAAAAGCGCTATATAAGTCTAGGGTATTATTATTATTATTATTATTATTATTACTATATAAACAAACAGACAAAACAACAGTATAACCAATTGGCCGCTGAACAGCTCTTTACCCAGAAACCAAAAATAATACAGTACCTCTTTCACAGAGAGAGAAGAAGAGAGAGACATTCCAGTCAAATCAACCCCCTAAAAGATGGTTGGCGCAATAATATCTGAACCTCTGTTCTGTGCTCAGAACCAACCATCCCAATGTCGCCAAAAAACCCACCAGAGAGTGAAACTCTGCTTCTGTATCAGAAGTTTAAACCATCTGAATGACTGGACCAGGGGCCCTGCTGCTGTCATCAAAGGCAGCTGAACATGTACAGTACCGTGTTTTACAGTAAGTCACCGTGGTTTCGACTGTACTGTGCGTCAGGGACACAGTCATAGACAGAGTGAGACACCTAGAGAAGCGTGACACCACAGTGTGTGTGTGTGTGTGTGTGTGTGTGTGACTTCGGTCATGTGATGGGATGGCTGACAGGAGTGACGCATAGACTGACTGGAATGAATGCATGGACGGACGGACGGACGGACGGACTGATGTGACTGACTGATGTGACGGACTGACCAGGGTTTCCGTTAGAAAAAATTGCCGCCGGACATCGTGTCCGGGAAGATTTCGATTTACCGGACAAACGTGATATATTCCGGACATATTAAAATATAATAAAAATATTTTTTTTCAAAATTATATATATATTTTTCCAAATCTAATATAGCTGTTTGTCGCGGTGATTACTGTTGTGTAGCGGCCTATATATGCCATTTAATGTCTATTTCTCATCCGATACGATTAGATGCGAGCTATATAATATATAATAATATAACATGATTCGCATGCGCGCTATATGTCCAGCGCTGAACGGGCGCCTCTGGGAACTGAACAGACAGCATCGATCAATGAACGGACTCCACATTACGTTAACTGAAGTTTGTTAAATTGTTTGGGATTAATGTGAGTTTTCTATTTTCTCTTTCCAGTTTGACCCTTTTTTTATCAATAAAACAACGTCATTTCTATAACCAGGTCTCGCTGGTTGGGAACGCATTTCGTTTAGCTGATATGTTACGCAACCGAACAGCTTCGGGAAAACGAGTAGCAGCGCACATAGTAGTGAGCAAATACTGACTTCCACTTTTAGTCCTAGGCAAAGGTCCAACACAATCAATTATTACACGTTCAAATGGCTCCCCTATAGCAGGAATGGGATGCAATGGTGCGGGTGGAATGGATTGATTAGGCTTACCCGCCATCTGACAAGTATGGCAACAGCGGCAGTGCTTGGCAACATCCGCCTTCAGTCCGGGCCAAAAGAAATGTTTCAATATCAGCTGATAAGTTTTAGTTATACCTAAATGTCCTGACCACTGGCTCTCATGTGCTACAGATAACACCTGTTGTCTATAACCCACAGGCACAACCACTTGTTTTACAGTATTCCACTCACAACCATTTGCATTAGGAGGAGACCATTTACGCAGTAATATCCCATCGTTAAGGAAATAAACTACGTTGCCCCCTATTTCAGATTCCTCACTAGCTGCATGTAAAAAACATTTGTTTAATGACTGATCAGCTACTTGAGCGACACGCAATCGCTCGCCGGTTACCGGGAGAGATAGGCTGTCAGCGGATGGTATGGTAGGACTCGGGGAGGATGGTAACTCTACCACTTTCTCCCTGGGAGAAGCTGAAACAATCGGGTTCTCATCCCTTTCAGAAAAGGCTTGCATAATCACACTATCACAGAGAGAAACATCGCTATCCTCCTCTCTGCCTCGACTCGATTGTGCACGAGTTATAGCGCACACCGGAAACAACCGCTGTTTCGCATAGGCAGCCTACACATTAGGAGACATCATCATGCCGGTGTCAAATCATATCATAATAAAAGAAATACATAGCCTATATATTCGTCTTTTTTTAAAATAGAAGGAATCAGAATGTGAACTTTAGCGAATTGTATTCAAATTGTGCTTAGAGGGAATTATTTTCACCGGACATAAATGTCCGACGAGTTTTCATTTTGTCGGACTTCAATACATTTTACCGGACAAAGACCGGTAATTACCGGTTAACGGAAACCCTGGGACTGACTGACTGAACTGTCTGACTGACTGACTGACTGACTGACCGACTGACTGACTGACTGACTGACTGACTGATGGACTGACTGACCGACTGACTGACTGACTGACTGACCGACTGACTGACTGACTGACTGATGGACTGACTGACCGACTGACCGACTGACTGACTGACCGACCGACTGACTGACTGACTGACTGGAGGGGGGTGATCTCAGAGGGACTGGGAGGAGTGAGGTCAGAGGGGTGAGGTAAGAGGAGGGGGGTGAGGTGGGGCGAGGTGAGGAGGTGTCAGGTGTCAGGTGTGTACAGGTAGGCCACGGTGGAGGAGGTGCGAGGCCTCTTATTATGGGATGAGTCACTGGAGGCTTACAGGAACGTCACCCCCCCCCTCTCCGCCCGGGGCCCTGGGCATCGCCATAGCGACCAGCTAGGAGTCTAGACAGGGAGCGTTACGAGACGTGGAATTCTAGCTGGAGACGACAGTCCTGCTCTTTAAGTGTGTGTGTGTGTATGTGTGTGTGTGTGTGTATATACTGTATATATATGTGTGTGTGTGTGTGTGTGTGTGTGAGAGAGAGGGGCTTTGTAGACACCTAAACTAATCCCCCTGTGGGAATTCAGTCAATTCAGTCAATTCAGTCAATTCAGGAAGTAAATAGATATTACAGTTCAGTGATTGTGAATGGGGTTGGGCTTTATGATGGGCTAGGTGGAGCGGATCTGAGATGGTGAGAGCGATGGGGGTGACATTGGCGTGTGTGTGGCTCTGTGACTGAATATGGAAGCAGCATGTGTGAGCGAGCGAGTGTGTGTGTGTGTGTGTGTGTGTGTGTGTGTGTGTGTGTGTGTGTGAGAGAGAGAGCGAGTGTGTGTGTGTGCAAGCTAAGCAGAACCTTGTGTGCCGCTGAGATGGCCCTGTGTGATTGTCACTTTAATTGCTTCCAGCTCTGTGTGTGTATGTGTGTGTGTGTGTGTGTGTGTTTGTGCGAATGTGTGTGTAGGAGTGTATGTATGTCTGTGCGTGTGTTGAGTGAGTGTGCATATGTGTGCGTGTGTGTGTGTGTTTGAGGGGTGGGGTAGGGGGGGGGGGGGAGGTTGTGTGTGTGGTGAGCAGCCCCTCTTGGGGACTGGACCACTTCAAGTGTGGTGTGGTGGGGGGGGGGGGGGGGGAGTGCCGGAGGCTCCCCGGGTGGAAGGCCCGTCCCTGGGCTGCAGGCCCGGCACCACACACCCTCACTGCTGGAGCTCAGGAGGCAGCGGTGGTCTCTGTGTGTGTGTGTGTGTGAGTGGTTGTGTGTGTGTGTGTGTGTGTGTGTGTGTGTGGTTGTGTGTGTATGTGTGTGTGTGGCAGTGCCAAGACGTGCATGGTGTGAGAGAGGAGCAGGGAGTGTGTGTGGTCCAGCTGAAGGGGCATAAGCGGCCTCTCTTGGACTCTACTACACCATCTTTGACAGTGATAACTGTTTCTCTCTCTATCCGTTTGAGGGAAATGTTGCTTAGCTGATGTGTGTGTTACTGTGTGTGTGTGTGTGTGTGTGTGTGTGTCTGTGAGTGTGTGTGTATATACTGTATGTGTGTGTGTGTATGTGTGTGTGTGTGTGCGTGTGTGGGGGGGTGGGGTGGGCGGAGTACGTACCTGGTTTCTGGCTCATGTCTGTGGGCAGGTGGGCGGAGTTGGGGCTGAAGTGGTCGTTGCTGTAGGGCAGGAGGGACGTCAGGGGGTGCATACCATGGGACTGCTGCACCACGGACACTTTGTTAGACTGGGAGAGAGAGAGAGAGGGGGGGGAGAGAGAGTGGGGGGAGAGATATATATATATATAGAGAGAGAGAGTGAGAGGGAGAGAGAGAGATAGATAGATAGAGATGCAGAGAGAGAGAGAGTGGGAGATAGATAGATAGATAGAGATGCAGAGAGAGAGAGAGAGAGGGGGAGAGAGATGGCGGTTAGTCGTCATTTTGAACATGGCTTGGAACAAACACATGTGTTTTGGAGGCTGAATACATTTGCTCGTTTGCTTGTTTCATATTGAGGTTCACTGGGGATCGGGGGGGAGGGTTGCGGGGGGCCGGTGGTGGGGAGAGGAGGGGGGGGGCACATTTGATCGATAGGCCTTTGATGATCAAGGGAGGCTGCGTGAGAGCTTGTTTGCTTTCATGTTTCTGTTTACAAATGGCTTTCAATAACTTACGTGAAATCCAGTTATTTCTAATGCTAACGGCATGCTGTTTGACACACGATATGTCACCGCGGTTACCATGTTGGAGGTATTCGCCCTTTCTTGGACACAGTTCCCATGGCTGAGTCCCCTTTCATATTCACTCACTGTCTGTCTATGTGGGTGACTGTGTGTGTGTGTGTGTGTGTGTGACTGTGACTGTGTGTGTGTATGTGTGTGTCCCCGTGTGTGTCTGTGTATGTGTGTGATTATACATGTGACTGTGTATGTGTGTGTGTGTGTCTGTATGCATGTGGTCTCTGAGTGTGTGTGTGTGTCTGTATATATATATATATATATATGTGTGTGTGTGTGTGTGTGTGTGTGTGTGTCCGTGTGTGTGTCTGTGTATGTGTGTGATTATACATGTGACTGTATGTGTGTGTGTGTGTGTGTCTGTATGCATGTGGTCTCTGATTGTGTGTGTGTGTGTGTCTGTATATATATATATATATATATATATATATATATATATATATATATATATATATATATATATATATGTGTGTGTGTGTGTGTTTCAAAGTTTTGGCAGAGCCATTGATTTTCATGTGTACGTACATATTTATGAAAAAGTTTCTCTCTCTCGTTTTCTCTTTTTTTTCCCTGGCGGAGAGCAGCTCCGCTCTGAAGACTCTGAGCTGCTCTGCTGACGGCCCCTTCATCCCCCCCACCCGCTGCTTTACAAAGTGAATGCCTTATCACTTAACGCCAGTCCTTCCACGCGCTCTGATACACATTAAACACACTTTCAACATCCCCCCTCTCCTATCCCCACCTGATTACATCAAATCTAAACCCCCTCGACACACCGTCTCATGAGCATGCAGGCCAGAGCGGAGAGAGAGAGAGAGAGAGAGAGAGAGAGAGAGAGAGAGAGAGAGAGAGAGAGAGAGAGAGAGAGAGAGAGAGAGAAGATGGATCCAACTACCTACCACTGCCTTTTTGTTGTTGAGTCACACACACACACACACACACACACAGATAGACAGAGATAGACAGAGAGAGAGAGAGAGGTAGAGAGAGAGAGAGAGGTAGAGAGAGAGAGGTAGAGAGAGAGAGAGAGAGAGAGAGAGAGAGAGAGAGAGAGAGAGAGAGAGAGAGAGAAAGAAAGAGAGATATTAAACATCTGTCAGTCCAGGTGGTCTAGTAGCTAACACTCTGTAGCTTCCTGGTTCAGTGTTTTTTTGTCCGTGTCATGTGACCCCCTCCGTAACCGTGACCACCACTGGTGTTTCCAGGCCTCTGAGGCGGCTGATGGAACAGTAAAGCCACAGTTTTATATTTACGTTTCCTAAACATCTCTCCCTTCCTTTAAGGCAATTTTGCCGTCCTTGAAGTGGCATTCTGTGTGCCTTCCTAAGAAGCTGAATGAACGCACTCGTTAATTAAGGTATAATTATCAGCCTCCCTCTATTTAACCCCCCCCCCCCCACACACACACACACACAAACGCACACACATACATACACAACTTCAACATAATTGTGTTTCTCTAGTTTTGTCGCTGAGATGAGTCGAGTGCGTACACGCAAACAAACGAATGCGCTTCACGCACACACTCCACACAACCAAACAAAGATGAATTAACTCAAGATTTCAATCCCATCTCGAAAAAATCTACGTCTTTTGGTCGCAATGACATCAAAGACAAATTCCAATTAGTTATATTAAAACCTTTGTAAGTAGGTACGGCGATAGTGCTCAACCCTTCTGTAATCGAATTTCACTTAAAAGGAGATCTATTACCATATTGTTATTGCCTTTTATCTCGTCTCTGTTTGAACAGGAATCCGGTGTTTAAATAAAAGAGTTAATGGCGTCTAGAGACATCACTAGGAATTAATGATGGCCTTTTCTACACTGACCAATCAAGGGACCACCTTGACCCGCGAGTTCATTGACTATGCTGATGAAACACTCTACTTCCTAATGTATTCTTTGAGAAAAAAAAAACATAAGTAGATTCCGTTTTTTGAAGCGGAAATTAGAGGGGTTCTTTTTTCCCCCCTTTCTCTCAAACGCTGGACAGGAGTGCTTTGAGTGTAATGTCTTTAATCTCTCGTTTTCATCGCTGACACATTAAACACGCTCTCTCTCTGGGTCGCTTGCCTGCCCCCCTACACCCATGTCCGAGGCTTTTTCAAGTGGGTGAATAAAAATGTAAAAAAGGCAATTTTGTGAAGTGAGCATTCATTCATACCACCAAAGAGATACGCACGGATATTAAACGCATAAAAGTACCGCTCATATATCTCATATAACTCATATTCCCACTGAAGTTGCTTTGTTTGGTAGTGATACCTAGTCTCGTACAGTCATAAGTCGCTGCTGTTTAACCTATGTACAGACGCATGTGAAACTACTAGATGTGGACGGAGACCACCAGTCGAGACCCCCGTTCTTGCTGACTACTGTAAACATTCTGTATGAGTGTGTGTGTGTGTGTATGTGTGTGGGGGTGTTTTTGTGTGTGTGTGTGTGTGTGTATGGGTGGGTGTTTTTGTGTGTGTGTGTGTGTGTGTGTGTGTGTGTGTGTGTGACCCATATGAGCGGCCAGGGTTGGTACAGAGATGAGCAGGAGAGCAGGCAGATGTGACTGTTAGACCCAGCTAGCTACTGTTAGACCCAGCTAGCTACTGTTAGACCCAGCTAGCTACTGTTAGACCCAGCTAGCTACTGTTAGACCCAGCTAGCTACTGTAGCACCGCCACGCTGAACCTGAGTCCCGGGCAGGAGGCTGAGGCTGTGGTGGGACTGTGGGAGAAGCTGAGCACTTGGAACTGGTCACACACACGCCCACGCCCACACACACACACGCATACATACACACACACACACACACACGCATCCACACACCCGCACACACACACACACACACACACACACACACACACACACACACACACACACACACACACACACACACACACACAGTCTGTGGGTGAACAGGGGGGTGGTGAGAGAGAGGAAAGGTTACCTGTTGAGAAAGTGAAAGGAGGGCTGAGGTGGCGGAGGCACGACAGCTCAGACAGACCTGAGAGTTTCACAAGCCGTTTGATCCCAGAATTAACCCCGCGCTACACACTGGCGGACGGGTGAAGTCATTCTAGGAGTGTCTCTGTATGACTATGTGGAAGGCGAGAGGACATGGAGCACAGAAAAAGAAAAGACTTCACACTTCACACTTGTTTTTTTGTCAGTCTCTGGAAATGTTAACTGTCCTTTTAAGATAGTCATCCCGTGCTTGGCACGAGTGAGACTATTTGCGTCTGTGTATACAGTATGTTAGTGTGTGTGAGTGTGTGTATTTCTGTGTGTGTGTGTGTGTGCGTGAGTCTATGCATGTAAAGGCTGTATGTGTCTGTATGTGTGTATAGGTGTGTAGGTAGGTGTGTGTGTGTGTGTGTTTGAGTGGAGGTCCCATGTCCAGCTGCTGACAGTCAGAGGGACCCCCCCCCCTTCCCCTGCTGCCCCTGCCACTCCCAAACCATTATACACCCCCAACACCCAATCACGCAGGGTAGGCGGCCCAATCTGGAAGCCATTGCGCCTCTCTAGAGTTCCCCAAAATGAGTGCCACTTAGTTGGAGGTTTGGAGAACATCAAAGAGGAGGCAGACATAACAACGCAGCCATGTTTAAAAGACTCAAATCCCCCCACTTCCTAGCTCACACACATACACACACACACACGCGCGCACGCACGCACACGCACACAGTTGCTATAAGGTGCCAGACAGACAGATCTTCTGGAGACAGATGTTAATTTCCATGTTCAGTGAGTGATGATTATTCATCATCACACCTTATATAAAGGTTGAATAACCTCTGTGTGACACCAAGGGAAAGTTTCCATACTGTCCTATCTGCATGGGTAACCAAGACTACAGACAGACACACACACACACACACACACACACACACACACACACACACACACACACACACACACACACACACACACACACACACACAATACAGAGACATGCAGACTACAGAGACAGACAGACAACAATAATGCTGGGTTTCTCTTTCCTCCTCCACTGAAATAATCTTTAATCATCGTGCTTCCCAAACGTAATTACTGCAATAATAACCATCTTGTTTGTATCATCTGAGAGAAACATCACCCCGTCGCGAAAATATTGACGCAGATTTCTGGGGAAACGAGACGACCGTCAAGTCATAAATCCTGTTGAGAAACTCCCACTTCCTCGTCTGGCTGTTTATTGAGACAATAGATAAACCCATGTTGAATATGACCCCAGACACGAGCTTGTCTTGTGGTGTTGAGTTCACAGAACCGGGGTGGGGGGGAGAGAAAGTGGTGCGATCATCACATTGTTTTCAAAAAAAGGTTTGAAAGTGTGACGGATGTGCGAATATGGAAATAACATATGGTTATAATGCATAAGGGCATTGGTGGAGTGTCCAAATGTCAAACTTCCATAGCTGTATTTTTCTCTCTGAACCTAGGCCTATTTGTTGCTGTGGTAACCTGGGAACCGGTTGGGTTTTGAACCGCATCTCCAAAAAAGAAAAAACAACAGCGGCGACCTTTTGTGGTGAATCCCCCGGGGTTCTTACTGTAGTTGGCCCTCTGGACTGTTTTCACCTCGAAAAGTTCATAAACATCCCCTTGAAACAGATCCCTGCTGTCAGTGTCCCGCCCGTGTTTCTAAAAAAGGAAACTGATCGGACGTGATGCTGAACGGGGCTGAGCGTTGCGCGGTGGTTACACTGAAACCTGCTGCCGCGACTCTGCCTTTCACTCACAACCTCCCTCTGAGGCCAGACCCACGGTCCCTAGTGGGAAATACCTCACACACATCAAAAAACACCCCGACAACCACGCTTGACTGTCACGAGTGACCTAAAAAAAACAAAAAACATTATTACCAGTAGTATTACCACTTATTGATTTCCCAAAACTGATCGCAGCTTCCTAGAGTCAATGAAAAACCCAGAAGGAAACCCAACATTGACAGATCAATCCGTTTCTGTTCATTATTACCGGTAGGTTTATTGATTTCCCCCCAAAACTGATCACAGCTTCCTCTGTCAGTGAAAAGCTCAGATAGATAGAAAAAATTAATCTATTTAAATCGAGCGATTTAAATGGCCTCAATGCCCTGTTCCAAAATGGACAGCTGGTTGGCTCTGGCGTAGGAGTGGGGGAGAGGAGGAGAGAGGGAGAGAGGGATGAGAGGAAAACAGAGAGAGAGAGAACGGGAGAAGAGCATGACTAGACCAGAGTAGAGCTGGAGAAGAGAGGAGAGTGGGAGAGGAGGAGAAGTGAGAGAAAAAACAAACGGAAAAAAAGAGGGGACAGAAGGAGAGGGGGAAGAGGGGAGCACAGGGGAGAGAAGAGAGGGGGAAGAGGGGGGACAGGGGAGAGAAGAGCGGGGGAAGAGGGGAGGACAGGGGAGAGAAGAGAGGGGGAAGAGGGGAGGACAGGGGAGAGAAGAGAGGGGGAAGAGGGGAGGACAGGGGAGAGAAGAGAGGGGGAAGAGGGGGGACAGGGGAGAGAAGAGAGGGGGAAGAGGGGAGAGAAGAGAGGACGTGAGGGAGAGATGAGAGGTGAATGAGATGAGATCATTGGTGGAGGTACGATAAGGTACAGAGAGCATGATGTGTGAATGGGTGTATGTGTTACGGTACATGTGGGAAAACTAGGGTTAGGGTTAGGTGTTAGGGTGCTACGGTTAGGGTTAGGGGTAGGGTTAGGGTTAGGGGTAGGGTTAGGGTTAGGGTTAGACATGCCAGCATGTACCAAGTCGACGTAGCACCTAACCCTAACCCTAGTTTCCCCACATGTACCGTCTTCCCACATGTACCGTAACATAATGTGAGTGTGTGTGTGTGTGTGTGTGTGTGTGTGTACACGGGTGTGCAGTGAGAGAAATTAGAGAATGAGTCTGTGTGTGTGTGTGTGTGCAGCGCATGTGTCTGTGAGAGTGTGTGTGTCTGTGGGGGGGGGGGGGCGGGGAGGGGGGGGGGCAATTCCACTGGTTGGGGGGTCTGTTAGAGTTAACCCTGTACACCGCAGGGGTGGGGTGTGGCACTACCGGAGAGAGCCCTCTCCTCTCTACACACCACTTAGCCCGCTCTTTATTAAATGGTGAGAACTTCAAAGAGACTGAGGAGAGGAGAGAGAGAGGAGTGATTCTGAGGGTAGGGGTGGGTGGGGAGGGCGGGAGGGGGGAGTGGGTGAGTGTGGGACTGTACTTCAAAGACACCACGAACTTTGGACGACACTCGGATAAAACATACAGATCCATATGTACGTACTCTTACATCTATGTGTGCATGTGTGTGTGTGTGTGTGTGTGTGTGTGTGTGTGTGTTTGTGTGTGTGTGTGAAAGTGTGTGTGAGGCTACATTTACATGTAACCTAAGGTGTATATGGTGTGTGTGTGTGTGTGTGTGTGTGTAAGTGTGTATGTGTGTGTGTGTGTGTGTATGTGTGTGTGTGTGTACGTGTGTGTGTATGTGTGTGTGTGTGTATGTGTATATGTGTGTGTGTGTGTGTGTGTGTGTGTGTGTGTAGGTGTGAGAAAGAGCAAGGTAGTAATACGGGGAAGTAGTGACTATCTCAACCTCAGAGGTCCCTCTCAGTTCAGTCTCAGGCGACCCCCCCCACCGCCCCCCCCCCCAGAGAACACAGACTCGAGGGGACAGGAGGACTGTCTAAACACCGGCCTGTGTGAGAGATCAGGTCTAATTTAGCCAGTGTACATCGACCGTAAACAACTCTTTCTCCCCCCCGGTGTTCCGCAAACAAACACCATGTGTGGAGGAGTTCTGACATTGTCTTTGGAATCCGTAAAATCCGTGTCTCTCCCTGCTGAAACGATCCGAGATGACCGACTCCTGTGGACGGCGGGGGGGGGGGGGGGGGGGTTCGGGGTTCGAACCTAAGTCGGGACTGTGTTAGCCCGTCAAGCTAATGCGTCAGCAGCAGGGGAAGGGTTCATGGATGTCTCCGAAGAACCACCTCTATCACACCTCTCCCTTTAGGCGGAGGGAAGGAGGAGGAGGGGAAAAGAGGGAAGAGGGAGAGAGAGGGGGGAGGAGGGTATATGGAAGAGGAGGAGGAGGAGGAGGAGGAGGAGGGGTGGTGGGAGGTGAGGGGGATGGTGGGGGGGGTGGAGGAGGTATCCTCCTATCTTCCAATCTGACCCCGCTCACCCTGAAGTGAAATTAACTGATCATTCACTGCCAAGAGAAGACGGCTCCGGGGCAAAAACAGGACCAACCAGAACATTCCTTCACCCCCCTCCGATACGAGGAAGGAAGGAAGGAGGGAAGGAAGGAAGGAAGGGTTCTCGGGGGAAAAAAGTGTGATCGATCGCCTCCGATTACCTGCCAGCCCTCTGACAGCAGCTTACTACATGACGTTATTACATCGTTATTACATGTAATTACCTTAAATACGGCGATGACACGGCAAAAAAGGAACCCCCCCCCCCCGCCCCGTACTTTACAGCTGAGCACAAAGACATGTGTTGACTCGCTACGCAACCGTAGGGGCGAGACACTGTCTTCTCACTCACACACACACACAAACACACACACACACACACACACACACACACACACACACAGTCCCTGACAGAGACAGTGAGGGGGTCTTAACGTGAACCCTGGTTCGACTTTCTCTGAGGTAAACGTGAGGGGGGGGGTTGACTGGTGAGCGTGGGGGGGGGGGGGACGCAGGTCCAAACGAACGCGTCCGTCGTCGGTTCCACGCAGAAACGTAACAGTTTAGTGAAGAACGACGTTGTTGATCCTTCCATCCTGAGATGGAAGTAAACAGGGACCGGGGGGGGGGGGGGGGGTGGGGGGGGGGACGTGGCTGTTTAATGCATGCATAGAGAGGTGGAGGAGGAGGAGGAGGGGGAGGGTGTGTGGGTGGATGCTCTCCCCTTTCATGTCATAATTTATTCTGTCTGATTAATTCCCTTTACCCCTGTGGCTGAAGTGATTCCAGTGGATATGCCACCCCCCCCTCCCCCCCCTCCCCCACCCCACCATCCTCCTCCAAGCCCCCCCCCCCACAGCCCCCCGGCCCGTTCTCTCTCTCAGAGCCCACCTGCTGGGCCGGGCCCTCTCTACACGCCGCGGCGTGAGAACGAGGCATGCCGTTCCCATGGTTACCACCGCCACAGCGGCGGCGGTCCGCGGGGCCGCGAGCCGAGCCAGAGCTAACGCCGGGACGCTCAGGAGTGCTCTCGGAGAATCTGGGCCAACACACTCCTACCCTCTCTCTCTCTCTCTCTCTCTCTCTCTCTGTCCCCGACCCGCCAGGGAGACCAACAACAGACACACAACGCACGCACATGCACACGCTCGCACGCACGCACACACAGATCTGCTCTCGGGTCTGCAGCAGGCAGGCAGGACAGACAGACAGACAGACAGACCTCTCCACACTACTCCACTGTCCACTCTCCTACTCGGCGCTAGTGTGTGTGTGTGCGCTAGTGTGTGTGCATGTGTGTGTGTGTGTGTGTGTGTGTGCGTGTGTGTGAGCCTCCTCATCATCCAACAACTTAAGTGTGACTTCATTTTACTTTAGCCTGAGAGAAACTGCTCCTGCTGAATCACCCTCCTCCTCCTCTTCCTCCTCCTCCTCCTCCTCTTCCTCCTCCTCCTCCTCCTCCTGAACCGGAGCTGACACAACGTTCTGACGTCCTACAGTGGACTCGTCAACCTAATCCTCCTCCAGAACATCTGGATGCTCTACAAAAACACGCATACTCTACAAATAGAACATTTACATTTGCATTTTTGGCAGTACGTAAGTAAGTGAATCACCTATGATCCATCAGCCGTCATAAGAAAAAGTAATCTATGCTAGGACCACGGGCCATTGGCAGTTGCAATGCTAGAAGAAGGAAGAATTCCTTTTTTTAAATGTTTTTATAGTGGAGAAGCTGTACAGGGGGGGGTAGTGGGGATGAGGAAGTCTTTAGGAGGGACAGTCAAGATGTAGCCTGAAGAGATGGAGGTCTTCAATCTACGGCGGATGACAGGTAGTGACTCTGCAGTCCTGGCAGCAGTGGGCAGCTCGTTCCACCAGCGGGGCGCCAGGACATAAGTGAACAATCTTGAGTAGCGTGACGGCCACATCTGCGGGTTTGGGGGGGGGGGGGGGGGGCTGACCATCGCTTGCAAGTAGGGAACGTTGCTAAAACAAAAACCTGGTGAAATCTATTGTCTGAGATGCCTAAGACAAGCACTTGCATGTTCCCTGGATGCGGAACAAAAATGTGCCGACTCTGATATAGGTTGTTATTAAAACATGTCATTTTGTGTTTTTATCTCCAATTTGGAAAAGCATTTCATGTGTCGGGGAGAAACTTCCTCACAGTAGTTTACTGGTTTGAATTATAGATTTAAAACTGAATCCCCCGCTGTGTGTTTGTTTATACAATCCTCAGAGTGGGGAGACAACGCAGGAGAGAGAGAGAGAGGGAGAGAGAGAGAGAGAGAGAGAGAGAGAGAGGGAGGGAGAGAGAGAGAGAGAAAGAGAGAGAGAGAGAGAGAGAGAGAGGGAGAGAGAGAGGGAGAGAGAGAGAGGGAGAGAGAGAGAGAGAGAAAGAGGAGGGTGAGATAGAGGAAGTGCAAGAGGGAGAGAGAAAGAGAGGGAGAGAGAGAGAGAGAGAGAGAGAGAGAAAGAGGAGGGTGAGATAGAGGAAGTGCAAGAGGGAGAGAGAGAGAGAGAGAGAGAGAGGGAGAGAGAGAGAGAGAGGGAGAGAGAGAAAGAGAGAGAGAGAGAGAGAGAGAGAGAGAGAGAGAGAGAGAGAGAGAGAGAGAGAGAGGGGGGGGGGGTGAGTAAAGTGTAGGGAAGGGAATCGAGAACCGGTTCCAGTTGAGAACCGGTTCCAAATTGTTGGATCCATCAGAATCGTCCGCCTCCAAGGTTATCGATTCCTTTTATCGACGCCGGCATGTTCTTCTGACAGTTGCGCGTTGCAAAAACTCATGTGTCTGAAGTCAAACTCTGCGGTGTAGAATTGAAGAGTAAAGTTTTATTTAGTCACAACAAGGACAGCTTTGTTAAGCTGGTAAAGTAGCATGTGATCTATTTAAAATGTGACAAACAGTCAAATGAAAATGCAGCGTTGTGGATTCTAAATGGTAGACGACCTGCACCTCGCTGCCACTGAATGATATCCATGCCAGATAGTGCTCCGTGCCAGATAGTGCTACCAATGAGTTAACGTTTCTTTGTCTCGAGTGAGGTCAAGGAATCGTGCATGTATGTTATTCATATCTTGCAGTAAATTCTATAGTATCTCGCTTGAAGTTCAATGTAAATGTTGCTTATTATATGGTAATTTGGTAATTATATTATGAAGTTACTCTTCCAATTAATGAGACAACTGAAAATATATTTGAATGAGTAAAACGCATAGTTTAATATCATCAGTATGTATAGCATAATGATACTGCTGGCTGCACTGTAGCCTCTTTTCTAAATAGGGCAGTCTTAACATGATCTTGTTTCAGCCACACCTTCTCAATTCTAAAGAAGAATTGTTTATTTTATGTGCCAGTTAAATGTAATATTTGGTTCAAGCTTATTCCCTTTTGAAAAGAAGTATTGTAATTCATTCAAATGTTACTAGGCATACATACGTATTTTTCTAAAGAAGAATGATTTATTTTATCAGTCAGTTTTAGATTTGTTTTCCAAGTTATATCTTTTTAAGAAAAGGAGCATTGTAATTCATTTTAACATGTTCAAACGTTATTAGGCAGACATTCTACACTGTGTTCAGACTCTCAAGAGATAATACAACAGCTGTGTTGACTTTGAACACCTGTGTCTGCCTACTTTTTTTCCACACAGAAAATGTATCCGGAATCGATAAGGGAATTGATAATGAATCAGACAGATAATCAGAATCGATAATGGCATCGGTATTGATAATATCTTATCAATATCTTATCAATTCCCATCCCTAGTAAAGAGGCAAAGACAGAGAGAGCACAAGAGGAGAGAGAAAGGGAAAGAGCAAAAGAGAGAATGAGAGAGAAGCAAAGAGAGAGAGACAGAGAAATGTGTCTGTCTGCCTGCCTGCCTCCCTGTCTGTCTCCCTGCCTGCCTGTCTCCCTGTCTGCCTGCCTGTCTCCCTGCCTGCCTCCCTGTCTGTCTCCCTGCCTGCCTCTCTCCCTGTCTGCCTCCCAGTCTGCCTGTCTCCCTGCCTGCCTGTCTCTCTCCCTGCCTGCCTGTCTCCCTCCTTGCCTGCCTGTCTCTCTGTCTCCCTCCCTCCCTGCCTGTCTCCCTCCCTGCCTGCCTGTCTCCCTGTCTCCCTCCCTCCCTGTCTCCCTCCCTCCCTCCCTCCCTCCCTCCCTCCCTCCCTCCCTGCCTGCCTTGTTTGTTATTGGACGTGTGTTACATCAGTGACCATTCATACCAGGCCTGGCCCTCTCCGACGGGGCTTCCAGCCCTGGCACCGAGTCCCAGTTAAACCACCAGGCTCGGATATCACAGAGCAGCCAGCGCTCAGATGTGGCCTGCAGATATCATACCAACCCAACCGTGGAGAACAAGCAAGCCTTTGGTGGACTTGGTCCTGTGGCTTCTTCCCTCTATGAAAGAATATTTTTGAAATGCCTCGTCGTATATTTGGTAACCCTATTCCCCCCCATCCCGTCACCCCCTCGTTGCGTCCGCTTGACATGCTGTTCTCGTTTGCTAACGGTTTTCTCATGAAAGGGGGAGAAAATACGGTTGACATCACTCCAGATGAGGGGTAAGTTTGTCGAGCGGTTATGGCATGTTATTCGAAGGGATGCGACGCACAAGACCGTATTTCAACGGTTTTCACTCCAATAAAAGACGACCCGTGGCTTTGGGATATCTCTTCCAACAAGCCCAGAGTGGTTTTGGTGCTAGATGAACTGCGTACGTGTGTGTGTGTGCATACGTGTGTGTGTGTGTGTGTGTGTGTGTGTGTGTATGTGTGTGTGTGTGCGTGCGCACAAACAGATAACTCTTTTGAACGCACCCCCCAAAAAAGTTGTGTGTGTTAAAAGTTAACGACAGCGTTTATCCAATCAGAGTTATGACAATGTGTATCCCGTTTAATCGACCACACGTCCCGCGGTGAGGCTAGTCACACACACACCACAGCCCCATGAAAGAGCGGAGAGGAAGATTCGACAACTCTGACAACGCGACTCACATCTCACCATCAAACGAGAAAGCGGGATCATCGAATCCTAATCATCAACACACACAGACTGGAGACATGAGATCTAATGGGATGGGGATGCCAAAAAAGAAAATCATCATCCTTTTTGATGATAGTGGATACAGTCGATATTTGATATAAATAGCAGGATGACAACAACAACAACATCAGCAGAGTGATGGATGGATGGGGGCCGCGGCACGGACCACCAGCTACGTACACACAAGAGCCACACACACAGGGCCTGTAGGGAGAGAGGAGGGTAGTGTACTAATGCATCTGGAGTGGAGGAGAGCGCACCATCGATTGATTAAAAAGACATCAATGCCACACACCGGACACACCGGACACACACACACACACACACACACACACACACACACACACACCTCACTCTGAGGGTCCGTTCTGGTGTGTGTGTATATGTGTGTGTGTCTGCACCATTATAACACTTTCAACACCCCCGCCCACCCCCCCCCACACACACACTCACACACTCACACTCACACACACATCAATTAAAGCCTTTTCCATTTGCCTGCCCTTGTAGCCTATTAGCACGGGGCTCTCTGGCCGCCTGTGTCTTTAATCTCCTGGACATGTTCCCCATTGATGGAGGGATTGATCTGA
>NC_137693.1:9841574-9846574 GCF_963989245.1 Nansenia antarctica | reverse complement strand
TGTGTGCATGTGTGTGTGCGCGTGTGTGTATGCGTGCATGTGTGTGTGATCGTGTATGCATGCATGTGTGTATGCGTGCATGCGGGTGTGTGAGACAGAGGTGTTTGGGACTTCAATCAGGCGTTATCTGAGGCAGCAACAGGAAGGGTCTCCCTCTCCTCTCACCCCTCCACAGCCTCCCTGTAGCCTCTACACAGCCTCCCTGTAGCCTCTACACAGCCTCTACACAGCCTCCCTGTAGCCTCTACACAGCCTCTACACAGCCTCCGTGTAGCCTCTACACAGCCTCTACACAGCCTCCGTGTAGCCTCTACACAGCCTCTACACAGCCTCCCTGCGTCTCCTCTGTGGTCGAGCCCAACGTTGCCGCTACGTTAATAACTTTCATGTCCACCATTTTTTCTAAAAAGACGAAAAAAACCCTTATGCTATGCTATTTTCTGAAGTAAGATCTTTTTTTTTTTTTTTTTTTCCTTCTCCTCCCGACTTGTTTGATATCTACAAAGAGAAGCTAACCTCTTGGTCCCAGAAGCGGAGGCCCTATTTATAGCAGCGAAATGGTTTCCAGTTGGCTCCAGACGATCATAGGGAAGAAACCACACAGAAAACCACATTCCATAACATCTGAAAGAGGAGCGAAGAGCGGAACAGCGGAACAGCGGAACACAGAACAGAGGAACAGAGAACAGCGGAACACAGAACACAGAACAGTGGAACAGAGAACAGCGGAACACAGAACAGCGGAACACAGAACAGTGGAACAGAGAACAGCGGAACACAGAACAGCGGAACACAGAACAGTGGAACAGAGAACAGTGGAACACAGAACAGTGGAACAGAGAACAGCGGAACACAGAACAGCGGAACAGCTGAACGGTGGAACAGCGAACAGTGAAGAGCATGGAAGAGAGGCCTCCTACTCCTCCTCCTCCCCCTCCTCCTCCTCCCCCTCCTCCTCCTCCCCCTCCTCCTCCTCCCCCTCCTTCTCCTCCCCCTCCTTCTCCTTCTCCTCCTCCCCCCCCCTCCTCCTCTCCTCTAGCCAGTGGGGTTCTGAGGCTCGGGGCTCAGAGAGATGAGCTTTGATGGCGGGTAGTGTGGTGTGTGTCGGCTTAGTGACTACGACACACACACACACACACACACACACACACACACACACACACACACACACACACACACACACACACACATACACACATAGCACTGTTGGGGGGCTAGAGATGAATAGAGTTAATGACAGAAGGGATAAGAGAGAGGTATGTATCTGTGTGTGTGTGTGTGTGTGTGTGTGTGTGTGTGTGTGTGTGTGTGTATGCATGTGTGTGTGTGTGTGTGTGTGTGGTGTGTGTGTGTGTGTGTGTGTGTGTGTGTGTGTGTGTTCGTGTTCCATTCAAGGAAAAAACTAAAAAAGACTAGAACTTAGAGATGGACATGCAGCTGGGAAGAGAATCTCTTTGAGGAAACCTGTCAGATAATCCTCTCTCTCTCTCGTTGTGTCTGTCACACACCTGCTTTTCTACCTCTGCGGAGTAGGAAAGGCATCCTTACCCATCATGCAATAGAGCCCAGAGCTCGGATCTCCCTAAGAATGTGCTGTGTGTGTGTGTGTGTGTGTGTGTGTGAGTTGTCTCGGGGGTTGTGTGCAAAAGATAATTTTTTCTTTTTTTTAAGGGAAGGGTCCTGTCAGACACTTGAGCTCAGGGGGGGGCTGGTGGAGGGAGAGACTGGGCTCATTGTAATGCATGGAACGGAATGGGGAATCATGTATCAAACATTATATCCGAAACCATAAAACCCATTTTACTATCGTCTCATCGTCCTTTTAAATAAAGTTGAACCCAGTTCTGTGTGTGTGTGTGTGTGTGTGTGTGTGTGAGATGATGCCTTTCCCTCACAGTGTGTTCAGGGATATAATGACGGAAAACAATGATCTTTGTTTGAAATGGACATTTAGTAACGGGGATCGGATGATAGGGCAGATGGGGGGGGGGCATTTCTCATCATGTCGAACAAAGACTGACTGAATTCCCCAGTTGGAGTTGGGGAACGGAAAAACAAACAAACAAATTAATTCCATCATGGATGATAGAAAAACATGACTTCATGTTGAGATTTCAGTTGGGAAACAACAAGACCGGTTTGGCGTAGCATGGGAGTGGAACCCTTCTCTCTCTCTCTCTCTCTCTTTCTCTCTCTCTCTTTCTGTCATAAAGCTCTCTCTGTCTCTCTCTCTCTCCCTCTCTCTCTCTCTCTCCCTTTCTCTCTCTCTCTCACTCTCACTCTCTCCCTTTCTCTCTCTCTCTCTGTCTCTCTCTTTCTCTTTCTCTCTCTCCCTCTCTCTCTCTCCCTCTCCTCAGGATGTCGTTCCCAGAGAGTTACGGTGCTATTCTTCTCCCCCCCTCTGTCCTTGGTTGGCAGTTCGCTGCTTTTACAAACACCACATTTATTATTCAATGAAAAATAAAATCTCTAAGTAAATACACTTCAACTTGGAGAGCTTTTCCAAAGCCTCAGAGAGAGAAATACTACACGTTCAACTGTCCTAGCGCTCCAGCTGCGACCCCCCTGTACCGGACTGGAACCCACACTTAGCTTAGCACAAACACACAGCCATATCCCATTAGATGCTACACGACACGGAGACTGCAACACAAGGGGGAAGGCTGGCGGTAGGAAATCTGAATTTGTGCTTGGAACGGCCTTGTTTGGCAAGCAGGGCAGCTTGAGAGGGAGAGAGAGAGGAGGGGGGGGGGAGAGAGAGAGAGAGAGAGAGAGAGGGAGAGAGAGAGAGAGAGAGAGAGCGAGAAAGGAGTAAAGGAGTGGTCCACTGGTATATACGACAGACTCGTCCCACAAGACCTTGGGGCTGGGCTGGGCTGGGCTGGGCTGGGCTGAACCTCCCTATGCTGGGGTCAAGCCACGGCCCGCTGCGGCCCACCCTCCCCCTCCTCCCTCCCTCCCCCCTCCTCCCTCCCTCCCTCCCTCCCTCCCTCCCCCCTCCTCCTCCTCCTCTCCCACCCAGGGTGAGCCCGGTGCCCAGACCCAGTGGAGCCTCGTCAGCCACACGGGCCAGACACACATGGGTGTGATCACAGCAGCCTAATCCTGCCCCATCTGATACCCATCTACAGGCAGCAGCAGCAGTGGCAGCAGCAGCAGCAGCTAAGGCTTGCCACCACCCACCCACAGCCTCCTCCTCCTCCTCCTCCACCCCTGCCTGTAGCCTAGCCACCACCCACCCACAGCCTCCTCCTCCTCCTCCACCCCTGTCCGTAGCCTAGCCACCACCCACCCACAGCCTCCTCCTCCTCCTCCTCCTCCTCCACCCCTGCCTGTAGCCTAGCCACCACCCACCCACAGCCTCCTCCTCCACCCCTGCATGTAGCCTAGCCACCACCCACCCACAGCCTCCTCCTCCTCCTCCTCCTCCACCCCTGCCTGTAGCCAGTAGCCACCCCCAGCCTCCTCCTCCCCCTCCACCTCCTCCTCCTCCACCTCCACCCCTGCCTGTAGCCAGTAGCCACCCCCAGCCTCCTCCTCCTCCTCCTCCACCTCCACCCCTGCCTGTAGCCAGTAGCCACCCCCAGGCTGGCAGTAGCCACCCCCAGCCTCCTCTCGGCAAGCCCCGCTCCGGGCCTGTCCCTCGCCTGCGCTGCATGAGGTGAGCGCCTCTGTGACAGGCGTCACAGAGGCGTCACTCATGCAGGCAGGCAGGCAGGCACGCACATGCAGGCATGCACATACAGGCACACACACACACACACACACACACAGGCACACTTACGTATACTCACGCACACACACATATACATACACAGGCAGAACCGGAGACTGAAGGATGTGCCGTGTGTGTGTGTCCTCCTGGAATATCCAAACACCTTCACCTAAACTACGTTAAGCGTTAAACCCACATCATTATTTACGTTGCGTTTACAGACATGTCCGTTGTCTAGCTGTGTTCTGCTCTGTTTTCTATTCTGTTCTGGCACAACCTTTTTTGGGGACCTGCTGTCCCTAATCCACATGAGATCCTGGATCCTCTACGACCCAACATCCCAAATCGTCTACGACCCAACAGCCCAACATCCTGGATCCTCTACGACCCAACAGCCCAACACCCTGGATCCTCTACGACCCAACAGCCCAACACCCTGGATCCTCTACGACCCAACAGCCCAACATCCTGGATCCTCTACGACCCAATTCGGTTGTTAAGTCTGACGTCACGCGTGACGTTTAGCAATTTCCGGGCACCAGAGTACCAGTGTACTAAAGCGGTAGAATGACAGTTCATACAACAAGGGACACAGCACTGCGGCATTTCGAAGAGAGTGCTTCAGCCAAAGTTGGACCCGGAAAAACACATCACGACTTAACAACCGAATAGCCCAACACGGCGGCAGACTGTCTCCACTGTCTCACCAGGGCCGAGATCGTACCACACCACTCAACACAACAACACAGGACAACAAGACAACAAGACAACAACACAACAACACAACAACACAACAAGACAACAGGCGGTTCAGCTACTTAGTCACATGCGTCACGTCATGGTGGACACACACTGATACAGACACACACACACACACACACACACACACACACACTGTGAGATGACAGTGATTAACAGTAATAAGAGCCTCAGTTACATGTGATGGTGAACAAATTCCATTCCTGGCAGACAAACACACACATACAGCACAGTCATGACGAACGTCCCACCCTGCTCTCTGAGACACACACACACACACACACACACACACACAGCTCAGCAGATGAGGGAGGAGGACACCGGCACAAACAGGTCATAAATGTTCCTCATAGGCCTAGATAGGAGAAAGAAAGAGACAGGGGGGTAGAGAGATGTGAGAGAGAGAGAGAGAGAGAGAGAGAGAGAGAGAGAGAGATAGATAGAGAGAGAGAGAGAGAGGATCGGGCGGGGCGAGCCAGTCGGTCTGGTGTATAAAATGCCTGTCAACCTGAGTGCAGACAACAAA
>NC_137693.1:9835426-9841374 GCF_963989245.1 Nansenia antarctica | reverse complement strand
GCGTTGTGGATTCTAAATGGTAGACGACCTGCACCTCGCTGCCACTGAATGATATCCCATGCCAGATAGTGCTCCGTGCCAGATAGTGCTACCAATGAGTTAACGTTTTCTTTGTCTCGAGTGGGGTCAAGGAATCGTGCATATATGTTATTCATATCTTGCAGTAAGTTCTATAATCTCGCTTGAAGTTCAATGTAAATGTTCCTTATTATATGGTAATTTGGTAATTATATTATGAAGTTACTCTTCCAATTAATGAGACAACTGAAAATATATTTGAATGAGTAAAATGCATAGTTTAATATCATCAGTATGCAGTGGCGGGCGGTGCATTTCACACCTAGGCCTTCAGTGATGTCCGACACAGTCCTACCTGAATTATTCTACCTCTTAATACCATCATTATGACGCCATGGCTCTAGAAACTAGACAGAAACACAGTATAACCGGGCGTTGCATCACCTTAACATAATCAGACAAGTACAACAGAGTTATATTAATATTTCCGAAGCATTTTTAATCAATAAATCCGCATTTACAATGAAGAGTGTGATCTTTAAGATCGCTTCGCTTGGATACTGTCAAAACTTTTAAATAAAAGGCACTTTTATCGTCAAGAAACGTGACAAAACAATTCAACAAGTCTCCTTGAGTACTTTTACTGCACAGCTGATTCACGTGCGCCACCCACGTAATCTCCACATCTCTTGCAACCTGCAACAGACGCATCAAACATTTATTTTATAAGCCTATATTTGTCATTTTAATTACCTATATATTAATTCGTTAATATTGAAACGAAAATAAAATGAATTTTAATTACCTATATATTAATTCGTTAATATTGAAACGAAAATAAAATGAAATAACGAAATAAAATGACAAAAATATATACAAATAAAATAAAAAATAAAATGCTTTGTACTCACCAAAACAACTTCATTTGAAAACAAAATCCATCCTCCTTTCTTTCCTCAGGAATACTTCAATTACTCTGTTGTACAGTCTGTTGAGCTGTAAATCCACTCGAGTGTCCCCAAAGGTGTTCAAAAGCACCGTTGCTTGTAAGTGCCCAGCCGTGCTTTGGTGTCTCGTTGCTCCCTTGGTTAGACAACTCAAGTTTGCAAAACCAGTGTGGCTCCAAACACCCGATCGATCTGTTGCAAATAGCAGGCATTGCCAGCAGTACAATTTGCAGTGCCTTTCGGAGCCTGTGAGCCAGGGGTACCGCTCGTAGTTAGCGATCTGAAAGTGCCGGACAAACCCTTTTCCCCGCTGAGAAAGGCTCGCAAGAGTCGGGGTTGGCCGTTCTCTGATAATGTCTATCTTTTCCTGGAAAGTTCTTCTAGAAAATGGCGTTGTTTTAAGATCTGCCACCACATCTGCCTCTTCTCCCCCTTCCGCCATTGTAGCTGATTGCAGACGGTATAAAGATACGCAAATTACCTTGCTACGCATCTCAATAGTGCGTATCCAATCAAAAGACGTGCTGGGTGCTGACATCAGATTGAGCCTTCCAGCAGGCGCCGTTGTTGATTTTGCTCGCATCTACGTAGGTTTACTAGGAACGCCACAGGTTTTCTCGTTCCAACGTAAAGTTACAGGTCGAATTCGCGGCACCGTCTGTTGTGAAGGCGGGCAGATTTGGGAGCCCCCTAGCAACACATTTTGATTGGATAAAAGCTCTAACATAAAGGCCAGCCCTCCAAATCTCAATTGGAGACTGGAAGCAGCGCAACCAAGAGGAAAGCTATGAAATGAAGAGAATAGACTATGGGGAATCATTAATACATATTTGTGTAAAAAATATATTAAATAAAATGTATATTCTGATGATGTTTAGGCCAGCAGAGAAGGCCTTGCTGGCCCTGACGGCACACCACTGTCAGTATGTAATAGCATAATGATACTGCTGGCTGCACTGTAGCCTCTTTTCTAAATAGGGCAGTCTTAACATGATCTTGTTTCAGCCACACCTGCTCAATTCTAAAGAAGAATTGTTTATTTTATGTGCCAGTTAAATTTAATATTTGGTTCAAGCTTATTCCCTTTTGAAAATAAGTATTGTAATTCATTGAAATGTTACTAGGCACAAACATACGTATTTTTCTAAAGAAGAATGATTTATTTTATCAGTCAGTTTTAGATTTGTTTTCCAAGTTATATCTTTTTAAGAAAAGGAGCATTGTAATTCATTTTAACATGTTCAAACGTTATTAGGCAGACATTCTACACTGTGTTCAGACTCTCAAGAGATAATACAACAGCTGTGTTGACTTTGAACACCTGTGTCGGACTACTTTTTTTCCACACAGAAAATGTATCAGGAATCGATAAGGGAATTGATAATGAATCAGACAGATAATCAGAATCGATAATGGCATCGGTATTGATAATATCTTATCAATATCTTATCAATTCCCATCCCTAGTAAAGAGGCAAAGACAGAGAGAGCACAAGAGGAGAGAGAAAGGGAAAGAGCAAAAGAGAGAATGAGAGAGAAGCAAAGAGAGAGAGACAGAGAAATGTCTGTCTGCCTGCCTGCCTGCCTGCCTGCCTGCCTGCCTCCCTGTCTGTCTCCCTGCCTGTCTGCCTGCCTGTCTCCCTGCCTGCCTGCCTCCCTGTCTCCCTGCCTGCCTCTCTCCCTGTCTGCCTCCCAGTCTGCCTGTCTCCCTGCCTGCCTGCCTGTCTCTCTCCCTGCCTGCCTGTCTCCCTCCTTGCCTGCCTGTCTCTCTGTCTCCCTCCCTCCCTGCCTGTCTCCCTCCCTGCCTGTCTCCCTGTCTCCCTCCCTGCCTGCCTTGTTTGTTATTGGACGTGTGTTACATCAGTGACCATTCATACCAGGCCTGGCCCTCTCCGACGGGGCTTCCAGCCCTGGCACCGAGTCCCAGTTAAACCACCAGGCTCAGATATCACAGAGCAGCCAGCGCTCAGATGTGGCCTGCAGATATCATACCAACCCAACCGTGGAGAACAAGCAAGCCTTTGGTGGACTTGGTCCTGTGGCTTCTTCCCTCTATGAAAGAATATTTTTGAAATGCCTCGTATATTTGGTAACCCTATTCCCCCCCCATCCCGTCACCCCCTCGTTGCGTCCGCTTGACATGCTGTTCTCGTTTGCTAACGGTTTTCTCATGAAAGGGGGAGAAAATACGGTTGACATCACTCCAGATGAGGGGTAAGTTTGTCGAGCGGTTATGGCATGTTATTCGAAGGGATGCGACGCACAAGACCGTATTTCAACGGTTTTCACTCCAATAAAAGACGACCCGTGGCTTTGGGATATCTCTTCCAACAAGCCCAGAGTGGTTTTGGTGCTAGATGAACTGCGTACGTGTGTGTGTGTGCATACGTGTGTGTGTGTGTGTGTGTGTGTGTGTGTATGTGTGTGTGTGCGTGCGCACAAACAGATAACTCTTTTGAACGCACCCCCCAAAAAAGTTGTGTGTGTTAAAAGTTAACGACAGCGTTTATCCAATCAGAGTTATGACAATGTGTATCCCGTTTAATCGACCACACGTCCCGCGGTGAGGCTAGTCACACACACACCACAGCCCCATGAAAGAGCGGAGAGGAAGATTCGACAACTCTGACAACGCGACTCACATCTCACCATCAAACGAGAAAGCGGGATCATCGAATCCTAATCATCAACACACACAGACTGGAGACATGAGATCTAATGGGATGGGGATGCCAAAAAAGAAAATCATCATCCTTTTTGATGATAGTGGATACAGTCGATATTTGATATAAATAGCAGGATGACAACAACAACAACAACAACATCAGCAGAGTGATGGATGGATGGGGGCCGCGGCACGGACCACCAGCTACGTACACACAAGAGCCACACACACAGGGCCTGTAGGGAGAGAGGAGGGTAGTGTACTAATGCATCTGGAGTGGAGGAGAGCGCACCATCGATTGATTAAAAAGACATCAATGCCACACACCGGACACACACACACACACACCTCACTCTGAGGGTCCGTTCTGGTGTGTGTGTATATGTGTGTGTGTCTGCACCATTATAACACTTTCAACACCCCCGCCCACCCCCCCCCCCCCCACACACACACTCACACACTCACACACTCACACACTCACACACACATCAATTAAAGCCTTTTCCATTTGCCTGCCCTTGTAGCCTATTAGCACGGCGCTCTCTGGCCGCCTGTGTCTTTAATCTCCTGGACATGTTCCCCATTGATGGAGGGATTGATCTGATGTTCTCACTCCTCCTTTTATCTCCTGGAACTCAAAGAGCTACAGAAGAGGAGGAGAGCCATCCCCCTCTCCTCTCCTCCTCCTCCTCCTCCTCCTCCTCCTCCTCCTCCTCCTCCTCCTCTGTGGTGGTGGTGGTGGTGGTGGGCTTTAACCCTCTCCTTCCTGGATGACTGCCAGCCTGTTTATCTGCCTGTCTGTCTGCCTGTCTGTCTGTTTGTCTGCGAGTTTGTCTATCTGTCTGCAAGTTTGTCTGTCTGTCTGCCTGCCTGTCTGTCTGCCTGTCTGTCTGTCTGCGAGTTTGTCTATCTGTCTGTCTGCCTGTCTGTCTGTCTGTCTGTCTGTTTGTCTGCGAGTTTGTCTGTCTGTCTGCCTGCAAGTTTGTCTGTCTGTCTGTCTGCCTGCCTGTCTGCCTGTCTGTCTGTCTGTCTGTCTGCCTGCCTGCCTGCCTGCCTGTCTGCCAGTTTATCTGCCTGTCTGCCAGTTTGTCTGTCTGTCTCTACTTTAGACAACTGTATTTTGTTGCAAGTCGTTTTGGATAAAGGCGTCTGCTAAATGCAAATGGAAGGTTTCTCTGTGACCTCACTTGCCACACAGAGTCCTCACAGTGTCAGCGGCAGAGTGAAGTCAGGGCACTGCCACTGCTGGTCCTGGGCCACAGCCAGCAGTCAGGGTGCCCCACCGCAGAGCTGCACGCCCAGGCCCAGGGGGCCCCCATGCAGAGCTGCACCGGAGGGCCTGACTGTCGACAGTGTGTGGAACTCCGCCCGGCTGGGGATGTTTGGGCAGGAGCCTCCCCCCCTCATGGGTTCTCTGGAGAACATGGTTAACTTGCCAGTGGTGGTTCTGGCAAGAGGGTGGTATGGAGCAATCGATCATCTGGTCAAATAACATAGCCAGCCTCCTCACTGTGTAATTTTCACCCCAAAATAACGTGCCAAGGCTCTCCTCTCTCTCTCTCCTCCCTATCCCTCGTTCTCTCTCTCCTTCTCTAGCCCTCTTTCTCTCTCTCCTTCTTCTCTATCGCTTTTTCTCCTTCTCTATCCGTCTCTCTCCTTCTCTATCCCTTTCTCTCTCTCCTTCTCTATCCCTTTCTCTCTCCTTCTCTATCCGTCTCTCTCCCCTTCTCTCCCTCTCTCTTTCTCTATCTCTATCTCTCCCCTTCTCTCCCTCTCTCTATCCTTCTCTATCTCTCTCTCCCCTTCTCTCCCCCTCTCTCTCCTTCTCTACCCCTCTCCCTCCTTCTACCCCCCTCTCGCTCCTTCTACCCCTCTCCCTCCTTCTACCCCCCTCTCTCTCCTTCTCTAATCCCTCTCTCCTTCCTTCTCTCCCTCTCTTTTTCTCTCCTTCCCTCTCTCCTTCTCTCCTCTTCCCTCTCTCCGGTTAAGATATTGGGCGTCTTCTCTCTCTGTGCCAGTGGGAGCAGGTCTCATAGGCCTGACCTCGTGGCCCCTCTCCCTCCATCCACTCTCAAACAATGGCTCCTATTTGTCCTGCGGTCGGGTGAATTGTTTGGCCATGATTTGTAATGTAAATATGCGGTTTGCACCCCCCCCCCGCCCCCCCTCCCATACCAGAGGTCCCAGCAGCTGCATGCCTACCTCCCGAGTCCCTCTGCTGTGTTGCCGTTGACGATGCATCCCATAATCGCTCCCTCTCTTCCAGCAACAGCACACGTCTCTATGGAGCTGAGGAAGTCTCTAACCAGGACCAGGACT
>NC_137693.1:9812926-9820426 GCF_963989245.1 Nansenia antarctica | reverse complement strand
TCTCTGTTATGGTAGAGTCTCTGTTATGGTAGAGCCTCTGTTATGGTAGAGTCTCTGTTATGGTAGAGTCTCTGTTATGGTAGAGTCTCTGTTATGGTAGAGCCTCTGTTATGGTAGAGTCTCTGTTATGACCCTCTGTTATGGTAGAGTCTCTGTTATGGCCATTTGTATTGTAATCTGCAGGTCTAACTCTGTCATTTCCGTCCCTTTTGAAACACGTTTCACAAACTCTCACCTCAGCGCTGAGCTGTTGTTGTTGTTGTTGTTGTTGTTGCTGTTGTTGTTGTTGTTGTGGTGGTGACTAAATCAGGGTCAGAGGTCATGAGTTTTAAACATACCTGGAGCGAGGGGAGGCGAGTGGAGGTAGAAATCGGAGGACGGGTTCTTTGCGACGCATGGAACGGAATGAGGAATAGTACACTGAACACTACCATTCTCCATGCCGTTATATATATATACTGTATATATTACAAAGAGGCCGACATCCTCCGATGTCTACCCCCACCAGCGTACCCTCTACATATCATGAGGATATGACTGATGAAGAATGTCACGGCGTGGAAAAGAAAAACACATCCTATCATATATCACAAGAGATAAGATCGTTAAGATCATTACAGATCATAAAAGAGGACCATTATATTTTCCAGGCTCCTTTCTTCATAGCCGATAAATTAGTTTCTACCCTGGGGTGTTCGACTTGCATGGAGGTCTGAGAACCGTAACCCATAACCCATCATACCTCCTCTAGCATAACAGCCTCCAGCCCAGACACATCATTCCGTTCCGTGCGTTACAAGGGAGGTATTCGAGGTGTGATTGGTTTAGCTTACAGATAACACTTTTGGGGGGGGGGCGGGCAGGGGTCGGGGGAACTCCATTGGTTCTGATATAATGGTAAATGAAATCAAACGCAGCACACAAGTTTGACAGGGTTTGACATTACGTGTTTGATGCTCGCGGTCAAACGCCAGGACACTGTGTAGACTCTCAGACACTTCGTGACGTTAGAATTATAAGGTTCTATCTCCATTTTTGTCAAAATTTAGTTTTTTACATAATCTGATCCATTAGGTGTTTATTAATGCCTGTGTGGTGTTATCTTTAAAATGTTGAAATTTTTGAGTTAGTAATTAATAAAATACAAAGGTTCCATCTCACAAAACATAATGGAATGTAAAAACTTTGACGCTCAATATCTCTGAACTGCCCTAAACGGAGATAGAACCTTATCATTCTAAGCTCACGACTTCCTCTACACAGCAGAGGCACGTACGGCTGTTTCATTAGGGGCCGGTTCCACAAACAAGGCTTGAGACTTAACCCTAGACTAAAAAAGTATCTTCAATGGATTTTACATTGAAAGTGTGGTTTAGTCCAGGACGAGGCCTAAGCCTTGTCTGTGAAACCGGCCCCTAATTCATTGGCTCCATCAGTCCTGTTTAAATCCAATAATCTCACACTTACACATCCCACTACAATGAGAAGGAGCTTGTTGGGGGGAGGGGGGGGGGCTTGTTTCAAGTTACAAGTAGTTTGTTCAACACACGCACACACACAAAGACACACACACACACACACGTCCACACACACACACACACACACACACACACACACACACACGTCCACACACACGTCCACACACACACACACACACACACACGTCCACACACACGTCCACACACACACACACACACACACACACACACGTCCACACACACACACACACACACGTCCACACACACGTCCACACACACACACACACACACACACACACACACACACATTCATAAGCAGCGCGCGCGAGGCAGAGCGGCTTGTCTTTAGCGGAGGGTAATCCTGCCAGCGACGGTTCCTTATCGTCCTCAGTCAGAGGCAGCGATCCCCAGCCCCTCGGCCTGTGTGCAGCAGGGGGATTACAGGACCTAAGCCCGTGGTCCTGCTATTGTTTACCCAGGGACTAGGGGACGGCTGAACAAGCCCGTGTCAACACCGCCGCCTCACAATGCCCCAGACAAGGAAGTGTGATTCGGGGGGACGTGCGATTCCTGGGGGACCCTGGGGGATGTGAGGAGGCCTCTGGAGGAGGAGGGCAAACACTTGAGGAGAGGAGAGGAGAGGAGACACTCACACACACATACTCACTCGCACGCACACAAACACGCGGACACATACATACACACACACACACACACACACACACACATACATACACACACCACACTCACTAGCATGCGCACACACACACACACATACACACAAACACACACACGCACATGCACACGCGCACACACACACACACACACACACACACACACACACATACACACACACACACGCACACACACAAGAAAGATGTTATCCTATTTTCTGCTTGATGATACTCATAAGTTCATGGGCAGTATTTAAGCAAAGCCCCAAAAAGCTCAGTTAACAGCATTAAGCCGCTCGATGGAAGAAAAACCATCCAGATAAAAAACATCCCCCGAAAAATAAACCGCCTCACTGCCTTGGGTTCTCGGCTCGCCTGAAGTTGTACCAACCAACCAACCCAACAAAACAAAATGAACACACACGATACATGGTTAACAAAACGTCTCTGTGCATACCTAATTGAACACGCCAAGCGGGACACTGCGTAGCCACTAGAAACACAGTGAAAACACCAACGTTGCGAACACAAACTCGACGATGACAGACGGTCCGTTTCCCTGAGACCTCCTCAGTCACAGGGAACCACACTCTCCACATCACACAGGGCCTCACCACCCCTCTGACTGGCCTTAGTGAGATCATCCTCCCCTGGCTGAGCCTACCGCAAACATCCCCCTCCTCGGAGGACGGGAGGGTGGGGGGGGGGGGGGGGGAGAGGAGAGGAGAGGGGGGGGAGGGGGGGAGAGGAGAGGAGAGGAGAGATGAGGAGAAGAGTAGAGGGTGACAGGGAGGGGATGAGAGCAGAAGGAGATGGGAGAGCGGAGGAAGAGATGCTAGAGAGGAGAGGAAGAGAGGGATGAGATCAACAGAGAGAAGAGATGGGCAGAAGAACACACCATGAGAAAGAGAGAGAAATAATTGTTATTCTAAAAAGCCTTTATTGACCCCCAGTCAATACAGAACTGCGTTATCACAATGACATGCTATAAAAACAGAGAGACATAGAGAGATAGAGAGAAAGGGAGAGAGAGAGAGAAAGGGAGAGGGAGGGAGAGAGAGAGAGAGAGAGAGAGAGAGAGGGAGAGATGGAAAGGATGAGGAGATCAGCAGGATGAGTGTGTTCTAAGACTCCTCCTGAGAGGTTTGACTCCTTCAGACGACAAAAAGACCCTCTTCTGCTTATCCCCTCAAATTAAACACTGTCTTCTAGTAATCCACAGAATTACACACACACACACTCCACTCCACACACTCACACACTCACACACTCTGGTCCACACACTCACACACTCACGCACTCTGGTCCACACACACACACACACACTCACACACACACACACACCCACTGCTCCAGGCACACTACACACTCAGGACCCAGTCTTTGTACAGAGAACGGCTAAGGGGAATCTAGCTACAGTATCTGGGATTGTCACAAATCACAAGCCACAAATCTCTTTCCTTGGCCACGGGCTGGCCTCTGTAAGAACAACTGATATCTCCATTAATGTGTCAGAGCGGCTGTGTCCCACGGCGGGCTTGTAATACGGCCACTGACAATCTCTCGGCTTAGAAGGAGCCCCGCTTTTTAAGGCCTTGTTTGTTTTTGTGACATTGTGAAGTGATTTTCTGTAAGCAGAGGAGATGTACAGTGTTTGTTTCAGTATTCTTTTTGAAGAGTTCTAGAACATTAATTCCACAATAATAACGATTGTGACTCAATAGTCGAGGGGAAGGCTATGCTAATTAGGCAATCTGTTTAGCGAAGGCCTTTGAACCCATTCAAGGGAAAATGCAAATCTTTCTCATTTTTCTTAGCAAAATGGTTTTAGAATTCTCCCTTCGACGGCGCTAATGCTGACATTCTTACCCTGAGAATAGTCTGACAAGTACAGTTTCAGCAAGGACAAAGTCAGACAAAAAGCAACAACAACAAAAAGCCTTGAATTTAAAAAAAAACGTTTTTGCTTTCTTTCCGGGGGACGTCAACCAACCAAACAAACCACCAAAAAAGACAAAGAAATACATTTACAAATAAACAACAAACTGTTAATTAAAAAATAACAACGGCATGCAGGAGCAGCCATAGTCAGAAGATGAAGACAGACGCAGGTCTAAATCACCCAGCTGACGGCCCACCTCAGATAACAACAGCCCACCGCTCGCCGGGCGGGCGGATCTGGGACAGAAGACAGGCATCGCCTTGTTCAATGTAAACAGTAGACTTGTAGCACGAAACAAGAGCTCTGTAGCCTCTGTCCCCCCCGCCCCCCCGCCCCTCCTCCCCTCCTCCTCTCCTCTCCTCTCTTCCCGGCCGGTCGCACCCCGCTCCCATCCCTATGCTATAATCACCTTCCTGGCCCTCCTTTCAAGTGGCAGGTATATCTCGTGGAGGAGCACATCTATAGTGCTGCTTGGGGGTGGGGGGTGTGGGGGGGGGTAATTACAAGGGAAGCAACAAGTGGGTATTGTGTGGTGGAGCCATGGAGACACACACACACACGAGGAAGAAAGTGCTCTTTATTCCCAAAACAATCTCTCTCCGAAGATGCAAGCGCTCGTAGCTCCGGGGCAATTAACGATAACAGGGTTTTTCTTTTTAAAGAGGGGGAATTTCATTCATTCAGAAGAGAGATATTAACAGAAGAACTGGCGACACTGTGTAGACATAACACAACACTGGGGAATATGTTTTTTGCTTTTTTTGCGTCGACGCTGAACGTACTCGCAGTAAAACTGTGTAAGAGTGTGGTGGAGAAAGTTGGGTGTTATTTCTTTTATGAACGCGTTTGAAGACAACTGTAGACTTGCTGCCAGCCATCTTGAGTTTGTGTACGAGACGTGGTTTTTGGTGTGTTCGGAGGAGAGAAATAAAATAGTTGCATCTCACTTTCACACGCATGCATGTGTGGCCACTACATCACACACACGCGCACACATACATACAGACAGACAGACAGACAGACACACGCACACAAACTGTTCTTTTGATGGAGAATGAGTTATGACCGTGGAGGCTCCCATCCGGCCGACACACACTGATTATTGTCTCTTTCTCAATGACAGAATGTTGTACTATGACCACGGGTGAATGCAAAAAAAAACTTTTGGTCAAAAATTATGCATTCATAAACTTTACGCTAAGCATTATAAGTCCTCTCTGGAATCACTGACTACTTTATCAACATCAATCAGCACTATACACAGACCAGGTTTAAGCACAGGACGGACATTAACAAACTGCCAGTTATTCACACATAAAAACAACAAAAAAGACAAACTTATTTGACACTGATTCCAATCCTATCTAGACTTAGATGAGGGTGTGGAGTGTCCTTGAGTTATGTCACAGTACATTGACAATAACCACATCCTAAAAACTATTTTCTCTTTTTAAATACGTTTCACTGTTATTTGTGGCTTTTAAAAATTATCTTATGTTCGGCATTCCCTTGCGTTTCGCGTTCCGGGTATTTGTAAGTGAAAGAGGAAATGTTCAAAGTGTTGTTCAAATGGAATAAGATCAAATCAATATATTTCGAACCTCAGCGTCAATGTGATGTACAGTGTGAGTTATATGAAATGAACTAGTTTGTGCTCAAACAACTGCACAAAGAGGCCCTGCCTTGAACAAAGAAATAACTCTAGTCTGAAGAAGGTAATGTCAGCTGAAACGTTATGTTTTTACCCTCGTACTGTAATTAAAACCGTTATTTTCTCCGTTTAGAGAGGGTCCGCATCACATGCATGCAGTGTGTTCTCGACACACCAGTCAGAGGTAAGGGGAAGTGGACTTACAGATGGAGATACGGAGCCGTTGGGGTGGTATGGGTCGGGCAGCATGAGGAACTGGTATCCTGGGTACCCTGGTGTTTTATACATCCCTCCATCTTGATGTTTTGACACTGAGGAAAGACCCAAAGATATCAGACAGAAGATATGACCAAGTTTCTCCATATTCATCATCAAGGACTTTTTTATATTTAGTGTGTTTTTGCAAAACAAGTTATGACTCATAGTTACTAAAAATTAGAGGAAAAGTTGATTAAATGAACACTGTACAATTAAGGTAGGCTACTACGGTAAAGTATATTCAACATGTTTGTGAAGGTTTTAGAAGTAGTCTGTAGTAGTTTATAATTAATTATCAACCCATATAGCCTAGTCGCCTACAGCTAGTTAGAACATCTGTAATACAAAGCATAAACAATTGGTTGAACCTTACTGTTAGCAGAAACTCTTTATAACAAGTAAAGAGAAATCTTCCGACAGATGGATAGGTTACTGTCCTCACGGTCACACTTTTGAGTGACAAAAAGCATCACAAATAAACAGCCACCCCACTGGGTGTTGTTGTTGATGTTGTTGATGTTGTAGTTGTTTGTCAGTCACCACCCTGAGCTTACCACTGGTCTTTCTAGTGTGTTGATGGTAACAACAGATGTGAGATAGGCTACATCCTTACGGACTTTACAAACAGGTGAGCCAGTGAGTGACACACATGAACATACATGTTGAGAATCCTCTGTGTCTCACGGTGAATTCACGCGTGAATTGCCCTGACAATGTCTTGTTACAGTTACATTGTAGAGTTACATCCAAAAGTTTGTCGCTGAACTAGGGGAGCTCAAAGTAAACTTTTGACTGCTCAGATTAATGGGTTCAGCACTGATTATTTACAAGACACGCAGCGAATTAGATTTATGACAGAAACTGATCCCATACACCCCGACAGACAAATAGCCTAATATATGTTATATATTATTTTATTTTATAAAGCAATACAGTTGTTTTGAAAACAACACTGACACATGTCTGAACACTTTGGGGAGAGCGACATCAGTGTGTTGTCAAAGCGATCAGAGATCAAAGGCGGCTTCTCACGGCTACCGTCTGGTTCTTACCGTCGAGATGTTCCCGGTGTTGGTGTTTATTCTCTGGGTAACCTCTGTGTTCGTTCTGCTGTCCCCGCCTGGCCGCCTGGGAGTGACCGGTGGGGTGACAGTAAAAAAAAACATGTTAGCCTAGTTATCAACAATGTTAGTAAACAACACAAAAACAAAAGTGGGGGATAATAAAACAACAACAAAAACAAAAGTTTCATACACAAGAACGCTCTCTCTGCTTTCCCGACCCGAAAGCGCAGAAGGAGAACCTCTCTCCCTCTCTCCCTCTCTCTCTCTCTCCCTCTCTCTCCCGCACCCTGGACCCTCTCTCTCCCGCACCCTGGACCCTCTCTCTCCCGCACCCTGGACCCTCTCTCTCCCGCACCCTGGACCACCCTGGACCCTCTCTCTCTCTCTCTCTCTCTCCCGCACCCTGGACCTACCGCTGCGCTGCTCGGACTCT
>NC_137693.1:9732926-9802926 GCF_963989245.1 Nansenia antarctica | reverse complement strand
TGTGTGTGTGTCAGTGTGTGTCACTGCTGGAGCGCTCTTCAGGTTTCAGCAACGTTCCCTCCAGCTCCACTAGCATGTGCTAAATCAGAAGCCGCATGATTCATTCTACCACACTTTGAAAAACGGTTTGGTTCGCATCTGGGATTGATCCCCCTCCGATTCTCTGCAACAGATTTCTTTTTGTAGCCGTGGAAAGGGAAGAGATGTAGTATATGAAATAAAAAACCAGTCCGATTTATGAGAACATTTTAGTACGGTTGGAGCCCCTAATATATGACATACTCACACATCATTTTTATCATGACTTCTGTCATGTGAAACAATATCGACGCCAGAGGAGTTATGTCTCCCGTCTCCTCAGGCCATGAGTCTGTCGAGCGGTCGTTTTATCTCCCTCGACTGTTTTTCCTCGATGGTGAACCACTTTCCAATACCATGAAGTAATAACATCTTTTTGTGGCGTTTGATTATTTCTCAAAATTCAATACACTTGTAGTAATCCTTTCTAAATGTTCCCCTCTCAGAAAACCCCCCCCTCTAAATCAGACTCTAGACTCTTTTCATTCAGATCATTTTATGATTTCAAACTTTTTCATTTTGTGTGTCTTTTTTAAAAGTAATTTCCCTACCCAGTGCTTTTCTATGATGCTCCTATTTTTTTATTTACCCCAAAAATTATTTAACCTTTATTTAACCAGGAGCTCCCTTGAGATTAAAATATTTTTTTCGAGGGAGGCCTGTCCTAGAAAGCCCACCAGTACAGATAGGCCTCCACCTGGTGCCACAGCTTCAGTAACACCATAAGCCTTCTGCCTCAGCCCCTCGGGGACACAAACAGCCAGCATGCCCTCACGAGAACTGTCAGGAACCGATTTACTTGTCAAACTAAAACAAAATATTATCCGTATTAAATCTTTGTGCCGCTGTGTACGGTGGTTGGGTCCAGATATACGAGAGCGGGGCCCTTTATAATCTCTTCACTGAGACTCCACTCTTCTGTGTGACACTGGGAAAGGCGGGGTTAATTAAACTAATCCAAAACAAATAAACGTTTGGCAACCCTTGAAAGGCTGTGGGGAACGGTCGGAGATTGAACCGACTTTGGAGTCCCGAAACCCCGAAAACCTCAGAGGCTTTGATGCCTCAGACTTGACTCAGAGAGACCCAGAGGAGACGGACGGACGGTGGAGAACATACAGATTGGATGTCCTAACTGGTGCTGAACTGTTTTCTCTCTCTCTCTTTTTTTTCTCTCTCTCTCTCTCTCTCTCTCTCTCTCTCTCTCTCTCTTTTCTCTCTCTCTCTCTCTTACTCCCTCTTTCTCTCTTTCTTTCAAACCATGATGACTATAATGCACATCGATGCCTGCTGTTAAATGGATGGTTTTGCTCGCTATACGCATATTTAAAATGCAAACCATGTTTCTCTTTCTATGACATCTGGAAATCATATACAGTAGATAATTGTTATCCTCTGGTATTTTGTACATGAAGACGCAGTAGTAACTGGGGGGCTGCATGGGGTCAACTCAGTTGTCAATTAGTCCATTGAGGAAGTGTTGAATTCCCAATAAAAAAAATATTCGAAAAATATTTGTAAAAAGCTTCTCATTTTCAGTTTATTGAGAAATCATTGAAAATAAATGCCTTGTTATGTGCAATAATTAAAGGATTATTTCATTCTACAGTCAACTGGAGGTCAATCGAAGTCTGAGTCTCGCAGAAGTCTCCACTGCAGAATGATGCCATTGTTTGTTTCCGTAGTGACATCCTTCCAGTGAATAAACAATCACACTTAAAGAGGGTAATCACACAGTGAACCAACCCCACAGTGAACCAACCCCATCCCTGTAATAACAAGGACAGCCCAGCCCTTAACCATACATGTGTATTTGTGAGAGTTTGTCTCTTATGGGTGTGAGAAATAGATCTCAATGGACTACTTCTCACAGTAAATCATCCGGTTAATGTGTGGATCAATGTTGGGAAGAAAGCCGTATTCTTCCCGAGCCTGTGATACTGGAGGACTGAAGATGATTTACACTAATGTCACCATTGGAGGGGCTACACAACCAAATTTGTTCTGGTTTCCTGCCGGGCGAGATTACAGGCCTGCCCTTACAATGGCAGCAAATGACCACATCTATAGCAACTTCAGTTTGTTTCTGTCTGTTTTCTAAACACAAAGCCCAACAACTGGAAACATCCAATGAGGCAGATTGAGCTCTTATCTTGGTTCCCTGGTCCAGTGTGTTTGTTGTGCCTGGTGGGGTGGCTGATAGGGCGGTGATTGAAATGGGAAGACGATGTGTGGCTCTTGGTTTTTCATGTTTTTACTGCTTTTTACTGCTGTTTTGGTTGCTTTGGTTCCTTTGGTGATTGACAATTTTTGACAGGCTGAGCACTTATGGTTTAGGGGGCAGAGATATGTTTAGAACATGTTATATTCTCACAGTAAACAAAATGTATGAAGATCAACCGCTGTACAAATTTACGGTCACACTATTTTCACTATATTTTTACTGAAATATATCTCGTTAAAAAGAATCTACTCACATTTCCACATTGAATACTGCTTCAAACTATTGTACGACACATACTGTACATGATTCGATCAACGCTACAGTATAAACACCAAAAATTGTATAATTCATAATGCTTTTTAAAAATGCACAAATCATCTCTAATACAAAAATGTATGAACTTAACTTACTTAAGTTTATGAACTGACAAATACTTAAACTATACTGACTATATAAGTCAGTCTGATTGCCCTTTGTTTTGGGGTGTCTCCGGTGTGACCTGAGGTGAGGGCGTACAGTGCGGTACGTACGTTACACAAAGATGCACGCCTGGCATTTTAAGGCTTCCTGTCACAGCCTCCTCAAAGCTGTGGCAGGTGCTGAGCCTCAGTGTACAACACACCACATCTTCTGTTGTCTCTGATTTCTTCACACTTTCCATTGATAGAGCTACAGTACGTGTTCACATGCAGATGAAAGGTGCTGCGTATTTCTCAATGCCATGTGCCATGTCGCACCACAAAGGTCTATATTGATAAGGTGACAGGCAGCGCAACGGTTATCTTGACTTTCCCACATGATGCCATGCTATTGGCTCTAGGTTGCTGTTTCCTGTCATTACAAAATACAGTGCCATCCGGGGAGGCTGGTGGGGGCAGAAATCGGAGGACAGCCTCATTCTAACGCCTGGAATGAGGAACGGTATCAAACACATGTGTGTGATCACATTCGTCATTCTGTCCCATGCATTACAGAAAGCCTGTCCTCTGAGTTCTCCACTGAATAACGTACATGCTTCTAATAATAATACTTCAAATGTTGGTTAACCACTATTATTATTCACTATTGTTGAGGATCAACTCGTCCTTGTTGTGTTTCTTGTGAATGCATGAATGCATGAATGACTGAATGAACGAATGAATGAATGAATAAAGAATGAATGAACGAATGAATGAATGAATGAATAAAGAATGAATGAAGAATGAATGAATGAATGAATGAATGAATGAATGAATTTCAGATCAGATCAGAATCGCTTTTGTTACATCCCAATGTACAAGTACACAAGAGTAACATTCTTTGGCGTTGGTTCCTCAACATTGGCATTGCAGCATCAAGATACAAAATCGCAATATTAAAGTAAACTAAAATTAAGTAAAAAATAAGTAATAATAAAGTAATAAAGTGATGGTAGGAGCCAGTCATACTACAATGGCTTCAATAGTGCAAAATGCTGTGCAAAGTACAATAAGATTAAATGAAATATAACACAGTAGAAGTAGTTAAGTAATGGAACATTTGTATGAAACGTGACACCGTCTAATTTAATACGCATTCAGAATATATTACTAGTAACATGTTTATTGAAACTCCTCCGGACATCTTTTTCTTTTTTCCTCCCAAGTTTTTCTTGCTTTGTTTCTTTCCCTTTTCACTTTTTTACCCGTCTGTTTAGGGGTTATGTTAACTTTCTTTGCCCTTTGTTTTACTCTTTAAGATGTAGATATGATGTTCTGTCCATGTCTATACTGAAACCCAATAAATACTCAAGTGATAAAAAAAAGAAGAAGATGTAATTAAGTAGTGTACAAGTAATCCAGTAGTGTGCAAGTAGTTATATAACATATTTATTTTTGTAGTGCGTGTGGGGTTAGTTTGGTGTTCACAGTCTTTGTTTTTTCCAGTGAATTTCTAGTGAATTTCCAGTGACTTCCAACAAACAAGCAGTGAAGGAAGAAATCGATTGACAAATCTAAACGATGACCCTGTGTCCCTTCATTCTTTGTGGGGTCCAAACTCACACGAAGAACCAAGTTCGTGGCTGCCTGACATGACATGCCACGTCGACCCCGAGCTACCCTACTTGCCAGTCAGTCAGTGCTGTGAGGCCGTCATGAAATCTAATTTCCCTGGCTGCTCCTTGTTGGTGTCTTGAGGGGGAAAGTCAGGGGTTTTATACAGGAGGCAGCAGCACAGCCACACACAGAGATACCGAGCCGTCCGTAACCCCTTTGATGTGTCGACACCTGGGGGGAGGATAGGGAGAGGTGTTGCGTGTTGATTACAGGAGGCCCATATTCACTATCAGTATTATGTGTTGATATCGGCAACAGAGAGGTGCACGTGTCTCTGATCAGAGGAGGCTGATGGAGGTAGGAATCGGAGGACGTGGCTCAATGTGATGCACGGAACCGAACGGGTGTGTTTGATACCATTCCATATTCCGTTCTATGTATTACAATGAGCCCGTCCTCCGATTGATTGCCAACTTGCCTGAGACGACAGCTGGAGGTGAGCCATGTCGACTAACGCTGCTCCTTCTACTGCTCCATTAATAGGGACTGTCCACGAAACTATAAACTAATAAACTAAACTAAACTCCACCAGCCTCCCCTGTGTTCAGTGGTTGGTTCAGTGGCTTCTAGTTGTGCTGCTCACTTTTCTCAACCAAACCTGTGGCCAGAGTCTAACACTGATTATCAGTAGCAATGTATATCACGATAGGAATATACTGTATGATTTTACTTGATCAAGCTCCATTTGGCTTTGCTAAAGTATTGAGCATTAATACCGGGCACAAAAGTAGACCGACAACTCACTATTGTCATAACTAACTAGTAACGCAATTTTGTCTCAGAACAAACTGAAAATTAGAGGGCATCTTTATAACACAATAGCCTAATAACTTGCTAAATAATCCATGAAATCATAACCATGCTCTTGCATTTTAGGAAGGACTTTGTCGACACGTGAGAAACACAGTATTGAGCAATAGCCTACTATTGCAACCACGCCTTAGAGCTAGCATGTTCTACAGTGACTGCAGGTGTCTCTATGAACCTGGATGATTATAATCAACACTCATTATCTCTCTCCACTACTGAGAAACCAATTGCCTGTTATACCCAGTTTACCACATTTCCTTAGGCTAGGCTACGTACATTGTATGGCTGGATAAAGATCTCTGTCTGCCACACACGTACACACACACGCATGCACACATGCACACACACGCATGCACACACGCACACACACGTGCACACACACACACACACACACACACACACACACACACACACACACACACACACACACACACTCAATGACTACAAAACAAAACAAACAGACACAGTGAGCGCGCAGCACGGGTGACTCACACAGCTCTGTGTATGAGAGAGCACAGCTCTGTCCTGACCGCCATGACATTTCTCATACCTTCCTGTATTCACCAGAGTTCAGACAGGAAACAAGCATCTCGTTTTTTTTCCTATAATGTCAACAACTTCTGTGATGCTGAAGTCAAAAAAAAAAAAAAAAACTTTGAATATGTCCTTTCATTTGTTCTCATATGTGACATCACTACCTGTGTGGCAGGGCAGCCAGTAGACAATGATAATAATAATAATAATAATAATAATAATAATAATAATAATAATAATAATAACTTTTATTTGTATGACACGTTTCCTGCAAACATTGCAGCTCAAAGTGCTCCAATCATTATATAATCATAATTTAATTATTTAAGCAATATTAAAAAGATGCGTTTTTAGTCTTGACTAAATTATGTCTCAAATGACACATTGATAATAATAAATCAATACATCATCTTGTCAAATTATGATTTATTGTCTTGAATAAAAAAAGGTTTTTCATTTTTCCAGGGATTTTGCTCTCCACAAAGATGGCTGGTTTCTCAGACCAAGGTTAAGCCCACCCCTGGATGTGATTCCAGGTTCAGTGGAGGATCCCTTTAGTGTAACTCACACACTAGTTGTGTGGATTACATGCCTCAGATCTTTTCATACATGTTCAATGTGACAGTTCAGCACATCCCATGTGAGCTAGATCTACTACATACAGTACATACAGCTGGCATTCTGATACCTTTTGATACCCTACAACCTAAATAATTCATCTCATCTCGAATCGCAACTTGTTTTTGTATTCCTCTGTGTCATTAACCCCCCCCCCCAACATAATATACAAAAGCCAAGGTACAAAAAACAGTACATCTTCAAGACCCTCTCTTACCATATTCAACGCCTACATAGGCTACACTCCAGGAAAGAAAAAGGCTCTACCACCAAAAGGGCTCTTCCCCTCATCCCTGAAGAGAACCTTTTTTGGTGCCATATACGTACAATATTATAGAACTCTCTGACAACGTTCCATGGAACCATCTCTGTCAGATAGTTCTACACATTACAATGAGTTATATTCTATTTTCTATGGTTCGACAAGACACCCAAAAAGGTTCTCCTCCTACACTCCAGAGACACACTGGAGAACCCTTTCTGTTGTATAGCACCTTTTCCTCTGAGAGTATAGCCTACATACATATTCAATGCCTAAGCCCATAGCTGAAGGTAAAAGTTCTGTGGGGAGGGTCTCTGTATGAATAGGCGCATGGGGGGGGAATGATTTATGCGACCGAGACCAGAGTGCCTGGGTTGCGGAGACGGACTTCCATTCAGCGCTGAGTGGAAAAAGCGGCAGCATCGGGTCTCCAGTGAAGTCACTGACTCATGAGAGGAGGGTTTTTGGACCTCTCTTGAACCGCTGTTTTTAAAAAAGATGACATAGTGCTTTATTTATCCATATGTTGTAAATTATGGCATCTGTTTATAATTTCTTCATTTACTTTGTAGATGCAGCTTTAGACCCTGGGTTGATTAGCATTTTCTGTTGTGTTTGTCGTCTTTGGGAACTTGAGTGGCAGTTGGGAGATGTCTGTTTGAAGTGTGCGTTGGTTGGCTTTGAAGCTCGGGGATGAAAGCAGACATCCAGATATTACTGGAGGATATCTAAAAATGCACTTGGCTGCTTTCTGACTGCAGGCGACCGACAGGCGACAAAATGTGAAGTTGTTGATAAAATGTTATTCAACATACAATGGCACTTACTTTACAAGAACAAAACAAAAATAATGTTGTTTAGCAACTGTTAATCTGATTATAAGGTTATATCAATCACTGAATACTGTTGAATGAGTAAAGAAAGGAGAGTCTGTTGAGTCCCGTGACAGGGTTTTTCTCTGCAATGAATTATGATGTTTATAACTGTCATTTGAATTTATGTCATTAATTATTGTTTTTCTGTAATGGCTTTCTTCAAATCGTCTTGAGAAAAATCAAATCAAACAAAAACTACCCCATAAACACTACTTGATGCATTATATGTCAACTAATAATGAATCAATTATAACAGAGCTTTTAACGACAAAAACAATTAATTGAAATACTTTGAAGAATGATCTCATATAAACCACTTAAAGCACTATAAAGTGAGTGGGAAGGTCAATGGAAAGGATCCTTCAGAATATATTAAAACAAATTCTCATGAAATTTCATATGGTATTTTATTTTGGGAGGATGACAACAGTAAAGCATAATAAAATATGCTGAATTTAGAATGCAAGGAAACTTTAAATTCAACTCATGTGTTGCTATTTATGTTATGATAATTTGCCATCTCAGTAACACAGTACTATGATGTACTTGGCCTAATTTAACTGAAACATGAAAATACTAAATCTTAGACTTTTGTCTGCATACCACAAAAAGGACGTAAACCAAACTTGTTGTTATAATATTGTCCAGACATTAAATCATGAAAAAAACGTATATCTATATCTTGAGAAACAGTTTTGATCTTGACAGAGTATTAAATATCAAGAACTTTGAAGTTCTTTTTAGCCTTTTTGGTATGTCTTTTCAGGGAATCGATAGGAGTTACACAGAACATTGCTAACACTGCCATCTACTGGCCAAAACAGGTAAAAGCACTCTGACCGATTCAGCACATCAGCTCTCTAGCATCTCTTGTGTACAGTCTTACCTTAGGCAGTTGGTCCCCATGTCCTCAGAATTCACTATTCCAACCTGACATGGTCTAATTCAATCATCAAGCTAAAATGATAAATCATCATGTTCTTTTATCGTGTTTTTATATCATGTTTTTATATCACTATTTACCCTTCTGGTTAGATGCTAAACTGCATTTCGTTGTCTGGTACTTGCACTCTGCAATGACAATAAAGTTGAATCTAATCTAATCTAATCTAATCTAATCTAATCTAATCTAATCTAATCTAATCTAATCTAATCTAATCTAATCTAATCTAATCTAATCTAATCTAATCTAATCTAATCTAATCTAAATCCTCACAAGCTCTATTGTGTCTTACAGTAGACTGTCATCATCTTGGGCTCTATTCACGAGACCAACCTGTATCTGTTGTCAGCTGCACCCTCACTATAGCAGAGGAAGCCTAGGGGTTTGGCAGTGTTCCACACAACCACTTCCCTGCTATTCTGTGAAAACTTGTACCACACCATTACACAAAACTCATGTGCCCCATAACTCACAATCACAGCATAGCGTATTTTGTTGTTGTATCCTACCTAAACTACAGAAAATGAGAGTGAGACAGGGTAGTCGGGGGAGTTGGGGGAGAGTGAGACAGGGTAGTCGGGGGAGAGTGAGACAGGGTAGTCGGGGGAGTCGGGGGAGAGTGAGACAGGGTAGTCGGGGGAGAGTGAGACAGGGTAGTCGGGGGAGAGTGAGACAGGGTAGTCGGGGGAGAGTGAGACAGGGTAGTCGGGGGAGAGTGAGACAGGGTAGTCGGGGGAGAGTGAGACAGGGTAGTCGGGGGAGAGTGAGACAGGGTAGTCGGGGGAGTCGGGGGAGAGTGAGACAGGGTAGTCGGGGGAGAGTGAGACAGGGTAGTCGGGGGAGAGTGAGACAGGGTAGTCGGGGGAGAGTGAGACAGGGTAGTCGGGGGAGAGTGAGACAGGGTAGTCGGGGGAGAGTGAGACAGGGTAGTCGGGGGAGAGTGAGACAGGGTAGTCGGGGGAGAGTGAGACAGGGTAGTCGGGGGAGAGTGAGACAGGGTAGTCGGGGGAGAGTGAGACAGGGTAGTCGGGGGAGAGTGAGACAGGGTAGTCGGGGGAGAGTGAGACAGGGTAGTCGGGGGAGAGTGAGACAGGGTAGTTGGGGGAGAGTGAGACAGGGTAGTTGGGGGAGAGTGAGACAGGGTAGTCGGGGGAGAGTGAGACAGGGTAGTCGGGGGAGAGTGAGACAGGGTAGTCGGGGGAGAGTGAGACAGGGTAGTTGGGGGAGTCGGGGGAGAGTGAGACAGGGTAGTCGGGGGAGAGTGAGACAGGGTAGTCGGGGGAGAGTGAGACAGGGTAGTCGGGGGAGAGTGAGACAGGGTAGTCGGGGGAGAGTGAGACAGGGTAGTTGGGGGAGTCGGGGGAGAGTGAGACAGGGTAGTCGGGGGAGAGTGAGACAGGGTAGTCGGGGGAGAGTGAGACAGGGTAGTCGGGGGAGAGTGAGACAGGGTATGGTCAAATGAGGAGATAAAGTTAAGAAATCCATAAGAGTGAAACACTTCTCTGACTTGATGTTGAAGACACCCAGGAGAGTGAGCGGTGTTCTGTCTGTCCTCAGGAATCTAGGAAGTCACCAAGCTGACCTGGGAAGGGGGGACAGGACGACAGGGAAAGGGTTAGGGTTAGGGTTACCCGTAACAGAAATATCATGGAATTCAAATGAGGATATGGATAGATGTGATAGAGAAAGAACGTAGATGACGTGAGGAGGCCTGTGCCACCCCCCTCGACCAGATGCTCTTTGAGGGCCAAAAAGATCTGGTGCCTGTTTACCCGCTACTCTCACATCATAATCCACCTATGACAACCGTTGAATATATACGACTTCATCTCATCCCTACAGATACTGTGTATCGTACACCTTACCTGCTGTCATCTACTGCTGCTTCTGGGCTATTAATACTCATGCTATTAATAATACTAATTATTATTATTTCTAACTACTGCTACTGTATTTTTTCTTGTCTTTTTATTTGTATATATGACTATTGCCGTTTTCTTTTGTTGCTGAAGTATTGAGGAACCGAAGCCTCTATTATGTTTGTCTAATGGATGTAACAATAATAATAATAATCAGTGAGAGCCCTTGTGTACAGAGGCTGAGAAGAAGAAGGCAGACGCTCTAATTGGCACTGTCAGAGGTTTAAAACGGAAATTCACAAAATGCTGATTACCTAGTAGAGGTTGAGCCCCTCCCACCTATCAGCAGTCATACAGAGAGTGATTATTATAACTACCAACTACCTTCAAACACAGCCAGATGGACAATCTATCTTTGTAACAGAAACTAGACAGATTCCCACTGCTGTTAGGACTGCAGAGTCACTATATCTTCCGCCATAGATCTTAACCCATCTTAACTGTCCCTCCTAATGACCTCTTCATCGTCACTACCCCCCTGTACAGTTACTGTAAATAAATGTATAATAAAAAACAACAACAAAAACGAATTCTTCCTTCTTCTAGCATTGTAACTGTCAATGGCCCGTGGTCCTAGCATAGATGACCTTTTCTTATAATGACTGATGGATAGATGATTCACTATACTTAGACAAAATGTAGCCTATTTGTTGTTGGTCGCTTTGGATAAAGGCGTCTGCTAAATGCCAGAAATGTACATGTAGATAATAGCCAGAAACTGACAGACTAACCAATCCCACTTTTCTACCAGAAACGGACACAGACACTACAAATCATACTTCATTCAAATATAGAAGGAAATGTACTCTGCCAATCCCGAAGACACAGAAGGTTCCACAGCTCTAGGCTGCCTGTTCAGTATTTGAAGCTATATATCTAACTTTGGGTGCCTTTAAAACCTTTAGCCTTTTGAGTAAGCTGCTACAACACAGGCTCTTTCTTTATAATTTCTAAATTATTTTATTATTATTATTATTATTTCTTTTAGCATTGGTAACAATGTGTTATTGCTTGTAATGTCTAGAATTTACTTGACTTTATTTCTTCATTTTCAAATGTTTAGAACATATTATTCTGACTATTTATTCAGCATATTATATGTAAGTAGTCTGAGCTTTAATTTTAACATGGCTACTGTCAATGATTTGTTGTGTAGTAGCTATAGTGAAGGGTACCTGCATGAGGGCCTATTCGGGACTTTCCAACAACAATAGTATTCTCCTGGGACTTCCCTATTACCATTGTGCCTTAAAGATATCCGGAGCTGTCATATCATAGTCATGAGGAGTATAATTTTCGGACATGTTAGTGAGTTAATTTTCGGACATGTTAGTTAGCGAGTAAATAGTGTTTTTTGTTTTGTTTAGTTTTTTCTTGTTTTTGTTTTGTTTTTTGTTGTTTTGTTTTTTGTTGTTATAACTATTTCTTTTTTCACATGTTCGAAATAAGGCTCGCTACTCAGACGCGCGGCTTGGAGTGGCTTCAACAATGGTGTTTTTTAGAGTCTTTAAGTACATTTGTATGTACACTTTTATTTTAGTACTTATAGGGAATGGTTGTGTAAATAGTACCTACAGCAGACTAGACTTACTAGAAGTTGGTGTGCAAAACGAGGGGACTGTAACGGCGGAATTCTTGGAACAGCAGAGAATCCCATTCGACATCGCTCGGTCGCCGGGTGACCAATACTACGCTCTCCCAGCACTCAAGCGCAAACGTCGGAGGCGAGACCGTAAGCAACGCCGAGGAAGAAGGGGGGGCCTGCTAGCCAGGCTGAGAAGAAGCCCGGATAAGCCTGCTTTGCCGAGTATTTTCCTATCCAACGTCAGGTCCCTGGCTAACAAGATGGACGAATTGAGACTACAGGTCGTCACAAATAACATCGTGGGAGATAGCTGTGTGATTATTCTCACTGAAACCTGGCTAAATTACACTATCCTGGACTCCGCGGTAAGCCTGGAAGGGAGAACCCTTCACCGGGCAGACCGGACCTTGCTTAGTGGAAAGACCCGCGGAGGTGGGCTCATTATATCTACGAAAGACAGCTGGTGCTTAAACACGAAAACTGTAAGTAGCCACTGCTCCCCAAACCTGGAATACTTGACTGTTAAATGCCGACCCACTTACCTACCGAGGGAGTTCAACGCAGTGTATATTACAAGCGTTTACATTGCACCAAATGCAGATGGTAGCATAGCATTGGCGCGGCTATATGACATCATCAGTGGTGAACAGAGCGCGGACCCACAGGCAGTCCACATTATCGCCGGAGATTTTAATCATGCCGACCTGAAGGTAGTACTACCCAAGTTCTATCAGCATGTTAAATGTGCAACAAGAGGAGAAAAAACACTGGATAAGGTATACACCAACATCAAGCGTGCTTACAAGGCTAGACCGCTAGCTCATCTAGGCATGTCTGACCATGTGTCAATCCTCCTGATCCCAGCCTACCATGAGGAAAAGTGCTCCCATCACCACTAAGACTGTCAGAACCTGGTGAGAAGGGTCCGCTCCACTGCAGATCTGCCTAAATGACACCTCATGGCAGGAATATGAGCATGAGGACCTGGAACAGTTCACGTCGTCGGTTCTGAACCACATAGTGAACTGCACCAACTCAGTCACCGTGGACAAACGGGTCCGGGTCTACCCCAACACGAAGCCATGGATGACTGGGAAGGTCCAAAAACTGATCAATGAGAGGGACAACGCCTTCTCCGCAGGGAAGGGCACACTGCTGTACAGCACCACCAGGGCTAACCTAAAGCGCGGCATCCGAGAGGCCAAGGCAGACCACAGAGAGAAGATTGAGGAATGCTTCCTGAGCAACGACTCCAGGCGGATGTGGCAGGGGGTTCAGCACATGACAAACTTCAGAGCCAACAGGCTCACAGCCGCAGAGGACGAACCCCTGCTGGCGGAAAAGCTGAACTCCTTCTACGCCCGGTTCGACGAGGGGCGAACGGAGGTAACCACAACACAAACACCACTCTCTCCAGCTCTCAGCAGCCTCACCCTCACAGAGCATGAAGTGAGACGCGTGCTGAAGGCAGTGGACCCCAGGAAAGCCTCTGGGCCGGATGGCGTCCTGGGACGGGTGCTGAGGGACTGCGCCGACCAGCTGGCCGGGGTTTTCACCAACATCTTCAACCAGTCCCTGTCCCAGGCCACCATCCCACCCTGCCTGAAAACCTCAACTATCATCCCAGTCCCGAAGAAAAGCACGGTGAGCTGCCTAAACGACTACCGCCCGGTGGCACTCACACCAATCATCATGAAGTGCTTCGAGAAACTAGTCCGGGCCCACATACTCACACGCCTCCCGCCCAGCCTGGATCTATACCAGTTCGCCTACAGAGCCCACAGGTCCACAGAGGACGCCATCGCGACGACTCTCCACGCCACTCTATCCCACCTGGAGAGGGGAAACAGCTACGCGAGACTGCTCTTTGTGGACTTCAGCTCTGCCTTCAACACCATCCTTCCAGACAGGCTAGTGACCAAACTACTAGACCTGGGACTATCACACTCTATATGTGCAAGGATCAAGGACTTCCTGTCCGACCGCCCCCAGAGGGTGCGGGTAGGCTCCCACACCTCCACAGCCCTCAGACTCAGCACTGGGTCCCCCCAGGGCTGCGTGCTAAGCCCCATCCTCTACAACCTCTACACCTACGACTTCACCCCCGTCCACCCCAGCAACTCCATCGTAAAGTTTGCAGACGACACCACCGTGGTGGGCTGCATCTCGGGGGGGGATGAGGCGGCGTACAGGGATGAGGTAGAGCAGCTGAGCAAGCTGTGCAAGGTTAACAACCTGCTGCTGAACAAGTCAAAGACCCAGGAAATCATCGTGGACTTCAGGAGGAAAAAATCTGAGATCCAGCCCCTGCTCATCGACGGAGAGAGCGTGGAGAGAGTCTCAACCCTCCGATTCCTGGGGGTGCACATACAGGATGACCTGTCCTGGAAGAACAACACAGCAGCCACCATCAAGAATACACAACAGCGGCTCTACTTCCTGAGAGTCCTCAGGAAGGAACACAACAAGCAGGAGATACTGGTGGCCTTCTACCGCGGCGTAGTGGAGAGCATCCTCACCTACGGCATCTGCAACTGGTTCTCCAGCTGCACAACCGCGGAGAGAAATGCGCTACAGAGAGTCGTGAGAACAGCCCAGAAGATCACCGGCGCCCCCCTCCCCTCTCTGGAAGAGCTGTACAACACACGCTGCCTCAGGAAGGCCTCCAAGATCTCCAGAGACCCAACCCACCCTGGGTACGAACACTTTGCCCGGCTGCCCTCGAAAAGGCGGTACAGGACCATGGCCGCAAGGACAAACAGACTGAAGCACAGCTTCTACCCCAGGGCCATCCAGGCCCTGAACACAGCAAAGACCTAGGTTCTGGGCCCTGGACAGTCTGGACGGATTGATGGCAGCTGCTGGATTGAAAAAAATCAGGTGTAGTGCTGAGGCACAAATGTGTACATTTCAAGCCTGCAAACTGCGACACTTTAAATGAATGTGCAATAACACTATGTGCAATATGACAACCCTAGTCGTCTTATCTGTACAGTATAGTATAGTGGATAGTGTACATAGCCTTTATTTATGTAAACCAGCTCCTTTCCCTTCTTGTTTTTTTAGTTTTTTTTTCTTTCCTAGCACCAGGGGAGCCACCCCTCCCAAATGTCGTTGTTTGGTACCTGTACTATAGCAATGACAATAAAGACCATTCATTCATTCATTCATTCATTTTTACTGCATTTCGTTGTCTGAATCTAATCTAAAATCTCATCTAAAAAAGTATGTAGGCTATAAAATTATGGTGCAGGCTAATTTACAAGAACTGACACGATTACAATGGTGTTTGAAGCCTTTGCATGAAATCTTCAGTTAAATGTAAAAAATAAAATAAAAATAAAAACTTAGTCAAGTCTCGAACACGCAACCTTTGAAACACTAGTTGGCTGTCTTAACCACTGCGCCAGCCAGACCGCTGAGATGACAGCATTGCAAGTTGAGACCATTTCCTTTATTTTTTATTTTTTTTTACACTCTTTTATTTATTGATCTATCGATCTATCTATCACACTTTCAAAATATCAAGTTATCTATCACACAATCAAACTATCTATCGATCGATCACACTTTCAAAATATCAAATTATCTATCTATCACACAGTCAACCTATCCATCTATCTATCTCGTGTGAAGTGGGAACTAATATTTCCTAAAAGAGGAACTGTCGTTCGGGATGTAGTTTCCGCGAGCCTTATTTGACGCGCGTCTTACTTTATCACCACACCGGTGTTTGAAAGCTTGTTGCAGGAATGGACGACGAACGGCTGATCTGTTGATATGTAACTAGATTTATGCTTAAGGATAGGGTTAGATTTAAGGTTAGGGCAAGGTTTAGGATTAGTGGTTAGTTAGTTGAAATGTTGTTGACAGTTAGTTGAACATCTACTGAACTAGCAGTAGATTGGCCGTTAATATGCAATGATGGATTCGGTACCAAACTGATTTCAATCAGCTGATGAGTCGAGCCGTACGTGCTTATTCCTGTGCATGCTGTGCTTATGAACTTGTGTTCGCGCCTGAAACGTCTCATTCGCCGTACGCTGTACATCCACCTGCTCATTTCCCCATCGACCTGCTCATTTCCCCATCTTGTCCTTACAAACTGTGAACAGCCTATGGTAAACATTTTCAAATTATATTTGAGATAATACAAATTGGTTTCAGTTTATCAAACATATTTAATGTTATTTTGTTGTATTTGATAGCAGTTTCTCTAAAGTGTGTATGTAAATTATTGCACTGTCTGTATACTTGGCTATGGTGTTTACAATATTTCTGACAACTTGCAGCCAGGAGCCAGAAGCAGACTGAAGCCAGAGAAAGGCATAGTGAGTGGAAGATGTCTACCCCATACCTTTCCAACCAAGACAGTGTCACGCGCTTCAAAAAGAGAAAAGCCTTTTTTACCTTAAGTGAGGTCCATATACTTTTGGATGAAGTCAGGAAGAACCGCCACATTGTTGTGGGTATGTACCCTTATTCCACGTAGCCCTCTGTGCCATACTGACACTTGCCTTATTATGTCTTGCACTAAGATCCATCCCTATTTGTATCTGTCACGATCTTTGGGGGGGTGGGGTGTAACCAAACAAAAGAAGCATTATTATCTGATCTGCGAAACCACAGGGATGAGGAGGTCTTTGGCCTTGTTTGTTGTAGCCAAATTTAAACACATTGAATGGTGACAGAATGGTAACCAAAGCCTTTCCACACCAGCTATATTTGGATTTGGCTTGTGACTGGCTGTAACGTGAAACACTAACACATGATTAAATGCAAACACAGGTGACATATGGCACGCTTTTAAATGTCAGGTGGATGCGAGGTCCCCAGATCTGATATGTTTGATTTAAAGTAAAACAAAAATTACAATCACTGTTTGGTTGTCATTCTAGGCTCATGCAAGTGTTATGTCAGAATTGAGCCAAGTAGATCGATAACAAATTTAATGTGTTGGATATGCACTGTGCCACTTGTGGTATTGGATATATATTATTGCCACCTGAACCAGGCAGTTTCGTATGTGTCTCTGTAATTTCCACAGGCGAGTTTAACCGCAGAGTGCCGACGGACATCAAGAAGCGCAAGTGGGCCGAGATCACCGCCCGTGTGAATGAGATTGGCGAGTGGCAGCGTGAGGTCATCGAGATCGTCAAGAAGTGGTCTGACCTCAAGTGTGCCACTAAGCGGAAGGTGGCGGCCATGCGGTCTGGGGTGCCGGCCTACAAGGGGGTCCAGCGGCTGTCACGGGACCTCAGCCCCACGGAGAACATTGTGCACCAGATCCTGGAGTTGGATAACAAGCGAGGGCAGCCCCCCTGGGAGGCTTGTCGCCCACTAGGAGACGACGATGAAGGGCCGGAGGACGAGGAGGAGGAAGAAGAGGAAGAGGAGGACATGGCTGGAATCCATGGCTCCCCCAATGGAGGGATGGACATGGCCTCAATGCCACCACCGCCCCCACATTCCATGGGCATGCCCATTCCCGTGGGGATGCCTATACCTGGCCCTGGACAGATGCCCCCGCTCCCGTCGCAACACAAAGATGACCATTCAATGCCAAACTATAGTGGCACATCTCGTGAGTTCTTTGAAGTGCTTTGAAATGGACAACTCTGGGTTTAAATAAAAATAACGTCAGTTGTAGTAAATCTTTACTTGTCTGGTTTAATTGTATCTATTTATTGCAGGAGATTCGTCACAGCTGTCTTATGAAATGCAGTATGAAATACCCACTACTGAAGGTAAGGACATAAAAAAAATGTTTGTACGTAACTAATTCAATGTGAAAGGGTGAAGGAACGTAATATACACAAAGTGACCACTACCTCCTCTTTCTTAAGACACTGAACCCCAGTTTGTAGCCTCGGACGATGACCACGGGGATGACCTGCTCCCCCCTTCTCAGCAGTCGTCCAGCCTCATAGAGAATCACCAGGGAAGCAGCAGTGTTCATCGCCCTTCCATGGGCATCCACCACCCGCCCTCTCCACCCTCCTCTGGTCCTCCCCCTCCTCCGGTGAACCAGCACGCTCAGAATGCACGGGACAGTATGCTGCAGAGTGCTTCTCTGAGCGTGCAGGAGCAGCACGCCACCAACGTGCTGATGGAGACGGTGTCCCGCTCCCTGGAGCTCCTGTCTGAGTCGGTGCAGCGGCTGGCCGAGACGCAGCAGGAGTTTGTGCGTGAGTCCCTGCAGCTCCAGAGAGAGACGGTGAACGTGCTCAGAGACTTTGCCAGCAGAGCCCTGAACCTCATGCACGACAAGCTCAATGGACGCCCGGCGCTATAGCAACAGAGGGGGGCTGAAGTGACGGTGTAACAGGCAGCCGAAGTCAAGATGGTGCCTAGTATCAGAGGTCTCCTTTAGGACAAATGCATTTAGTGATTGTGAATTAAGGTTGTCAATGCTTTGATCGAAAATGTACCTTAGTATAACATGATTGAATGACGGTTGCCTCTACAACGTGTTTGAAGATTGTAACTTATAGTTACATCGCCTCACGGGGGTAGTGGTGGTCTAGTGGATAGTGAGTTGGACTTGTGATCGGAAGGTTGTGAGTTCAAATCCCGCCTGAAACCACACCACTACTAGTGTGCCCTTGAGTAAGGCACTTAGCCCTCAGTTACTCCAGGGGGAATGTCCCTGTAATTCGTAATTGTAAGTCGCTTTGGATTAAAAGCGTCTGCTAAATGGCAAAATTATAACATTATTAAAAATTACATCGCCTCACTAATTGTGTTTGTCATAATCAGGCAAAATCTGATCAGTTTACATCAGATACCAAGCACGATCTTGACTTGTCACCTCCAAAGACTTATCTGCCCCCCCCCCACCCCCTGGTGCTGGACTTCTATAATCCTTTTACACTGGGCACAAGATTGACGCTTGGTCAGTACTTTAGGTATTTCCAGGGGTTTGTGTTCTGAATTACTGTATGTAGGGGTCATCTTCCTGTCACCCTAACGGCCTAACCAGTCCAAATAATAACTGTCACATAGGAAAACTAATAATTGGATTTTACCATTTCTAGAAAGACTTATGCGTGCAAAACGTATGCATCCATTTGTTTCGTCTGATCTCAGATGGTTAATGGGGTATAGTTGGTGACAGAGCTGCTTAAATTTTAAGGCACTTTGCCAGTTCAGTTTTGTTCTTTTAAGTGGCTTGTTGTATCATGTGAAAATATGATAAACCTGTTTCTGAGAGTTTTTTATTCAAAAATACATTTTAAGTTAACTCTTGTATTAACTGTCCCGGTGTACTAATGTAAGGAGATTTCGGAGATGTTGTGGTACATGTAAATAAATGACATTGATTACCTTTGGGGATTTAGGTCCTAAGCTTGGGGCAAGATATACTTGTTTGTTTTCCCTTCTAATGCAATACTTAAAACTAAATCTTCAGACTTTTCTGTTTTTATTTTGCACATTATTGAACATGAACATGAATGTGAAACCAAACAGAACTTCAAACTAAAGAACATTAAGCATGCAGTAATGCTGAAATTAGGCACAAATCACAAATTCAAACTCCTCTTTGAAACAAAACTACGCCCACACCCATGGGACTCAGTGGCTGAAGCTGTCGACCAGGTGTTTGGAGTTCCAGGGTCCTGCGCCATTGGAGAAGAACTGGTGGTTGACAACCATCTTGGCATTCTGATAGAGACTGGCTTCCAACTGAAACAAGAAGGAACACATCACACAAAATTCACATTCATGCTGTCAACACAATCTTGGCCAGATGATATTCGGTAGCACATGATATGGCTACGATGTCGTCTATATGCAGTGCAGACAAATACAGGTCCAAGGGTGCCAGGATATCTACTGATTCATGGCTCAACAACTCACCGTGGCACTGTGATAGGTTTGGAGGTTCAGTAGAGAACTTTGCCCACTCAGCGTTGCAATTTTGCAGAAGTAACAGTAGAGGGCTCTCTTGCACAGTCTGCTGGAGAACCCAGGCCCACTCACAGTTGGGGAGCTAAGGGGCCAGAGAGAGCATTACGCCTACATAGAAAGCTCCCTCCACAATGAAATTATACATTTACATAATTTGTTTTTAAATGTTTGACATTTACCAGACGCTTTTATCCAAAGCAACTTACAAACGTGTCTAACAAGTAAGTGAATCACATCAGTCATCATAAGAACAAATCTATGCTAGGAGCAGGTGCTATTGGCAGTCACAATGCTAGAAGAAGGAAGGATCTTTTTTATATATACAGTAGAGGAACTGTACAGAGTAGTGGGGAGTGAAGAGGTCTTTACAGTCAAGATGGACAGGCAAGATGTAGTCTGAAGAGATGGGTCTTCAGTACCCATCAGACTTCATTGTAATGGTAGTATACCAAGTACGGTAAGTATGAAAGTAGTCATCGAGATCATCTATGTTTCATAAAAAATACTTAAATTGTTCCCATGTTACGAGCATCGTCTACCAGTAGCACCATTGACTTACCCATCGACAACAAAGCCTGTTGTGCTGTCCAGCACCTCGATGCTCAGGTCCCCGAGGCACCAGTTGATGCTGAGGTCTTTGCAGTAGCGAGAGCTGTGTTGAGGCGCCACCCCGTCACAACCGAGGAAGAATATCCTCTGTTTCCTAAAGGGTGGGACCAGCTGCTCCTCCCAGTCATCCCCCAGGCGATTGTTGATTGCGTCCGACACGTTGTCCGAGTTATAGCTGGAGTCACCTGAACGGACCAGTAAACCAGAACCAAGTTCTCAAAATTCCTTCTTAACCAGTTAAGGCCCCAATACAATTCTAGAACACTGCTGTAGATTGCTGAGAATTGTCAAGATAAAGATAAAATATTAGAACAAGCCTGAGAAAAGTATCACACACCAGTATTACACAGCACATTATTCAGGGAAAACAGACTAGATTGAGAAAGATTCTGTGACTATTTCAAAATGTACCAAAAGTCAGCATTAAGATTCTGTTTGTTGTATTTGTATTATGGTTTGAAAACCAAAGCCGTCAACGGCTACTTACCGTAGAACATAGAACAGCCATTCCTGGCCGGGGGACGGGGGGGACTAGAGGCTTAATACCTTCCAGTGTCACTGGAGCACTGTCCGTCAGTCCTACAAGGGAGGGCAGCCTATTCTACTGTGATTGTAATGCATCCTTGGTTACTTACCTAGGACCACATTGATGATGTAGAGTGGCTCAATGAAGTGGCTCAGCAGCGCCCCCTGGACCCCGGTGACGGCCCAGCGGCAAAGTTTGTCACTGTCGGACATGCAGCAGACCCGGGCGCCCCACACACCCGGATGGAGGAGAGCCACAGGGATCAGAGAGCCCTCAGCATGGCACTGCAGCATCAGGGAACTGTAGAGATTCAGGGAGTTCCTATGGGGACAGAGGATGCACACAATCACTCTCACTGAGTCACTCAATTAGATCACTAAATGAGTGAAATGTAAACTGCCCCAAAATGTAATTCCCATCCAATTCTTACACTTCTGAGTGGATGCAAGCAATTAAGATTTCCGCATTGGACACTCAACAACAGCAGCCAGTATGAAAATGCACACACTCACATGGAACTGCACTGTGCTGCCCCTCTTGGGGTCTGGTTGGTGTAGAGGTGAAGGTAGGTTTTGGGCTTGAGCTGGAGCAGGTGGCTGTCTGAGTTTCTCTCGTAGATGGAGCGCTCCTTGCACTTTGGGTCATGGCTGAAGAACAGCAGAAGCTGCTTGTACAAGAACCTGAATAGAAATACAGGATCGGACACATCATTTGCTAGTCTCCAGTATTAATAGCTAAACAAACCAAACAAGTGAGTGAAGTGAGTAAGTAAGTCCAGACGATCCAACAAAACTCCTGTCAGGCTGAGGTACCTTTGGAGAGCCGGTCTGGCGATGACCATGGCATGGCAGTCATGCACCATGGTGCCACTGAAGCAGAGCCAGTCACTGCAGCTTGACTCGCCCGTGCCCAACGCCACAACGTTGTAGCGCACATAGGACTGGCCCCAAGTGTCACACAGCTCTGGAGAGGGAATAATGTGGGAGAATCACATCCATAAACTATTCACAATCTATAGACACATACTGTATATATAACACACATGGACGACACATAAACTGTGTGTGCGTACATTAGACATTCTCATCAAAAATAGGTGTCATTTACAGTCGTTAACATATTTTTGTAGTGTATTATTATTGAATAGATTCCAGGGACTGAGTTGAAAAGGTGAGAAGGTCAACGAGAGTTGTGGAAACAGACCATCTTGGGGGGTTCGATGCATAAAAATAAAAAAAGACGTGATTTTGGATTAAAAATGGAAAAGGTGACTAGTTTGCATCCCTGAGATTCCCCAGTGAGCAGAGAGAAGACCTCACCTCTCTCCAGGACAAAGGCAGCCAGGCCGCTCTTGCAGCTGTGGAACTGGGCACACTCCCCCAGGAGGTCGTCAAACACGTTACTGGACACTGCTGCCATCCGATGCATGTGCCAGTCAGTGTAACCCACTAGAAAAGCAGATGCTTTCAGAGTCAGAAGAAGAGATGTACTAACCCTGACTCTTGGCAGATCATGCAGTATGTAGGCTACAGTATGGAAGACTATTCAATCAAACTGTTAGAAAAGGCAAACAGGTTTATGCCCCATGTTATAATCCTCAAGCCTAGCTGTGAATGTTTCCACTGACTTCCATCACAAAATAACCTGTTCCCTTCTAAATACACTCACAAGTTGTTTAATATGAATTCAATATCAGTTTGATCATCAAGTGAGAGCACCTGGCCCCTAACCTCCACTCTTGGGGCTGCTCTGCAGGTTGTTTGACTGGTCCTGGAGCCCCAATTTTAGGAAGCTGTTGTCCAACTTGGGTGGGGATGTGCCAAGGAGGGAGAGGCCATCACTGTCGTCGCTACTATCACTGTCGTCATCATCAGAGTCGTCTTCCTCCAGCATTGGGTCAGGCAGTATAAGGCTATGCAGGGGTTTGGCGAGGGAAGACCACATGGGCCTATAGTCCTCTGGTAGCAGAGCCCCAAAAACGTCTGGGTTACTGGAATCAGTGTCACCACTTACACAGAAATGTCGTCCAAAAGCGCCGCTGCTGCCCCTGTGCATAAGAGAGGCCGCCTTTCTAGGCAGCCGGCTACGTACAACATCTTCGTCCACCATGATTAGTAGCTACCTGCAGTGAACACAGAGTGCATGGGAATTCATTTAACACATGCATCAGTTGTTAGAAAGAGATGCCATTCGTAAACTAAAGGCTAAAGGATACATTTGAACGGTAGGCCATTGTGATGGTAGTCCGTGTTAAGACCTAGCATTGTAGTACCACTGCACTGGACTGGCATCTTATGAGATGCTTTCGTGGACTTTTTTCATAAAAACATTTTCTGATACAACAACACTAGAACCGTGTGTATGATTATCTGCAAATGTCTCCCTCACATTAAAATGCTGCCTGGCATCCCGAACGACATCTGTGGTTGAAGTATGGTGGAAGAAAAAAAAAAGTGCACGTGCAGTTTTGGCTAAACTAATTAGCTCGCTATCCTACTCAACCAGATTTTTAGTTGAAATATAATTAATTTCAATTGTTCTTTGTTTCACTCTATTCGACCATTATGTATGCCGGTTAGTCTCGTTGAGTTAAAATAAAATGTTCTGGTCTATATTTCAATTTTAGATAAAGTTATAGGTAGCTAGCAGGTGGCGCTGTGCCGACTCAATTACTGTACGAGTTAAGTTTATTCATTTACTGTATGTAAGTTAAGGAGCTAATATATAACATTACTCTGTGTTGTAAGAATTATCTCTGTGAGAGATATGTATCGTTTTATCTTACCTGGCTTGTTAAGGGCTCATGATATGACAACGCAGGGATGTGACTGAACATAAGTTATATTGCACATACAGGGGTGCCGCTAGGAGGTGGTAAGTTAGGACGATTCTAAGAGCCCAGCACTGACAGGGGCCCATGAGAATCTTTTTTATTTTTATTTATATATATATATATTATATTTATAAATATTATTATTAGTATTATTATTATTATTATTATTATCATAAGGACGTTAATGTAGCCGAATCCAAATCCTAATTCTATGTATTAAAAAAAGTCACAAAAGAAACAAACTGGAGTTTTGTTTCTCTATGTTTAACAAAATTGAGCCTTATTATTTACCCCTCTATTTATTCATTGCATGGTTCAGTCCACCGCGTGCGAGCTGCTAGACTCGAGGAACGTAACACATTCTGACAAGGAGAGAGACGATGTCGTGAAAGGCAAAGCCAAAGTCAGGGTCTCAAAAGAGAAAAGTAAAAGTAAAGAACGAGGAGAGTGACAAAAAAGGGCGACAGCTAGTCACAAAGTAAAAAATAAAATAAAAAAAGGTATTCATTCACAGACCTTCTTTTGGGGCCCATAACATGTAGGCTATCTAGACAACATTGTCACAATAACAACTCAACAAGTGATTAGCTAGAGCTAAACCAGTCTCTTGTCACTTGACAAGACACTCTAGCTAATCACTGTGTGGATGATCTAGTTAGCTCGCTATAGCTAATTAACATTAACTTCAAGTAAAGTTAACTTACAGTGCACTGTCAGTATAATTTCAGTTAAATGTATGAGATGAGTGCAATTTTGGTCCAAATATAGGTTATTAGAGCTCAGTGAATTTGTATCCAGCAGCTATGCACTCTTGCTATAGCTAGCTAGCTAACTAGTATAATGTTACATGCTAATCACCCAGTGGTGTGCCGTCAGGGCCAGCAAGGCCTTCTCTGCTGGCCTAAACATCATCAGAATATACATTTTATTTTAATATATTTTTTCCACAAATATGTATTAATGATTCCCCATAGTCTATTCTCTTCATTTCATAGCTTTCCTCTTGGTTGCGCTGCTTCCAGTCTCCGATTGAGATTTGGAGGGCTGGCCTTTATGTTAGAGCTTTTATCCAATCAAAATGTGTTGCTAGGGGGCTCCAAAATCTGCCTGCCTGCACATTAAGCGGTGCCGCGAATTCGACCTGTAACTTAACGTTGGAACGAGAAAACCTGTGGCGTACCTAGTAAACCTACGTAGATGCGAGCAAAAGCAACAACGGCGCCTGCTGTAAGGCTCAATGATGTCAGCACCCAGCACGTCTTTTGATTGGATACGCACTATTGATACGCACTATTGATACGCACTATTGATATTCACTATTGAGATGCGTAGCTATGCCGGTAGATGTGAAACTTTTGAAAGTGCGCAGGGAAACGGAGCTCTACAACGAAAGCTTTCGTTGACTGATCGATAATACTGATCGATTGTGTCCTGTTTTTGGGTAAACAATAACTTTCATTTAGGGGACACGATGAAAGCACCTAGTCCACAAACAGAGGAAACTACTTTGAGCTTCTTTCTTTTCTGGCTGAAAACAACCCAGATTTACATTACCACCTGTCCACAAACAAAGTGTTTACTGGGACGTCAGGCAAAATACAAAACGACCTGATTTTTGCTATTGCTGAAGTGATCGGAGAAGAGATCAAAATGGAGATTAAAAAGGCACCCTTTGTCGCTATTATGGTGGACGAGACGACAGACGTGGGTAATGTAGCGATCTTAAAGATGTTAGTTTAACACTCTTCATTGTAAATGCGGATTTATTGATTAAAAATGCTTCGGAAATATTAATATAACTCTGTTGTACTTGTCTGACTATGTTAAGGTGATGCAACGCCCGGTTATACTGTGTTTCTGTCTAGTTTCTAGAGCCATGGCGTCATAACGATGGTATTAAGAGGTAGAATAATTCAGGTAGGAATGTGTCGGACATCACTGAAGGCCTAGGTGTGAAATGCACCGCCCGCCACTGTAATCACGTCATGCACAGATGCAGCTCCAGGATCAGGACTCCTTCCTTCAACCCACCTCCCAGTTGAAGGAGAAGGAGGTGAGCAGTAGGAGTTTGGGGTTAACAAACATATTTTGGATATTTTAATGTATGCTGCATTACCATGCAAGCATTGAATACAACTTTAGCTAATATTCATATTTAGTTAATAGTTCTTCCAGTAATTGCAATAACATTGACCACTGGCATCTTAATAATATTGTTAGCTAGCTAGATAACATCTAAGTTAGCTAATCTGGTGTAATGTATGTATTACTATGTTAATACTATTATAGGACATATTATGAATTATGTACCTATGGATACTCCATGCCAGGGCCCTCTTCAAGCCAGGCAGCCAGAGAGGAGAGCAGAGGTAAAGAGGCAGAAGAAGAAGAGCAGAAGTAACAAAGGACAATGACAGCAGCACAGCAAGTTGGCTTTATCACTAGATTTCAAGGATCTTATTAAAGATTTTGCTACTAAGAAGGCCCAGCGTTTAGCTTTGATTTGATCTCTTTACTCCTATCTTGAATCGTTGTGCATTACTCTAGATATAGTTTTTAGCTCTCCAGGTATACTATTCCACAGTACTGCCGCAGTGTAAAAATGACATTTCTCCCATTTCACTATTCAATTTCGCTGGCACCATGTCTGTGTTGCTCCCTCTTGTATAAGACACGTTTATCTTTGTGTGAAACAAGCAATGCTGAGTCAGTAAATATCTCTCTGCTGTAATTCTTCATTGATCTAATCCTGACAGTATTATGGCCAACTGATCTTTACAAGATCTACATTTATTTAGACACAATACCACCCCATTAAAATTATATTTTTACTTTTTGTGTGATTTATACTTTTATAATTGGGTTCAAATCTTCATTTAATTATACTTTAGTCCTTGTGTTGTTCAAGTCTTAATTTAATAAGTTAAAGAATGTTGAGATTTCTTTGCTGAATTGTTAATTCCTGTATTAACTGTAATTTTAAATTACATTTCCAAAATATGTCCATCATTGGATTTCTTGCAGTGCATCAATAGTTCATCAACTTCAACTGGGTTTAGGTTGATGGGTGGTTTAGGTGGGGGGGGCCCAAAATGATATTCTGTCATGGGGCCCAGAATCTCTAGCGGCGCCCCTGAATATAGCACAGTAAAGTCATTTCGATTATTCCAATAATGCTTTGGTTGTTGGTCGAAAATAAAAGACGTTTATACTAGTATTTAGTTTCGGTTTCTCTATGTTGACATGGTTGTATCATGAGCGCTAATTCATGGCCTGTCCTCCGCAGAAGAAAGTGTAGTCCATAAAGAAGTAGTTTGCCCAAATTCCCAGATGAAAATCGTTTTACCAGTGAGCACAACACCTTTATATACACACACACACATACACACACACACGCGCACACACACACACACACACGCGCGCACTCACACAGACACACACACACACACACACACACGCACGCACACACACACACACACACACATACACACACACACGCACGCGCGCACTCACACAGACACACACACACACACACACACACACACACACACACACACACACACACACACACACACACACAGGATACAGGCCCCATCTCACCTTTTGAATTACTATATTGTTTCTAGGTGGCTCAGATGGGGGCACAAAGACAGGTGGAGCTGCCTGATTTCAACAAACGGGTAAACATAAAAAAAACTATCAAGAAAGATTTTTATTGACTTAGATTGATCATGATTGGCTTCATCGGACAACCAGAATTAACTGAACCTTTACATCAGCAACGACGTTATAACCCTCCAATTCTTTGTACCCCAGTGCCTGTGCTGTTCCTCCACCCTGATCCGGCTCCTGGGCCCAGATGGAGCCCCCAGTCAGGTGGCCCAGTGTCCCCGCTGTCCCGACGCTCTGAGACACTGCTGGTCCTGCTTCTCCCCCTGGCAAAACTCTCACGAGGACATTTCTGGACGCTGCAGAAACCAGTCCTGCCCACTGGTGGCCGTTCTTCTCACCTGTGGCCGGGTCACAGACCCCAAGAGTCGTGTCCGGGGCTGTCCAGAGTTCCGAGCCTGCCCAAAGTGCCACAGTTTGCTAATGCACACATCTGGGTGTAAATACCTGTCCTGTACCAGCTGCAAGCACCGCTTCTGTTTCATTTGTCTACAGCCGAGTGGGGAGTGCAGAAAGGCTAAGGAGCTGTAGGCCTACTGGTCTCTGTCCTGCTCGACACCCACAGCAGGCAGACAGATATTTAACACTTAACACCTCCTAAAAGTACCAGAAATATACATTTAAGTACAGTACTTTCCCTTTTCAATAGGAAAGGGAAATGCACAAGTAAGGGGATGGATCTTAACATTCTCCTGACCTGCGATTCATCGAACCCACAGACCTGTACAACAGGTGGCAGTATAGTGCTCTTTTTACACTAACAAATCATTGCTATGCATTTATTATCAATAGCTGTATCAGGTTTAAACCAAGTATTTTAATACATTGTTGTAACATTGTATCCCTACTCCCAGATCTATAAGACAGCTTTTCATGCAAATGCACTTAGGGGGACGCTCAGTGGTGTAGCACACTAATGTGCATGCCATTATGAATGCAAGGTTCCTGGTTCGATTCTGACCCTTGACATTTCTTGCATGATATCTCTCCTCTCTCTCTCACCCAATCCTTCCTGTCAATCTCTACTGTCTCTATCCCAATAAAGCAGAAATGCCCCAAAAATATATGAAACAAAACAAAATTTAATTTATTTATTTAATGCACTTAGAAACGCTCTTAGGGTTTATTTATCCTGGTGTGTCATGCTACAACCTTGTTTGCAATGGCTTCACTGTACCAGTTAGAACAGCTACTGATCTATAGTATTCATTCATTTATTGGAGGAAAAAAACGAGACACAAGAAATTAAGCATCAGGATGGGATCCACTCCTTCACAAGACATTAGGTCAGCCCCATCTGTATCAATTTCAAAAAATATAAATGACTTTTATGTTCTGTATGGCTTTTAATTGAGTGTATTTGATTTGTTTTTATTTATTGTTTTTAAACCTGAACATTTTAAAGTGTTACTGTACCTTACTTCGTTTGTTCGGCTTACAATTTTTGTGAATTTGATATGGTGACTATTTTCTATTCGAAGTCTGGCAACCCCGTGCAGCCAAAAAAGGCTATCGGAGATGTGTTGTGTCCTGTTTATACCGCCAGTGGGCGTTAGTAGGCTAGTGATGTATGCAGTGACGGAAGTGATGTATGCACTGACGGATGTGAAGAAGGGAGTTGAATAAACGTGCGAAGTGAACAGCAGCTGCGTGTCTCCCGGTCTCATTCTTTCCTAACTACTTTCTTACTACAGAATACCACATTTTTGGCGACGAGGATGGCTATTTCCGTACCCTTACCTACACCGTTCATGCCTGTGCCAGGCGAACCTGCTATTTCTTTTCCTACTTGGTTGAGAATGTTTGAAAATTACATGCTCGTAATTGATGCTACCGGAGAAAAATGGCCGGAGGAAAGAAAGCGCGCGGTTCTTCTCCATGCACTTGGGACCGAAGGACAAAGACTGTTCTACACTCTAAAGGATACGGGTGTTACCTACACTTCTGCCGTGGATGGACTGAAAAAGTACTTTGTTCCTAAGGTGAATGTGATTGCTGAACGTCACAAATTTCGACAGAGAGCTCAGGGTCCTGACGAGACGGTTAATCAGTTCCTTGCTTCATTACGCGAGCTAGCTGCAGCTTGTGAATTTGGTGCCATGGAGGAACAAATGATTCGTGATCAACTGATTGAGCGTGTTGCTAATACACGCATACGAGACAGACTTTTGCTTGAATCGGACTTGTCTCTGGACAAAGCTACTTCAATGGCCTTACAAATCGAGGCTGGACTACGGAACTCCAACGTTCTCTCTGGAGCTACAGCTTCGGTGAGAGCCATCGAGAAACAGCCGACGAGGAGGAGGTTCGACAAGGGCAAGAAGAAAGCTCCGACGACGACTGCACCTGCCACGGTCTACAGCCAGCCAGCTACAACTGGGAATCAGCGCGCCTGCTTCCGATGCGGATCCACAGGACACTTAGCTAACAAGCCTACATGCCCGGCGGTTAAGGTGACTTGCAATACATGCGGAAAAGTTGGACATTTTTCCAAGGTGTGTAGATCGGCTCAAAAAGAGGTGCGTGAGGTAGTGGTGAATGACGTTACTGTGCTTTACATGCAGGGGGCCGTCGTGAATGATAAAATTATGTGTACTGTACGAGTTGATGCAAATTATCATTCCCATGATGTTGAGCTGATAGTGGATACAGGCTCATCTGTTTCTATTATTCCAGAGAGTACTTACCAGACACTTTTCCATACATGTGTCCTTGCTGAGCCTACAGTGAATCTGCTTACTTACTCCAGAGAGAAAATTCCTGTTAAAGGTTGCATGCATGCTACAGTTGTTCATAATGGACATTCAGTTACAGGTTCATTGATAGTGGTTGAATCAGGAAATGCATTGCTGGGACTAGATTTATTTGTAGCATTGCAGATGTGCATTGAGGGTAACAAAATTATTACTGTTAGCTCTGCTAGCTCTCCTACTCTGCTCCGAGCACCTACTGTACAGAGTACCACTCCACAGACCAGAGGTTCTAGTACAGGAGTTAGGGTGTGCAAAAGGTTTTATGCACAAAATACAGGTTAAACCAGATGCTGTGCCAGTACAGCAGAAACTGAGGAGGCTTCCGTTCTCAGTGAGGCAGGCTGTGACCGATGAGCTCGCAGATCTACAGGAAAAAGGCGTTATAGAACGTATAGACGCATCTCCATGGGTTTCCCCTATAGTTGTGACCCAGAGAAAGGGGGGAGGAAAGCCTCGCCTGTGTGTTGACCTCAGAGAACCTAATAAGGCAATCATCAGTGACTGTCATCCCTTACCGCACATGGATGAACTGTTCGCTGAGCTCCGTGGAGCCACAGTCTTTTCTACTATAGACTTAGCCTCTGCTTATCACCAGTTGCCATTGCATCCAGATAGCCGTGATTTAACTGCGTTTATCACGCATGAGGGTCTCTTTCGTTTCTGCCGAGTGCCATTTGGCCTCGCTTCTGCTCCTTCAGCTTTTCAGAAAATGATGTCGACTGTACTGACAGGCCTGCCAGGCGTACAGGCCTACCTGGATGATGTGATTTGCTACGGCATCACACAGCAGGATCACGATGTCAGCCTACGGAGAGTGCTACATGCTCTAAATGAAGTGGGACTTAAACTGAACATGCACAAGTGTAAGTTCAACCAGAAAGCTCTGCGCTTCCTGGGCCACACTGTGTCCAAAGATGGTCTTCATCCTGACCAAGACGGGGTCAGTGCTGTGGCGAACGCGCCTGCCCCGCACGACACATCCTCCCTGCGGTCCTTCCTAGGACTTGCATCGTGGTATAGTAAATTCATACCTGACTTCTCTACTGTGGTGGAACCGCTACGTGATACACTCAGGGAATCTACTGACACTAAGTTTGAATGGACAGCGGATGCAGAGTCCAGTTTTACTGAGGTTAAGAGACTGATTACTGAGAGTCCTACCTTAGCATTATATGATCCTGAGTTACCTACTTATGTCACTACCGATGCTTCTAACTATGGATTGGGGGCTGTAATGAGCCAGATTCACCCAGACAATACAGAGAGAACCAGTGGCGGCTGGCCGATAGAGGGCGCTGGGGCGCCGCCCCCACCTTCACTTCCTTGTTGCGATTTGTAAAAGTTATTTTTTTAAATAAACATTGTTTATTCACAAAATGTGGCTGATATTCTGTCGCCGCCTATCAGCATTCATTAAAAATCTTCCAATACAATAAACATTTTTATCTGTGTGTGTGTGTGTGTGTGTGTGTGTGTGTGTAAAACTCACTGTTAAAATACATAGGGGGGAGAACGCGGGGCGCCGGTCAATGAAAGTCTATGCCAGGACGAATACTTTTGTCTTACACGTGAGCTGTAGCAGCGCTCCAATTGGCTGTCTCTATTTCTTGGCCAGGGCGCACAAATGTGCGTCCCTGAATCTCCGGTTGTATTGCAGACAATGCATTATGCTGAGGACTTTCGACTTCCGGTTTTCCGGACTTCGGGCTTCCGGAGTATTTTAAATGAACATTCGTAATGTCTGTCTCTGATGTTCATGGTCAATTAAATCAGCCTATTTTGTGCAACTAATAATGTTCCCGCTAATGGGTTAACCAAGCAGCCTTGCACCTAACGTGCAAGCACCTATCTTCGAACTATTCATAGCAATATGCGCGGGGCAAGGCGGAGGTACGGGTAAACACGGCTCATGTTCTGTCATCAAAGGTAAGAGTTGGTTTTCTTTAACTCAGCTGATGCATTGTTGTGTTTCTGACATGGTCTGGTTGTGTTTCTGACATGGTCTGGTTGTGTTTCTGACATGGTCTGGTTGTGATACATCATTGAATGTGTTGACCTGCTGTGATGTGTTGACCACCATCACTCTCCATCATCATCCATCATGTGTCTATGAAATAGATAGTTACTGTACTACTGACTGCAGCATTCATCTCTGCTCATTGATGTAGCCATGTCACACAGACACATAGTACACATATTAATCTGCTACCTTTATTAACCTGAGTGTAGCTGTGAGGCCTGTACTAGCCTTGTTGACTAGACTTCCTCCTTGTCTGACACTGGGTATTGGACCGTACCGACGTCCATAGACCGGTCACTCTTCCACCTCAGTGTCTGTAGTTGACAGGGTAACTTCTCCATGGCCCACACGGTCATTTTAAGGGTGAAAGTTGAAATTATACAGTGGTTGTAATGCCAGTGCGTGTTCTATGCGCGTGCACGCGGGAAAAATCGTGCACGCGAAAAAAAAATCGCGCGCGCTGCGCGCGCGAAAGAGGACCCCCCCGCCACACTGCTGTGCCCCACCAAAATTTTTTGGCACCAGCCGCCACTGGAGAGAACCATAGCTTTTGCGTCCAGGACACTTTCTCCTGCAGAGAGAAAGTACTCTACCGTCGAGCGTGAGGCGCTGGCATGCGTTTGGGCGGTGGAAAGGTGGAGAACCTACCTGTGGGGACATCGTTTTGTCCTACGCACAGACCACCAAGCGTTGACAACCCTACTCACTTCCAGGGGTACGGGTCGCGCAGGTCTGAGAATAGCGAGATGGTCTGCACGTCTACTATGCTTTACTTATGATGTCACTTACCATCCAGGGAAACGTAATGTGACTGCTGACTGCTTGTCCAGACTCCCTCTGCCTTCGACAGGAGAGGTGGAGGAGGAGCCAGACATGGTGGCTACTGTGTTCACAGGTTCCTCACATGCCATATCTGTGACCGAGTTCACTGCTGCCTGTGAGGCCTGTCCTGAACTGACTCAACTGAGACAGCAGATACAGAAAGGTTGGCCAAAATACAGTAAGAATGTGACAAAGGAACTTGCTCCATATTTTAGAGTGAGAGATGAACTGGCTGTGGATGAACTACTTGTCATGAGAGGCCCCGACCGTGTGGTGGTTCCTACTACACTACGGTCTAAAGTGGTAAATTTAGCTCATGAAGCGCATCAGGGAATAGTGCGTACTAAACAGAGACTACGAGAGCTATATTGGTGGCCGCAAATGGACAGATGTGTCCAGACATTAGTAGGCTCATGTGTACCCTGTCAATACAATGACAAAACAGCCAAAACTGCGCCTGCACCACTTACCCCAGTGGAATTGCCAGGTGGACCATGGGAGAAGGTGGCCATTGACATTGTTGGTCCCTTTGACTGTGCGACATGGGACTGCCGTTATGCTATTACACTCACAGACTATTACAGTAAGTGGCCAGAGGTGGCGTTTGTCTCTACTGTAACTACAGAGGCGGTTATTAGCTTCTTGACTACAGTGTTTAGTCGTGAAGGTAACCCTTCCTTCCTGGTCTCTGACAACGGATGTCAGTTTACCTCCCATGCTTTTGCAAGCTTTCTGGGAGAGAGAGAGATAAAGCACCTGCGTTCCAGTGTTTATTATCCAAGAGCCAACGGGGCTATTGAGAGATTTAATCGAGTTCTCAAAGAGTGTATTCAGACGGCTGAGAGAATGCACAAGCCATGGAAACATGCAGTAACAGAGTTCTTACTGAACTATCGCGCTACGCCGCATGCTACTACAGGAGCTACTCCCTTTGAGTTGCTGAGGAACAGAAAGATGCGTACAAAACTAAATGTCCTCCCTGTCTCACAACAAATTAAGTCACATGAGAAAGTGCAGGAGACAGTGAGACGCAAGCAACAGAAGAGTAAGGAGTACACAGACAGAATGAGGGGAGCGAAAGTGCCCATGTTCCAAGTGAATGACACCGTACGTGTCCGCAGACCGGAGCATGTGAAAAAGGGATCATCAAGATTCACAGAACCGCTGACAGTAGTTAGTAAAGCAGGACAGAATACATACCTGCTCAGTGATGGTCGAAAATGGAATGCATCCAAGCTTACACGCTTCCCCAAGGATGCTCTGTCTGGCACCAGTGGTGAAAAGGAGATTGAGCTAGAGGAGTTCATGGTGCCCGAGACAGAGAATGTGTTTAATGAACCAGGTCCAAGAAGGAACCTTAGAGTCAGAAACCCACCTAGGTGGCTGGTAGACTTTGTGCCGTAGAGAACGTACAAAAAGGGTAGGATAGAACACGGTTCTAACTTAGTACAAAAAGGTCCTACAATGCAATGACAAAAGTGAATGTTCATTTCATGTTTCACTGTCATAAACTGTTTATTGTTGTTATTCATTCTGCTGATTCATTCATTTTCATTTCCTTAGTTTTCATTTTATTTCAATTGTACTGACACCAGTCTACAGAATATTGCATTCTTGGAGTACTGTAATTCCTTTAAGAAAGGGGGAAATGTTGTGTCCTGTTTATACCGCCAGTGGGCGCTAGTAGGCTAGTGATGTATGCAGTGACGGAAGTGATGTATGCACTGACGGATGTGAAGAAGGGAGTTGAATAAACGTGCGAACTGCGAAGTGAACAGCAGCTGCGTGTCTCCCGGTCTCATTCTTTCCTAACTACTTTCTTACTACAGAATACCACAAGATGTTTGAGTAAACTAAGTAACGTTACTTGCTCAAATATTTACGATAGCCTTTTTGGCTGCATATAACAAAATACAAATAACTACAATGATAATACTTTTAAAAATACATATTTTATTCACATATGTGTGCCATCATGTTAAATAACTTAATACTAGCGGTATTCGTGTACAACTGTTGCACCAAGAACTCTTGATTTCACCAGCCAAACCGTACACACGTTGTATAGACTGTCCACTGGAAACGGGACATCTGGCAACCCCAACTTTAATATTTACCCTGCTGTACGTTAATTTACCGGTAACGTTACAGCCAACATGGATGACGAAAAACTGATCACATTTATTCAAAGCCACAGCTATGAATTATACAAAGACATGATAAAAAAAAAGAAAGATTGGGAGAGCAATTTCTCTAGCAATTGGATTCTCTGGTAAGTTAGCTAAGTAGCTAGCTACCTCAGATAACTAACGTTAGCGTGCAGCTCTCACTCAGACGCCCTAACGTCCTCGAGTCATATTCTCAAGTCAAGGGAAAATGTATGTCTTAAAACAGCGATGTGTATCACAAGTTAACCAAGTAATTTATTTAACCATTGTATTAGGGCAAGACAAACCTGATGATGTCATAATGACACCTTGTGATGCAAAATGCAATAGTCCTACTTATGTCACGGTTCCGTACCAGACAGGTCACTTCACACAAGCTCTGGTTGAGTCCACATACTCTTACTTACGACAGTGTGATCTAATTTAACTCTTGTATTTTGACTAATTTATCAGTATTTTGGTCAATCATGGGTCAATCACAAAGTGACCCGAGGGTCTCCCCTAAGGAGAAACTCACACCTAAGACCAGCAAGCCCAGGAAAAAGAAGACCACCTCTTCAACAGTGGCATTTTTTCAGCTGCTGTCATTGTTAACATGCTGTGGAGGAAGATGCCAGAAGAAGTCTGCCCACTCCATGGATGGGAGCAGCTCTGATAACGACTCCACCACCTCTAATAACGGTACGAGCTATGATGGACCTTGTAGTGTACATAGCCTTTATTTATGTAAACCAGCTCTTTTCCCTTCTTTTTTTTATTTTTTATTTTCCTAGCACCAGGGGAGCCCCCCCTCACAAATGTCGTTGTATGGTACCTGTACTATATCAATGACAATAAAGACCATTCATTCATTCATTCATTCATTCGTTCATTCATTCAAGAGCTATGATGGTATTGTTAATACCACATAGAAATCAAAGCTTAATTAAAACGCCTATTTTTTTTGAATATCTTTCACAGGTACTGACCGAAGGCATCACTCCAGAGGCCATGACAAGAATTCAGGAATTCAGGAACGAGAGTTATTAAAAACTCCTATTAAAAATCCTGAACCCTGCACACCGCCACCAAAAGAACACTTGGATGAGGACACTGAACAAGGAACTGTAACTGTAATTGTCAGACAATCATAATCTCTACTATTACGTGTCAAACATCTCTCCAAGTTTACTGTATATTAGTGTGTTCTCATGGCCGTTGTTACTATCTCTGACAGGCAAAAACCAGCAGCCCTACAATGGTCACGACTCCAGTGGAGATTCTCCTAAAGCCAGATTATCTTCTGTGTCATTCTGCCCCGGTAAGTCCCTAACCCCTGACGACCCCTGACCCCTGACCCTGAACCCAGCCCCTCTGACCGCAACTTTACTCTCCTTTTCTCTCTCTCCCGACAGGCCTGCCTCTCCCAGACGTCCCTGGTGCCGAGCGTGGGTAATCCCCAGGTTGAATGGCAACTTCCTGGCGTCCCTGATATGTATGACGACTCTGATGATCTGACCACCACTGCCGCTGACACATCTGTGGAGAAAGCCGTCTCTGAGACCAAGCTGACTGCTCTCACGGCCTTTGAGGAGGAGGAGGAGGAGGATGAAGAGCTAGCAAGGCTGCTGGAGCCTGCTCTCACCATTGTGGAGGAGGAGGAAGAGCTAGAAAGGCTGCTGGAGCTTGCTGCCTCTGATGACGACTTCACCTTCATCTTCAGTTACTGAAAACCAGGTCTCGGGGTGGTAAAAGGGTAGCCCCTCGGCCCCGAGCCTGGTGGAGTGGAGAGGAAAACAACAACCCATACGCCGAAGAAGTTACTGACAACATGATGATTTATGATGATTGCTTGTATATGTCATGTGTGGACTCCAGGAAGAGTAGCTGCTGATGCTTTTGCTGATGCTCAGCTAATGGGGATCCTCATAAATCATATCAAATCAAACCCTGAGAATGAACGAATACACTTTTTCTGTGCAAAAGATTCTGAGTTGTGTTGATATTTGAAGCAGTTAAACTACCTACCTAGTTTCTTTAAAGTACCTACAAACCATTCACCCATAACGGCTATCGACTAGTGCTACTGTGCATGATATTTCTATTGTAATCATGGGATATAAATGTTCAAAGAAGAAACGAAAGCAAACGCTGTTGGGGGGACTGGAGGTGAAGACGTTAGGATGTCAGGGTTGAAGATGGGGGAGTCAGCTGTGGAGACACAAGGTGAAAAAGACACTGAAGAAAAATAAAAACAGAAACCATTAAACATCATTAGGTTTTTATGTGAATCCCTTCCAAGTATTAAATGAAAATGTTCTCATAATATAACCCATAACACTGTCTTGGTCGTTTCAGTAGCCATATTTATGCATTGACCAAGGAAACACACAACTGACAAAATTGAGTAGCTTTCGAATTGTGCTTTGCCTTTCTACTTCAGTAGCCTACAGGCTTGGACAGAGGCAGGCATCTCAACAGGTCACCTTGATGACTTTGAGGATTATGTTTATTTTGATGGCTTTGGCATACAGCACCAACCTCTTCATTCAAAAAGTCTGAATTGTCTTAATTTACCCATTGAGGCACTGCACTTACACTGTATTTCAATCTAAACCCTGAAGTTGAAACACTTTAGATTTCTCTGTTATGTCATCTAATCCATATCACCTCATCACAAAAAACGTATAAGTCATATAAGTGAGCTCTAAATCCGTGTTGTTAGTTGAGATAATTTACTTAATTGTTTTCTTGGAAGGGATGCCAATGTTTTTCCTGTTTACAAGCTGTTTGTGTACCATCTATTTTGGTAAAATATCAAGCATTTCGTGAGTTTAGAATTACAAGGTTCTATCTCCGTTTAGGGCAGTTCAGAGATATTGAGCGTCAACGTTTTTACATTCCATTATGTTTTGTGAGATGGAACCTTTGTATTTGATCAATTACTAACAAAAGAAATGCAACATTTTAAAAATAACACCACACAGGCATTAATAAACACCTAATGGATCAGATTATGTAAAAAACTCAATTTTGACAAAAATGGAGATAGAACCTTATAATTCTAACGTCCACAGAGGTCGCCTATGATGAACGCTCAATGTCACACAGGCGCATCCTGTTGTCACCCTGATGATGCGACACTCCTGCGATCACTGTCGGCTCAGGGACGGTTTGGCAGCTAAGCCCATAATGGTTGAGATATGTGGGCAAATGGGAAAAGCTGATCCCCGGTCGGGTGTTAAACAGCGTAAGGGGTGCGATATGCGGGATTGGCAAACTGCGCATGCGTACCGGAGTTAATACAAGAGGCGTGGCTCCTCTTTCCACACGCTTTACGTGATCTCTCACATGCGTATCTGACGCCCTGGGCAGCCCCTCCTCTCACCCCTCCCTTTGTACCAGTTGACAGGATCTTTCCCAAGCAGGACTGGAAAGCACTGACAGAGAGGTAGGGTGGAAATTTAATACTGTCTCCACTTTTACACATGCATGATTCTAATATCACGGTTGCAACATCTACATGGACATTGATCTTAAGAAAATCGAGATGGCGCTATCAGTTACTGGAGGGGGCAGGCTTAGAGAGGCTCTGGACGTGGGGGATCACTGATGCTCATCCGCGGGCATGCAGCAATGCAGTCAGCCTGCCCAGCCTGCGCGAGCGAGCTTGCAAGGCCTCAAATGCCTTCATGCCTTCGTGCGCGGGCCGGTGATTTGTGCAATGTGGTCAGCGATTATTCAGAATGACATGAGATTAACTAGAGATGCAGCGCTTGCATGCCCATGCATTTGATAATAAACTTGACTGGGTGTTGCATGCAAGTGGTTCCCCTCTCGCCTGGGCTGTCCACTGTCTTAGCTTTCCTAGGCTATCTGGCTATCTGATGCTCCAGTCTTGACAGCTGGTAGATCTGCCGGTTTCGTAACCGGTTGGGGCATCACCGATCACCGATCACCGGTTGCTGGTCGGTAGTTTTAAGACCAGTGCTCATCAGAGAGACATCGGCGTACAATTTCTACCCATGCTCTGGAGGGGAAACCCATCAGGTTGACAGGCGCAGTACAGTACAGTGTAACCTTGTAGCTATGTCAGAATAACCCACTGAAGTTACACGCTGCTCTGGCCAAAAAACCCAAAGTGTTTTATATTCTGCACGACTGCACTTTGACGCGAGAAGTGCAGATGATTATTGATCACTGTTGACTGTACCATGGCATGGGATGCCCTCTACCGTAGGCTTATAGAGGCCTATCTCTCTCTGCCAGAAAACGGAACCTTACCTTCCATCACCATGATTAAATGATCCCTTTAATATTTCTATTCAGTTCAGCTTTTTAGGGACCTCCGTTTTTTGCTTTCACTGTGGAGTGGAAGGAGGAGGATTGGGAGACTACTATCTTCCGGTGGGACAAGGGGGAGGACATTGTATGCCTGTAGTGTCCATGACCCTAGATGCGAGCTAGCTAGGGTACATTCCTCGAGGCCCCTGGCCTCTGACATTGCTGCTTGTCACCAAATGCTCCTCAGCCTCGAAGGGGTTCGCTACTGTTCCCTGTGTGACAGCAGGGGAGAGGGGGGGAGAGAGAGAGGGAGGGAGAGAGAGAGAGGGAGAGAGAGGGGGAGGGAGAGAGAGAGAGGGGGAGGGAGAGAGAGAGAGGGGGAGGGAGAGAGAGAGAGGGGGAGAGAGAGAGGGAGGGAGGGAGGGAGAGAGAGAGAGAGGGAGAGAGAGGGGGAGGGAGAGAGAGAGGGAGGGAGAGAGAGGGGAAGGGAGAGAGAGAGAGGGGGAGGGAGAGAGGGAGAGGGAGGGAGAGGGAGGGAGGGAGAGAGAGGGAGAGAGAGGGAGAGGGAGGGAGAGGGAGGGAGAGGGAGAGGGAGGGAGAGAGAGGGAGGGAGAGAGAGGAGGAGGGGGAGAGAGAGAGGGAGAGAGAGGGAGAGGGGGAGGGAGAGAGAGGGAGAGGGAGGGAGAGAGAGGGAGGGAGGGAGAGAGAGGAGGAGGGGGAGAGAGGGGGAGGGAGAGAGAGAGGGGGAGAGAGAGAGAGAGAGGGAGAGAGAGGGGGAGGGAGAGAGAGAGAGAGGGGGAGGGAGAGGGAGGGAGAGAGGGAGGGAGAGAGAGGGAGGGAGGGAGAGAGAGGAGGAGGGGGAGAGAGAGAGGGGGAGAGAGAGAGAGAACTAGAGAAACGTACTATATTTCCTTTCCCTCTCCCAGTGGCCCTTTGAGAGTGTCTGGTTGGCCCATGGGGAGAGCAGACCATCCTTCAGTTTGTGGGCTTGGGAAGGCTGGCACAGCACAATGTCAAAGTGTTGTGAAACAAGAGTGTTGTTGGGTAACAATGGGAGTCTCAAAACCAGTCCTGTTCATGAACCCTCAGTGGAGTGGACGAGTTATTGTTCAACGAAAAGGAAGTGATGACATCTCTGAGGCCTGTTCTCTGAGAGTAGGGGCGGGGCAAGGGGTTTTCTCTCGGGGGGACTTGAATTGTATAGATTATTTCACGTGTAGGCCTACCACTGCATAATCCTCCTCTGACATTCTCTGTCCTATCTCCGACGTGTCGTCCTGTTTTAAAATGCACACGCGCGTTACACTGGCGTTACGTCTGCATTGCAACATGTTGGGTTTTGGACACGTGTGTGTGTGAAGTGCAGACCATAGCACGGTAGCTTCTAGCTTCTTTTCAACATTCTTTCCATGTTGCTCACCTCGGCTGGCTGTCTATCCCTGCCCTGACTCTCCCTACCGTGTTCCCTTAAGAGGAGATTGGGACAACTAGGTAATGCTAAAACCGCATCTATCCTAATCCTCAATTTGATCCTTTGACTTCAGTGTTCGCTTTGGGCTTTCGGTGCGTCTGTCTGTCCCGTATATCAGGTTCAGCTGGCGTTGTGAAACCTCCTAGCCAGGCAAGCTGTACATCACTGTGTTTCTGATGAGTCAGAGAGAGGGGGGTTAGGCCATCCTCTCTGCTGTAGTCGGTCAGACATGTGCAGAGCGCCGCGCACGTCCTCCCCCTACCCAGCCACCTCATCCATCAATGACCTCCACCCCTCCCCCCTCCTCCACCCCTCCCATCCCACACCTCCCCCCTCCTCCAGCACCGCGCCTCCACTCTGCTCCCCAGCCCACCCTAGCCCTTCCTTCCCCAGCCCACCCTAGCCCTTCCCTTCCCTTCCCTTCCCCTCCCTCCCTCCCAAAGTTTTCCTAAAATAAACATTTCATGATGGCTAGAGGCAAAAATATCTCCCAAGACCTTCGCAACAAGATTGTTGAGCAAGATTTCTGACCAGGCAGTCAGAAAGTTAGTCCGAATATTAGCCCAAGAGCCAAGGACCACTCGAGCAGCGCTCCAGAGAGACCTGGAAGCAGTATGGCGCACCATGTTTGGAGTAGAAATGGTAGAGGTAGTAGCATGGTGAGGTAGAAGCATCATGGTATGTGGCTGTTTCTCTTCACATGGTACTGGTTGAATCCAAATTATCGAAGGGAAGATGAATGGAGCCATGTACTGGGAAATTCTTGAGAAGAATCTGTCCGCTGCCATCCACAATCATTCCCCTTTATTGTACTTTTTTATGGATCGGAGTGTTACAATTTATTTAGCTTTGTAGTTATATTGAGTGAATACCAATGTCTTGTCTAAATTTCATGTGAATAGCTACAATGTGTGATCTAACAAATGGAAATATGTTGAATTCCAAAAAGTGTGTTGATGTGTTGAATACTTATTTCCCCCTGTATGTCATTGCTGTCTCCCCCTCCAGAGGTCTGATGCAAGGCTCTGTCTGTGCTCTCTTACAGATAATGGCCGTTCCTCCGACCTACGTTGACCTTGGCAAGTCCGCCAAGGATGTCTTCACCAAGGGATACGGTGAGCGCTGAGCAGAACTCTCACCATTTCAACAGCTGCTGAATTACAAATCAGCCCCTACCCAGTACTCCCTACCCCCTACTCTCTGCTCCCTACCCCCTACTCTCTGCTCCCTACTCCCTACCCCCTACTCTCTGCTCCCTACTCCCTACTCTCTGCAACCTACCCCCTACTCTCTGCTCCCTACCCCCTACTCCCTACTCTCTGCTACCTACCCCCTACTCTCTGCTCCCTACCCCCTACTCTCTGCTCCCTACCCCCTACTCTCTGCTCCCTACCCCCTACTCTCTGCTCCCTACCCCCTACTCTCTGCTCCCTACCCCCTACTCTCTGCTCCCTACTCCCTACCCTCTACTCTCTGCTACCTACCCCCTACTCTCTGCTCCCTACCCCCTACTCTCTGCTCCCTACCCCCTACCCCCTACCCTCTACTCTCTGCTACCTACCCCCTACCCCCTACTCTCTGCTCCCTACCCCCTACCCTCTGCGCCCTACCCCTACCCTCTGCTCCCTACCCCCTACCCTCTGCTCCCTACCCACTACTCTCTGCCCCCTACCCCCTACTCTCTGCTCCCTACCCCCTACTCTCTGCTCCCTGCCCCCTACTCTCTGCTCCCTACCCCCTACTCTCTGCTCCCTGCCCCCTACTCTCTGCTCCCTACCCCCTACCCTCTGCTCCCTACCCACTACTCTCTGCTCCCTGCCCCCTACTCTCTGCTCTCTACCCCCTACTCTCTGCTCCCTACCCCCTACTCTCTGCTCCCTACCCCCTACTCTCTGCTACTTACCCCCTACCCCCTACTCCGTAGCTGCTCTAGTAGATCTGCAAGGATTACATAGGTATAGCTTAAGCCTATAAGATTGCGGAGTGGAGCGATTACCTTATTACTTAGGTGGTAGTAGTAGTCGTAGTAGTAGTAGTAGTAGTAGTAGTAGTAGTAGTAGTAGTAGTATTAATAGTAGTAGAAGTTGCAGCATAAGTAGTAGTACTGTAGCATAAATAGTAGCAGTTGTAGGAGCTGCAGAATTTATAGTAGCAGTCGTCCTTGAATAGCACTGAGGGTTAGTCATCGGAGCCCCACCCTGGGCGAGGGTGGATTCAGGGCTCAGGGCGTCTGCTAAATGCCCAAAATGTCAATGTTAATGGCCTATGTTCACTCGGGCACAACGTTGTGGAATGCTCAGATAGAAATATCCTGTGTCGGAAACTCGTAGGGTAGAGAATCAGGTCAGTTCTATGAATGAAGTTTCTATCTGCAACGTTCATATAACATTTGACCACACCCCCCACAGGAGCTCTCTGAAGCGTGCCTGACAGGAGTTATGTGCTCTCATGGACTCAACATCAAATCAATACTACAGTATCCACTCGTCGTTATGGAAGGGCCATAGACTGGTGTTTCTAGGAAAGGGACTTATTGAACAGTGTGCTGATGTGATTAGTGGTAGAATAATCCTAGAGACTGCATGTTTAGTGAAAAGGGGGTTTCAATAACCATGTCAAATGAATGGAGCATCAACCAGTCAGTCATTTCTGCACGATTTTATCTTTTTTATTTATTATTATTATTATTATTTATTTTTGAACACATTTTTAAATTTAATATTTCTTCTATCTTCCAGGCTTTGGTCTCATCAAGCTGGACTTGAAAACAAAGTCAGAGAATGGACTGGTGAGTTGTCGTTACACTTACATTTTTGGCATTTAGCAGACGCCTTTATCCAAAGCGACTTACAACAAATAAATGTGTCTTAAGTAAGTGAATCATCTATCCATCAGTCATCGCAAGATAAAAAGTAATCTATGCTAGGGCCAGGGGCCATTGGCAGTCATAATGCTAATGACTTTTTAAAATGTATTTTCATTAGAGAAACTGTAGAGGGGATGAAGAGGTCCTAGCAGGTGTAGCCTGAAGAGACGGGTCTTCAATTTACGACAGAAGATAGGCATTGACCAGAGCAATGAAGGATGATTGTAGGTAGACTGTCTTCTGGCGCTGGTTTTCTCTGTGTACCTCATGTACAAAAGAAGAGATTTGGTGAGGCTGCATTCTGATTTTATGCACCCAAATTGTGGAATGCACTGCCAGTTTACATTAGGGATGCAACCTCAGCAAATATGTTCAAGTCAAGACTAAAAACCCATCTTTTTAATAATGATTGGAGCATGTTGAGCTGCAACGTTTGCAGGAAACGTGCTATACAAATAAAACGTTATTATTAAGATATTATTATTATTATTATGCTCTGAGGTACTATAGACTGGTACTGTAGCTCTATTATCTGTCCTTCTGGTCTGAGTTTCCTCTTTCAGGATACTGTGTCCTCTAGCTATCTGGCAGAGAACTTTTTAAAGACCTGTTTCTCTTATTGCAAAGGAGAAGAGTACTATCATATTTTTGGGGAAGATCATTAATCATACGTGCTTTACATCCAAAACCACAGTTATTTGTGGTAATTTTCAAAACGACCATGTGATCCTGGGGTGGCTGTGGCGAAGGAGGTAGAGCCGCCGTCTAATGATCGCAAGGTCGGCAGATCTGCGGTTCGAACCCCAGCTGGCCACACAGCTCAAGCTGTCCTTGGGCAAGACACTGAACCCCAAATTGCTCCCAATGAGCGGGTCGGCGCCTTGCATGGTAGCTTGCCGCCATTGGTGCACAGTGTGAATGTGTGTGTGAATGTGTGTGAACGGGTGAATGAGAGGCCATTGTAAAGAAGCACTTTGGAATAAGGCGCTCTATAAGTCAGTCCATTTTATCCTCAAACTGATACCACGATCGTACAGTATTTCACTTTTGACCTTTTGACCTCTGTCTGACCCCCCTCCCCCTCCCTTGGACCCCAGGAGTTCACCAGCACAGGCTCTGCCAACACGGAGACCAGCAAGGTGGCGGGGGCCCTGGAGACCAAGTACAAGTGTGCGGAGCACGGCCTGACCTTCACAGAGAAGTGGAACACGGACAACACCCTGGGGACAGAGATCACTCTGGAGGACAAGGTCCGTCCCTCCGTCTGTCCGTCCGTCCTCACAGAAACACGCTACATACTCTTATTTCTGCTCTGAGTTCTAATTCTGTGTGAAATCTGTTTCTCCTATTTCTATGTTGGTACACATGTACCAGTCCAGCCTCTCTGGGAACGGTGGAGTCCTTCTATGAAGTCAGTTGATTATGCGTCCTTTTGATTATGCATCCAGCTTTATTATCTTTCTCTTTCCCTCTCCCTCTCCCTCGTTCTCTCTCTCCCTCTCTCTCTCTCTTTATCCGTCTTCAGTTGACCAAGGGACTTAAACTTACGTTCGACTCCTCCTTCTCGCCAAACACTGGGTAATTATTAATAATATTCATATCATAACACTTGGTGAGGAGCGATTATTCAAACAATCAGACGTTCAATCAGCGCGGCTCGGACATAATCTATCGCCAGTTATAATTGATTGACATTAATGACACCACACAATACATGATTGAACTGTATCGGGGGTGGGATGAATGTAATTAGTAACAGTAGTTTAGTCATGCTGTCTGTCACCATGATGTCGCCATTAGCAACGCATCCCTCCTTCCCTCCTTCCTTCCCCGTCGGTCTCGGATCCAAATGAAATTGGACGGTGAAACCAAAGACATGAAAAGCTTACTTTGACCCCTCCAGTCACGACTGGTCAGTTATGATCTCAAGGAAGGAGGGAAGGAATGATCTTTATTGTCATTGTAACCGTAACCGGTACAACCAAATGTAAATGCAAACCCTAGGTGCTAACAAACAAACACAGTCCTAAGATAATTTAAAAAAACAAGAATGAGACATAAATAGACATAAATAGGGGGGGGGGGGGGATATAAATAAACATAGGGGGATCGGTAGACATCTGAGAATGTATCTATTATGTGAACTTCTATACTTATTTACACTATACGGAGAGAAGGAGGGAAAGAAGCAACTTTTAAACTTGTTTCCAACATGGCCGACCGTAGTTCTCCCCTCCCCTCCGCCATCCTCACGGTCTCTCCTCTCCCTCCTTCCAGGAAGAAGAGCGGCAAGGTGAAGTCGGCCTACAAGCGCGAGCACATCAACCTGGGCGTGGACGTGGACTACGACATCAACGGTACGGCCGTGCACGCCGCCGGCGTGGTGGGCTACGAGGGCTGGCTGGCCGGGTACCAGATGACCTTCGAGGCCGGTAAGAACCGGGTCACCCAGAGCAACTTCGCCGTGGGATACAAGACGGAAGAGTTCCAGCTCCACACCAACGTGTAAGAATCAGAAATCAGAAATCAGAAACAGATTTATTGCCATGTAGGTTTTCACACGCAAGGAGTTTGCTAAGGAAGTTAGAGTTCATGAAGACGGCCGTTAATCTGATTAGGGAAAGCAATTTACCGCCAACGTCGTTTACCGTCAGTCTAGGCTGTCCGTGTGGCGTGGGTTTACGTTGCTCTGCTGCACCTGTTCCAGCTTGAGTGGGTCTCCATAGGTCATGTTGACCATTGGTAATCCAGGATGTTGATCCTACAGTCAGCGAGGGGTTAGTGTCTAGGGCTGTAGGGCTGAGCTATGTTAAGTGTTAGTGTCTAGGCCTGTACAGTTGAGCCATGGGAACTAGCAGTCAGTGAGGTGTTAGTGTCTAGTGCTGAGAGCTGACCTTTTGTTTGACACTCTGGGTCTCTGGTCCCTCTTTAGTCTTTCTGTCTGTCTGTCTGTCTGTCTGTCTAGCCCTCCTGTGTATTTTCTGTCTGTCTCCATGGTGATGGGGTTTATCAGGTTAGAGCGCAGGACATGCCGCCTCCTTCGACCGTTTGTTTTGGTTGAGGCCGGTCAGTCTTCAGACTTGACTCTTAATCCTCGTAGACATCCTGCTCGTTAGATTAATTAATCAATTTCCCCTCTGGGAAATCAATAAAGTACCTATCTATCTATCCATCTACCCATCTACCCATCTACCCATCTACCCATCTATCCATCTATCCATCTACCCATCTACCCATCTATCCATCTATCCATCTATCTATCTATCTATCTATCTATCCATCTATCCATCCATCCATCTATCTATCTATCTATCTATCCATCCTTCTATGCCATTTAGCTGACCCTTTTATCCAAAAGCGACTTACATTGCAGTGAGGTGCATACATACATTTTTCAGTGTCTCAATAGTCCCAGCGGGAATCGAACCCACAACTTAAGTATTGTTAGTGCCGCCATGCTCTACTACCTGAGACGCAGTGGAGCAAGATACTGTATGGAATACAGGTACAGGCAGGATAGGCTATAAGGAGTGAACGGGGTCATGACCCCAGCATTGGGAACAGTACACTGTTTATTGTTGTCGTACTGGGACAGGGGAGGTTACAGTATACCATATGATGGGATTCTTACTCACAAACCTCTCTCTCTCTTAGAAAACACAATAGTTTAGTGTTGCACAATACAATCCTTTACTGTAGCATAGATCCTGTTGCGTAATACAACACAATACAATAGCAACACAATTGAATTCATATACTGTGCCAGGCCAGATAATGATGATGCGTAAGAAGGATGCACTGTATGTATGCTAGGCGGATATGTCATTGGGATGGATAGGGACATTGTCAATACATAATTAACACATATAATGCATAATGAACACATGCCTGCACATCATCTCTCTGTCTCTCTATCTCTCTATCTATCTCTATCTCTCTTTATCTATCTATCTATCTCTCTATCTATCTCTCTATCTCTCTATCTCTCTATCTATCTCTATATATATATATATCTTTCTCTCTATCACACGCACTCTCTGTCTCTATCATACAGACACCCTTGTCCATCTATCTATCTATCTATCTATCTATCTATCTATCTATCTATCTATCTATCTGTCTATCTATCTATCTATCTCTCTATATATATATATCTTTCTCTCTCTCTCTCTCTATCATACACACACCCTTGTCGTCGTGTCTATAACAGACGTGTTGTGTCCTGTGACAGGAACGACGGCACAGAGTTCGGCGGCTCCATCTACCAGAAGGTGAACGAGCAGCTGGAGACGGCGGTGAACCTGGCCTGGACCGCCGGCAACAGCAACACCCGCTTCGGCATCGCCGCCAAGTACCAGATCGACGCAGACGCCGCCTTCTCGGTGAGGCCTCCTACTCCCTAGTTCTTTTTCTGAGGGCAGTCTTTCTGTCTGTCTGTCTGTCTGTCTAGCCCTCCTGTGTAATTTCTGTCTGTCTCCAATGGTGATGGGGTTTATCAGGTTAGAGCGCAGGACGTGACGCCTCCCTCGACCGTTTGTTTTGGTTGAGGCCGGTCAGTCTTCAGACTTGACTCTTAATCCTCTTAGACGTCCTGCTCGTTAGATTAATTAATCACTTATATTAATTAAGTAATCACTCATATTTTTCTTTTTTTGTGTCGATAAGAGACAGTAGAGATTTTGACAGGAAGGATGGGTGAGAGAGAGAGAGAGAAGGGATGACATGCAGGACATGTCCGCAGCCGGAATCGAACCGGGAACCCTGCGGTTACATGGTCGACGCTCAACCCGCTACGCCACCTAAGCGCCCCTTTAAACATGTTTTTATGCCATTTCTGCTTTATTGGGGATATAGACAGTAGAGAGTGACAGGAAGGATGGGTGAGAGAGAGAGAGGAGGGATGACATGCAGGATAGTTCGATGGACGGAATCGAATCGGGGACCCTGCGATGATATGGCATGTAGCTTAGAGAGCTATACCACCCAGGCACCGATTTCTACCTAATAGATCTACCTCCACCAGCCTCCCCTCAGCTTAATCTCTTCTTCTGGAAACCTTTAGAGCTTGTAGTGATGCTCCAGAACACATTGTTTTATTTGAACACATTGTCATTAAACTATTAGATTTGAGTATTTCTCGTGAACTAATTTCTGTGTGTTTTCCTCCAACAGGCCAAAGTAAATAACTCCAGCCTAGTGGGCCTGGGATACACTCAGACACTGAAGCCAGGTGAGCTCTCCAGACATAACTTCTGAAACCTCTGAAAAATCTGTGTTCCATCAGCGTCGATGAAGGAAAAACCCAGACTTATTTTGATAAGTCTTGTGAAACTTGTCATTAAAAAAAATAAGCCTGGGTTTTCCTTTTGAGACGTTGATGGAATACCCCCCTGTTTTGTTTGTATCAGACCACACTCCACACACAGCACAGTCCCAGTGTGTTTACTGAGTCCTCTCCTTGTCTCCCTGTGTGCCCAGGCATCAAGCTGACCCTCTCTGCTCTGCTGGACGGCAAGAACATCAACGCCGGAGGCCACAAGCTCGGCCTGGGCCTGGAGTTTGAGGCATAGTCAGGAAGTCATGGAACACAATACCCCCAAACCTCCAAATATTTTATTGAATAGCTACCCCTCACAACCTGGTGTTTTCCCTATAGATGTGCTAATTATGGTTGAGGTGAGGCGGCAGATGGTCAAACCGTGCTACGGTTGATCTCTGACACTTAAAGGACCACTTAAGATAAAATATTTTGGAATACAGGGCCATATTTGGAAAAAAACACAAAGGAAGATTAACAAGAAAAGAATCATGTTGAAAGGGAAACGTATAGCTGTTAGAACATCTTTCTGTTATGGTCTTTTGCATTTTGATGTAACTACAATCATATAAACGCTTTAAATTATTTGTCTTTTTTTCCCCCCCCTCAATGCGGGATAATGGAAAATAAGATGAGTGAAACACACACAGGCATTGTTTGTTTTTGGTAATCATGCAGTTCAGTTGACTGTCCACACGGTGCCGCTGTTGTTGCATGTCAAATCACTGGTACCCTACTCGGTCACAACATTCCTTGGCCAACGTGAACTATTCCTCATAACACTGGACAGTTTTTCTCATTCTATCCCTCCATAAAGAAGAGAAGTGTCTGTCTAATTAAGATATAATTATATTATAGAATGATGATGATGGTGGTGGTTTAGTTGTCCTACACGTCATGCAGCAGTGACTCTCAGAGGGAGAGAGGCATTAAAACTGTCGCGTAAATTCAATGTTTCGTCTCACTTGTCTATGTCTGTGCATTTGTTGTGAATTATGTCTTTTGTTACATATAGCAAAAATATTATTTTACCAATGGTCTTGTATTCTTAAACCCACCTGTTTAAGGCAGAATTAAGGCAAACCTGTCAACTGTTCCTAAATAAAGGGGAAGGTAACCTGTCCTGCGCACTCTTCAACCCTCTTAATACAAAGCTTTGGACAAAACAGAATGAATGCGTTTTACAAGGAGAGGTAGTCTTCCACTTTTGGTGTTGGAAACAGAACTCGGTGTACTGGACAGTGTTGTTACTCCCTGAAGTTAAATAAAGAAGAACATCTCGATCATGCGGTCTGCGCTTTTATTGACTAAATCATCATGTGATCAGCGAACTATACATCCAGACAGGATGCAGCAAATCCTTGTCCATGTTGTGTAACACACACGCACACACATGCACACACACACGCACACACACACACACACACGCACACACACACACACACACACACACACACACACACACACACACCTACACCTACCAACAGTATGCAACCCAGAGCTCTGTCCACACACACACACACCTACTAACAGTATGCAACCCAGAGCTCTGTCCGCACGCACGCACACACACACACACGCACACACACACACACACACACACACACACACACACACACACACACACACACACACACACACACCTACCTACCTACAGAATGCAACCCAGAGCTCTGTCCACACACACACACGCACACACACACAGGTGTCAAATACAATGGAGCAACTGTTCCATCAGACAGCTCGCGTTTACGTACGTAAACAAGCCACGCCCCGTTCACAGTCACGTCTTAACCCAAGCCACGCCCCCGTTCACAGTCACGTATTAACCCAAGCCACGCCCCATTCACTGTCACGCGACAAGATGGCGCCTCGCAGGAAGATGGAGCGAAGCTGGAGACCTGACTGTGTGTTCGTCGTGTTTCTACTGCTCACACTGTTCTCTCGCAGCTGTCTCTCAGCTCCGCTGGACCCCCAAACCCACAACGGTAAGGTTAAACTTACCAGTACATTTAGTTAGGTGTGAATCACTCTTAGTTAAGTGTTTTTAGAAGGCAAAGCTAGCCCTCTAGCTTACTGCTGTGCTAACAGAGTGGTGTGATGTTGAAGACCAGCTGACGAACAGCAACAAACTGACAGTTCGTGACGTTAGAATTATAAGGTTCTATCTCCATTTTTGTCAAAATTGAGTTTTGTTTTTTTACATAATCTGATCCGTTAGGTGTTTATTAATGCCTGTGTCATGTTATTTTTAAAATGTTGATTTTTTTTGTCAGTAATTCATAAAATACAAAGGTTCCATCTCACAGAACATAATGGAATGTAAAAACTTTGACGCTCAATATCTCTGAACTGCCCTAAACGGAGATAGAACCTTCTCATTCTAAACGGAGATAGAACCTTATCATTCTAAACGGAGATAGAACCTTCTCATTCTAAACTCACTGTTACTGCCAAAAAAGCGGACAAGCAAGTAACTCTACAATCCCACAGACCTGCCTAGTTATCAAGAATGATGTCTGATAAATGTCCCTGTACGGATGATTTGGGCTAGCTGGAAGGGGGGGGGGGTGTACTATTACTACTCTGCCTTTGGCTTTTTTCTTCTACTTTCTTTCTCATGTTCAGGTGAGAGTACCCACACACCACCCACCACCTCCCCTTTCCAGGTGTTCTGGTCGTATATCTGAACTAATAAGCGTCCTGTCAGTCAAAGGATCTCACGGTTCTCTTGAAGCTTTGCGAGGGGAAATCTCACTAAAAAAGAAGAAGAAGAAGAAGAACCACAAAACAGGTTTTGAGGCCATATAAGCTCCGTTTGATGATCGTTACCCCTGTCATTTAAAGTCATTAAAATGAATAGCCCGCAGCTTATGACTATATGACAGTCTTTTCATAGGTAGTGAATGCCTTACGTAGGCTATCTGTTGATAACACAGAGATTGAACCCCTATCACTGCATTTCCTGGTAAATATCAGATTTCAGCACATTCTACATTTGAGGACCGTGATTTCTAACACTGAGAGGCTGGCCTTGTTACAGCGAGCAAACCTATTTTGAAACATTGAACCCGGCTATATTCAAGCTAAGAGGAGACCATGTGCAGATGGTATGCATGACGGTATCCATAACAGTGTTCTCTGCCCGAGATCTAATCTAGTCTTGGCATTGTCAACAGAAGCTCATTCAGAGGGTGGTAAGCCCGGAGGAGTCAGCTATTCCTTGGTGTCTCTAATTACTAAGAGAATGGGGGGTCGGGTAGCTAGGTTATCTGTTGACGTGTCATCCCATGGTGGAGTTTAACCTGTTTTGAGAGCACTCTCTTGATACTGAAATGTGTGTGTGTGTGTGTGTGTGTGTGTGTGTGTTAGACGTGTCCTGTTTAGAGAGCACTGTCCTGATATTAACTGAAGTGTGTGTGTGTGTGTGTGTGTGTGTGTGTGTGTGTGTGTGTGTGTGTGTGTGTGTGTTAGACGTGTCCTGTTTAGAGAGCACTGTCCTGATATTAACTGACGTGCGTGTGTGTGTTTGACGTGTCAGATAGTGATGCAGTTTATGTATCAAGAGGGTGTGTTCAGGCTAGCAGCTAGAATAAACATCCCATTTTCTATGTCACTTATTAATTCATGGCAAACGTTTGTAGACTACATGTCATTTCAGCCTATGGATTTTTATTGCTCGAGTATGTTTACCTAACACACAGTAATACCGTTTTTTTTTGTGTGACAAAGATTTCCTTATGACTCAGTATGTGAGCTGGCAGTAGCCCACGTAGGAATGAATAGTCCCTTTCTTCACGGAGACCCTCTGACTTCAGGCCTCCATGTTCCTTCGATCCGCCCCGCCCGTCCCAACCCACAACTCTGTCGGTCAGCGCCTGTAGACGTTCCCCAGGGAGTGAAGTCACGCTGACTCTCTGGTTCAATAGTGTCATTGATTGAGAACGGGCCAAAAGCATGAGCTGGACCTAGCCTAGGCTAGCTGGAACAAACAGCCCTGTCACTGGATGCCTGACTGCCCCCATGTATGTAGCCCGTCTGTTAAGCTGGCATATTAATTCCTGAGGTACTGACGCAGGGCTCGACATTAAGGCTTGTCCTCTTGTGTACAAGTTGATGTTCTTGCCGTCCAGCAGAGCAGAGAGGGTGAGCTTGATGCCTGGGCACACAGGGAGACAAGGAGAGGACTCAGTAAACACACTGGGACTATGCTGTTGTGGAGTGTGGTCTGATAGAAAAACCAGGGGGGTATTCCATCAACGTCTCTAAAGGAAAACCCAGGCTTGTTTTTAATGACAAGTCTCACGAGATAAGCCTGGGTTTTCCTTTATCGACGCTGATGGAACACAGATTTTGTACTTTTTATGTTCGGACAAGTGGACTTCCTCCTAAAAAAAAAAAAAAAGATTAATTCCTCCTTAAGTTGTTAAGTAATAAATGTTTTAACGAGCTATGCCACACGTCATTCTCGCTGCCAGAAATTCTAATTCTATTACCTTTGGCTTGTGGACATTAAGTGCGTAGTGAAAGAAACCGACACGTTACTCAAGCCAGCAAGCACAATGTTCCTTCAAGCACCTAAAACTGGCCAGGTGCCATGAAAAGCGGGAAACACCAAATCTCATCGGATGAAACACCAGCACCATTGCCGGTGATCTGCCAAGGTGTCCTGCCATGTCAATGTCTGCTGCCTTGTCAATGTCTGCTGCCTTGTCAATGTATGCTGCCTTGTCAATGTATGCTGCCTTGTCAATGTATGCTGCCTTGTCAATGTCTGCTGCCTTGTCAATGTCTGCTGCCTTGTCAATGTCTGCTGCCATGTCAATGTCTGCTGCCATGTCAATGTATGCTGCCTTGTCAATGTATGCTGCCTTGTCAATGTATGCTACCTTGTCAATGTATGCTGCCTTGTCAATGTAGCTGCCATGTCAATGTAGCTGCCATGTCAATGTAGCTGCCATGTCAATGTAGCTGCCATGTCAATGTATTCTGCCTTGTCAATGTCTGCTGCCATGTCAATTTATGCTGCCATGTCAATGTATGCTGCCTTGTCAATGTATGCTGCCTTGTCAATGTATGCTGCCATGTCAATGTATGCTGCCATGTCAATGTATGCTGCCATGTCAATGTATGCTGCCTTGTCAATGTCTGCTGCCATGTCAATGTATGCTGCAATGTCAATTAGTGATGCTCCGATCTGATCGGCGCCGATCGGTATCGGCCGATATGGCCTTGATCGGTTTTGATCGGAGTTCTCAAAACGGCCGATCAAACATGACCGATCAGTTTACAAAATGGCGTCGCCAGTCTGGAAATATTACACAGTGTCGGAAAGAGACAACAAATATGCCGTTTGTAATGTCTGCTCAAAAGAAATACCTCGGGGAGGAACGCACGCAAGGTCTTTCAATACCACGAATATCATACGGCATTTGCTGCGTTCGTCGATTCGCTCAGAGAGCGCCGAAGCGCACACTGGGCTCGACGTCATAAAGGGACCGAGTGCTTTGATTGGACGAGAGGCGTTCCACGAGTGCTGGTCAGAGTTCCAGCGCGACTTCACGAGCGTAGTGTAGGTAGTGTTCACCGACGTCATGTGACCCCGCGAGCAGGAAGTCACTTGGCCCATAGCAACAACAACTATTAGCGCGTGAGTTTTAGGTCTTCCTCTGTGCACCTTGCACAAGTGTAGATAGCGAGCGACTTTTCAGCAGCAGGACATATTTTAGATGATAAGAGGAACAGGCTGAGTGCCAAAAACGCTGAGATGCTTGTATTTCTCAAGGCTAATCTGCCAGTGATGCTGCTTAATCAGAAGTAAGGTTTGAGTCTGAAATCTCCTTAGGTGCAATGTTTTGTTTTTTTGTTTTATTGATTATTGCTGACTTGCTGTCTTATCTCCTCCTAAATATGACTTGAAACTGACTGACTTGAAACAGTATTTTATATTTGGCTATAGCCTGTTTATGTTGCAGTTTAGTTTGGGTATGTTTATTGTTCCTCAGGAAAGCTACAGTTACAGTATAAGCTCCAAGTTCTCTAAGAGCCCCTAGTTCCTCTCATTCGAGTGGAATGTTGCACATTTGATGTGACAGTGTACATTTTATTTATTATGATTTTTATTTTCACATTTTATTTGTTTTTCCTGAAGTAAGCTACAGGTGGTTGTGAATTCAATAAAACAGATGGTCGTCAATTCATGATACTTTCTCATCTCCTAATTTCATTTAAATACTTAATATACAATGTCAATGGTGTTAAGAATAATTTAAAACATAAATAATGCTACACAATAAATAGAATGCTTCAATTGCCATTTTCGACGCTGTGATCGGTGATCGGTGATATCGGATCGGCAGATCACTGATTCCAGTGATCGGTGATCGGTGATCGGCACCAAAAACCCTGATCGGAGCATCTCTAATGTCAATGTATGCTGCCTTGTCAATGTATGCTGCCTTGTCAATGTAGCTGCCTTGTCAATGTCTGCTGCCTTGTCAATGTCTGCTGCCTTGTCAATGTCTGCTGCCTTGTCAATGTATACTGCCTTGTCAATGTATGCTGCCTTGTCAATGTATGCTGCTTTGTCAATGTATGCTGCCTTGTCAATGTATGCTGCCATGTCAATGTATGCTGCCTTGTCAATGTATGCTGCCTTGTCAATGTATGCTACCATGTCAATTTAGCTGCCTTGTCAATGTATGCTACCGTGTCAATGTATGCTGCCTTGTCAAACAATTTATGTCCGCTGAGAAGGGAAGCGCGGGGTATGTTGTCACACGCAGTCTTAACATTTGATGGGCACTATACATCACAATTGTATAAATGTCATACCAAATGAAAGAAAGTCTTGGGCACAAGATTATATCTTCAGTACAGAGCTATAGACCGTTAAAGGATAAGTTCACTTGTCCAAAGGACAAGTACTTGAAAAAACGTAATGTCAAGCCCTGTGACGGTTCTTTAAAAAAGATGGATAAGAGATTAGGGGCCCCGTTTCACAGACTAGGCTTAAGCCTAATCCTGGACTAAAAAGAATCTTCAATGGAGATTTTACATCATGTGATTTTTAGTCCAGGACTAGGCTCAAGCCGTGTCTGGGGAAACCGGCCCTAGATGACGCTTGTAAGACCCAATCAGACCACAACAACGTCTTTCTTTCCACTTTCACTTTTCACCTCATTTGGAAATCCCAGCGACAAAACAGTTAAACTCCACGTGAACAGTGTTTAAAAAAAAATAAACAAAGTAACATTACGTTTGTTCCCGACTCCTAATTCCTCCAATCCTCTCTACTTCCAGACACACCAGCACCACCAGCACCACCAGCAGCAGGAGGAGGAGGAGTCTCACCAGACCCACAGCCTGCAGAGGGTGATGATCCAGCAGCACTGACACCCGTCAACGATGGTTCGCCAGAGAACAGGGAGGAGGAGGTGGAGGTGGAGGCGGGCCTGACCACACCGCTCAAACTTGAGCCTGAGGAGATAACGCCACCCCAGGAGAAGAACACCACGTCTCCCGTCGACAACGGCGCCACGCCCAAGGAGGAGGAGGAGGCCACACCCGACAAGGACGCTCCGACGCCCGACCAGACGCCAGCCACAAAGGACAGTAAGGAAGACCACGAGCCCATCGTTATCGGTGACTCGGCTGTCGTTGAAGGAGAAGAAACAGCAGTAGGACACACGGACACAGCCAACCCTCCCCCGGCGGTCGTGGCAACATCAACGGTTGCACCGATCACCTCTCTGACCACCACCACCACCGAAGCCAACAAAGACAACGTAGACCTGGTACCTGCCGAGCCCACCGCCCAGAAGGCGACCCCCCCGCCCAGCGCCCCCAAGCCCTCCAGCACGGCCCAGGAGCCTAACGAGGAGAGGACGGCGCCCGCGCTCGCGCCCGGCCAGAACCCGGACGACCCCAACGACCCGAACTCCCAGTCGGACCTGGACAACTACGAAGACACGGAGTACGACGAGGACCTGGGCCCGCCTCTGGGTAACCGTGACAACAACCTGGGCTTCGAGAACGAGCAGAAGGCCTTCGGCGGCGACGGCTTCGGGGGGGACGACGACGTCGACATCGACAACGAGGACGACGCGGGCGAGGACGCGTTCAGCGACGACACCACGGGCACCAAGGGCGTGGCAAAGATAGACGTGCGTCTGAAGGACACGGCCATCTACACCACCACCCAGGACGAAGACTCCCACTTCTTCTTCCACCTGGTGATCCTGGCCTTCCTTGTGGCCATCGTCTACATCACCTACCACAACAAGAGGAAGGTGAGCCAGGTGGTCTGGTCTCTACAGTACACAGTGTTGTTAGACGGGTCCTGTTTGGAGAGCACTCACTGTCCGGAGGGTTGTGGGGGAAAATCTAAAGGAAAAATCCAGGCTTATTTTTGATAATAAGAGATTTATCAGAATAAGCCTGGATTTTCCTTTTGCAATGTTGATGGAATACCCGCCTGATATTAACTGAAGTGTCTGTGTGTGTCTGTGTGTGTCTGTGTGTGTCTGTGTGTGTCTGTGTGTGTCTGTGTGTCTGTGTGTCTGTGTGTGTGTCTGTGTGTGTGGCGTGTGTGTGTGACGTGTTTGATAGTGATGCAGTTTATGTATCAAGAGGGTGTGTTCAGGCTAGAATAAACACCCCACAAGTCACTTATGAATTCATGGCAAACGTATGTAGACTGCAGGTAATTTACGCCTATGGATTTTATTGCAGGAGTAAGTTTACCTACACACAGTAATTGTGTAAGGTCAGCATAGTGTTTTCAACTACTTTTAGCATTAGGTCAGGCCTGCTTGGTCTTGGTGTGAGATGGGTTGCGATTTGTTGAATATCCCCACTGACTTCATTGTGCCAGACAAACTCAATCGCGCAACTATTTAAAATATTTGAAATACTATTTAAACCCAGGTCTTATTCTGTATTCCTATAGGCTAATCTCCATAGCACTAAACATGTTGTGTGCCGTTGTTACAAGGGGTGGGTTTACATCAGTGACATTGTGCCAGTTTATCACTTGTTTTTGTTCATCACAATGACAGCCTGCATTGTTAGCATGGAGAATCTGTATGAACACACCCCTCCTTGCTCTCCTCTGGATATCCTCCTGCTAGCTCAGTTACTGTTACTGAGAGTCAGCAAAGAATACGCAGAGGTCAAACTGATTTCTCTCTCCCTCTCCTCCCTCCTTCCCTCTCTCTCCCTCTCTCCCTCTCCTCCCTCTCCCCTCCCTCCCTTCCCTCCCTCCCTCCCTTCCCTCCCTTCCCTCCCTCCCTCTCTCTCCCTTCCCCCCCCCCCTCCCTCCATCTCTCTCCCCTTCCTCCCTCTCCCTTCCCTTCTCTCCTCCCATCCCTCCCTCCCCCCTCCTAGATCTTCCTGATGGCCCAGAGTCGTCGCTGGAAGGAGGGCCTGTGCTCCCGCACCGTGGAGTACCACCGCCTGGACCAGAACGTGAACGAGGCCATGCCCTCCCTGAAGATGACTCAAGATTACATCTTCTGATCCCCCCCGCCCCGACCCGGCAGCAAACAGGGACTGGCTAACAGACTGAACAAGCCAGTTTACCCGGCTAACCGAAAGTTGTTGTAATGCCTCGCTTGCTTTCCAAGCTAGACACTCTCTCTCTCTCTCTCTCTCCACTTGGACGCCAGGCAGGGCGGGAGAGAGTCTGACGGTACGACTAACTGTACGACCCTGTTTTTACGACTCGTAATTATTATTTTTATTTCTTCTTCTTTTTTCAATGTTGTCCGTGAGTAAAATGGAATATTTTTAATTTTTAATTTTATATATTTTTTTCATTAAGTTCTTTTCTTATTCTTACTCCCAAGGTTGTTGTATTCTTACTCCGAGGTTTTTATTTTTTGAATATGATTCATTATGATTTGAGTGTTTTCGATTTTATTTGGGTTGACGGATCACATTCTGGTCTGGTGTGGGAGAAGTTTAAACTCTTGTTTCGACCTTGTCGTCCTTTTGAGACGTAGGGTTGTCCGTCTCCGCACACACGCTGTTTCTGTTCAGGTTACACATTTAGACAGGAGGAAATATGAAGCCCTCAATCCCTTAAACGTATGCAGTGGTAAAATCCTATGAAATTAAATTAATTTCATACAGTACATGTCAAGCATATAGAGCAATACTGACATTCATCATTGATGTGAACTGATTTTGTGATTTCTTATGCTAAATCCTTTAGACAGGTTAATACAATTATTGACATGTACAGAGCCCACTATCAAATTGTGGTTTGGCAGATGTTTGAAATGAATCAATTGCCTGTCATTTTTCTTTTTCTATCATTTGTCATTCTAATGCTTAATAACTTTTTATTGATACTGTGCCCAGATTTTGCTGTGCATAGATCCCAGGGCTAGCTCCCGTTTTTATTTGTGTTGTTGTTGTTGTATGGCTTCGATGAAGTCTTTCTCATCGCAGCAAATGTTTCTTTCTGAGATGTTTCAAAAATGGCTCTCAATGACTTCCTATGAAACTTCTCATGAATCTTCTTTTTGTGTGTGGACTGTTGAGCCCTCCCTCCCTCCCTTTCCATTGGCAATTTGCACTCTCTTTATGTGGCCTAATGTGCATGTAAGCACTACAACTTCTATATGAGTATTTAGTTTAAGTGAACTCTTTCTGTCCTATCAAAGGACAGCCAGGTTAAACGGAAAGGTTGTGTTTGAGATCGACTGCATTGCAGTCAGGCTGCGCTGCGCTGCACAGCGGATTGATATACAAAATTCATGATGTCGTATTTGGAGATGTTAAAACACGTTTCCAGATGTTGTCATGATCTGATCAGCTGTGCAGTGTAGTCGATCTGAAACACGCACAGTGATACTACATTGAGCACCTGTTACTCTCTTAAGAACCATAATCAATCAATCAATCAATCCAAAATAATATTTGTATAGCGCTTTCTAGAAAGACACTTATCCCAAAGTGCTTTACAGCAAGAATGACAGGCTACAAAACATATAGGCTATGGTACGAAACTCAGTGACGAGCCTTCAATTCAAATGCCGTATCTGTGGCCGCGAGAATCCACAGTCCTCGTTCTCCAGGACTTGTCAAACTCTGTCACGTTCAGCTGTCTTGTCAGGACACAGTGGGAGGCATTGTAAATAGACGAAAAGTTGTGAATTCCAAACGGACCCCGAGCCCCGAGATCTGACCCGATACCAATGGCTACAGCAGGTGCTGAATAAGCAATATGGCAAGGCAATATCATTTAATAATACCCTGCCTCTACAAAAGGCAAGATTGACGTAGTAGCATCATCAGATCCTTTCAGGTCCACAGGAATGGGGAGGTCCCAGGGGCTAGGAGTCGTTTTGGCATCCTGCCATGGTAGATTTCAGTTTGGAATCCTGCCATGGTAGATTTCAGTTTGGAATCCTGCCATGGTAGATTTCAGTTTGGAATCCTGCCATGGTAAATTTCAGCTCTTGTCAAAGAGTTGCACTTTGGTGTGTCCCCAGCGATCACTTCTCTACTCCTCACATTCCTCCTTCCTCGCTTCCTTCTTCAAAAAACATAACTGAAGAAGAAGATCCAATGTTCTCCCTTGTTGATGTTCTCCTTCCAACATGTTTTGAGATGGAAGTTGGAAGATAGGATGCGGGTGGCGAGGAGTAGAGGACAGACTGTCGGGGCGGCGCGACTGCGTGTCACAACACTAGCTACTGCATGGGTGGAAGGAGGAGGCGTCACGCATGGAACTGGAATATTGTGTAGCTCTTATATAACCTTTGGTGGATGGGCACTGCTTTTGCAATCAACTGTACAAATTATCCAATATTGTCAATAAAGCACAATTGTGTATGAATCGTTTTTTGGCTGGCCTAGCTCTGTTACTAATGCTTCGTTTTGTAAAAAAAAAAAAAAGGAAGAAGAAAGAAATGACTGACAAATCAAATCTTCTGTCTCTTGTGCGAATGAATATGGCTTCACACAGCTTCGTCCTGGTTGAAGTGTTTTCATACGTGTATTATACTACCGGTATTGTATATTAGACTACATTTGTACCACAAACATTCTTTTGTCTGATCCTGACCTGGGGAAGAGTTTCAAACACGCTTACAGACCCCTGGCACTGGATACTATATGGAGGGCTGACATCCCGGGCTTGGACCCAGCTATTGATTGGGATGAAGTTTGGTCCAACACACTGTTACCCCCTAGAAATCCTGACCAACAACATTATAACTTCATATATAGAGTTTACCTGACACCCAAGAAACTGTTTAATGAAAATAACCATAAACCCTACTTGCACCCTGTGTGCTAACAAGGCCTATGGTACTTACATGCATATCATATGGTCTAGGAGTGTCCTCCAGTAGCTTGTTTCTGGGGTTCAGTGTCTTGCCCAAGGACACCTCGACAAATGGCCAGCTGGGGTTCGAACCGCCGATCTACCGACCTTGTGATCATTAGATATAATCTCCAGACCACATTCTCACACCTCTTTTGGAGGCCGGGAGAACTTTAGATTAACCTTTCTGGCATGGTGACAACCCTTTCGGCATTTTAGCAGGCGCCTTCATCTCTCCCTATCTCATAGGAGGGAGCGGGAGGAGTTTAGAATTCACCTGTCAGGTCCTGTTCAAAGGTCAGTTTAGTCATTTCCACCCTAGACGATTTCTAACAAGGATTGGTTGCTGATTGGTGTTCTTAGAATGTAGTTTAGATATTTGTGTTCAAGACATATGTTTGTGTGAGGTACATATTCCATCCATCCCTGGGAGATTGTGTTGGATTTAAACAGACCATTTCTAATGTGGAGTGGAGGCTGTGAAGACTAGTCAAGGTAAGAGGATATTTCTATGTTTCTAAAACAAACATAACATTGCTGTCTTAATGAAACAGGACCAGAGAAGGATACATATACAGAATCTATTTGTGTGTTTGAGAGAAAGAGACATGATGAGAAATAAATGGTGCAATGATATGAATCGTAATTATTTTACAACTCTTTTACGCAGGGAAAATGGCTGAAGAGTCCGGAGTTCGTGGTAAGTCTTCACATTACTGTCTCAGATGTGATTGGCTGATTCTCTTGTGTGAATCCACACCACATGTCCATCAACCTTCAACAAAGCACACTGACTGCTGGGTAGATGTGGGTTGATATTTCTGTTAACTTTGTGTCATTGGTTCAGTACTGAAGAGAGTACAGGCTTGTTGTTGAGATTGTGTCTGTGAGAAACAGCTGGAGTGCTTTAGTGTGAGCTCTGCTACTGAGGATCACCTTTGACCTCCTCCAGCATTATACATCAACTCTCTACACAAACAATATCACTTCATGATGTAATCTATATGCTTTTAGTCTATGTTTGCTGTAGTGTGTGATTGTGTGAGTGACATACAGTATGTCTCTCCATGTGTGTCCTGTCTGAGTGTCCACAGTGTCTCCTTCAGCTTCGTGAATATGTGTGTGTGAGGGAGTGAGTGAGTGAGTGTGAGTGAGTGAGTGTGAGTGAGTGAGTGAGTGTGTGTGTGTTCACCATGTATTGATGTGAAACATGTCAACAGCGTTTCCTTCACCCTGACAGGTCTCTTTACACTCACCACCCCTGAAGACTGGGTGAGGGCTGATATAGGTGATGATGTCACCCTACCCTGTCACCTCTCCCCTGAGACCAGCGCTGTTGCCATGACGATCAGGTGGTTTTATCACACAGAGTGTGTTTACCTGTATAAGAATGGCCAGGTGACAGAGGGGGAGGGCAGGGAGGGCAGAGTGAGTCTGATCACCCAAGAGCTGCAGAGAGGCAACGTGTCCCTGAGGCTGAGAGACCACAGGGCGTCAGATGATAGAGGATTGTACATCTGTCAGGTCATCCATGGAGGACAGAAGGAGGAGGCTGTTGTGGCGTTATGGCAAACACAAGGTAAGGGTCCATGGTGAGAGTGAGTGTGTCTTTGTGTGTGTGTGTGTGTATGTGTGTGTATGTACTGTATATGTATATGTATATGTATGTGTATATGGTATATGTATATGTATATGTATATATGTGTGTGTGTGTGTGTGTGTGTGTGTGAGATTGTGAATGTATGTCTGTGTGTGTGTACAGTGTCCCTCCCTCCCTCCCGGCATCCCTCCCTCCCTCTAATCTCCCTACATCATTCCATCCCTCCTTCCATCCCTCCCTCTCACAATCTCCTCCCTACTTTCCTCTACCTTCCCTCACTCCCTCCTTCCCTCTACCATTCCTCCATCCTTTGTTCCCTCCCTCCCTCTAACCTCCATCCCTTCACTCCCTTCCTCTACCCCGACCCCCCTCCTTCCCTCCCTCCTTTCCTCTACCTTTCCTCCCTCCCTCATTTTACCCTCCCCCCTCCCTCTATTTATCATTGGTACAATGTGATTTATTGATGTGATTTATGAAGTGAGGATTACTAACATTTTCTCTTTCTCTCTTATTCTTTTCATCTGAAGTTTTTTCAGGTGAGTGATGACTTGTATTTGTTACACTAAAAGACACAAAACTCTTAAAGATGATCTCTTTTAGAAAAGACTGAAGAATGTCGATCTGCCACTTGACTTTGAACCCTTCCTTCCTCCCTCCCTCCCTCCCTCCTTTTAACTTCCCTCCCTCCATCTGTCCCTCCTTTTACCCTCCTTTTAACTTCCGTCCCTCCATCCATCCCTCCTTTTACCCTCCACCCCTCCCTCCTTTTAACCTCCCTCCCTCCATCCCTCCCTCCCTTTAACCTCTCTTCCTCTACTCTCCCTCCTTTGAACCTCCATCCCTCCCTCCTTCTCTGCCTCCTTCCCTCCCTCCTTTTACACTCCCTCCCTCTACCATTCCTCCATCCATCCCTCCCTCCCTCCCTCTTTTCCTCCTTCCTTCTACTCTCCCTCCTTCCCTCCCTGCTTCCCTCTACCCTCCCTCCATCTACCCTCCATCCCTCACATGGAACATGGATCCAGGTGTAGCTGCAGAGTGGTTAAAGAAAGAGAGTGTGGAGGACAAGCTGAAGAGAGAGGAATCAGCTCATCTGCTTGGTAAGAGTGAGAGAGTCTGGAGGTGAGACTATTGAAACAGAATGAATGAAGGAATGAATGAATGCATCAACTGAATCAGTAAAATCAGTTCATGGTTTATTCAACTCAGATGGCTGTTGATTGCCAGAGAAGTGTAGATGAGAGAAATTATGAATAGTTTTTTTTATTTATTGTTTTACATTTTTTAAACATGAGTGAATATATATGATCTATATGATCTTCCTGCGTATACAACAATCAATAAATCATATCTTCAGAGATAGAGATGGACAACACATTCTAAAGGAGAGGGACAGACTGATAGAGGATAAGAATAAGACTGGAGGAGATGAACAGTTAAGATGGTCTGTCTGCTTATTTAATAACTGATGTTCTAACCCCAACACCTCACTCTCTTCCAGACATGAAGTTGTACCAAAAAGTAGTAGATGGGGAGATGAATGAGAACATCAAAGACCTTCAGGAGAAAAACACACAACTGGTGAGAGAGAAGGACGAACAACTAGAGGAGATGAACCAGAGACTGGGAGAGAAGGACCAACAACTAGAGGAGAGGAACCAGAGACTGGGAGAGAAGGACCAACAACTAGAGGAGAGGAACCAGAGACTGGGAGAGAAGGACCAACAACTAGAGGAGAGGAACCAGAGACTGGGAGAGAAGGACCAACAACTAGAGGAGAGGAACCAGAGACTGGGAGAGAAGGACCAACAACTAGAGGAGAGGAACCAGAGACTGGGAGAGAAGGACCAACAACTAGAGGAGATGAACCAGAGACTGGGAGAGAAGGACCAACAACTAGAGGAGAAAGACAAACTACTGGATGAACTAACCAAACAGCAAGCAAAGAGAGACAAGCAGTTGAAAGACAGAGACAGACAAGTGGAGGATGTGAACACTGAAAATACGCAACTTGGTAAGATAAAAAAACAAAAACACATTATATATTGACTGTAATGTACAATACTCATATAACAGTACCGTGTTTGTGGATATGAGTGTTATTGCTTTCCTGCCCACTGTCAACAGAATTCATGTCCCAGTTTTCTCTATAATTTCAGCACAACAGATATGTGATCTGAAGACCGAAGCAGAGAGACTGAAGAGTCAGGTCTCAGCCCAGACGACTGGTAAGTGTGATGGAGAAACCTCCATGATGTCAAGAGGCTTCAAATTCTATGTTTCTTTCCTCTCTACTAATTAATGTAATGTATTAATGTAAATAATGTTCCGTAGTGTTCTAAACATTCTAACAGTGAAATGGTTGTTGTGTCTTGTTGTAGAGAGAGGAGAGACCTCAGATACAGGCCTCAGACTCCCAATCAGGAGGAGAGACAGCAAGGAGCTTCCTCCAACTAGTGAGTGAAACAGCTACATACAGCTACATACAGCTACATACAGCTAATCATGTTGATATTCACTTGTTCTGCTCTTTATTTCACTACTTGGTGTACTACATTACCATCAGAATTCTCCATGTCTTTGTAGTTCTGATACTAGTTGGTGTGGTGACCCCAACATGTCAGTGTGTTGACTGGTCCCCTGTGTTGTGTTGCAGTGGGAGGAGAGACCTCAGATACAGACCCCACACTGCCCCTGAGAAGGAGAGACAGCAAGGGGTGGCTTCCTCCTAACAGTAAGTAGCTGCTGCTCTCTGAAACATTACTGATCTTGACATTCCACACTGGGATTTTCTGAACACACTCTAAGTGATAGAATCCTTCAATGCCCTCAATTTATTATCAATATTCTTGTCAGCGTGTGTAACATATCCCCTGATTACATCCTGTATATTTCCAGCGTGTTCTGACCATTGTCCTGTGTTGTGTTGCAGTAGGGGGAGAGAGCAGCGGTCCAGACTCCCCAGTGTCTCCCAGTGTGTCTGACTCTGAGCTGAGACTGGTGCTGCTGGGGAGGACGGGGGCTGGGAGGAGGGCAGCAGGGAACACCATCCTGGGCAGAGAGGAGTTTGGGGCCCAGGCCAGCCCCTCTGCAGTGACCCAGAGGAGTGAGAGGAGAGGGGGGGACGTGTGTGGGAGATGGCTGGTGCTGGTGGACACTCCAGACTGGTTCAGCCCTGGACTCTCTCTGGAGGAGATGAGACAGGATGTGGGGCTCTGTGTCCGTCTGTCTGCCCCGGGACCCCACGCCTTCCTCCTGGCCCTACCAGTGGAGCTCTCTAAGGGGGAGGAGAGAGCGGCGCAGGAGAGAATGGAGGACATGTTTGGGGAGGGTTGTTGGGGACACACTGTCATTCTATTCACCCATGCTGGCGGGCTGAAAGAGCAGAGCATAGAGGAGGTTCTACAAGCAGGGAGTCAGGACCTCCAGCAGCTTGTAGAGAAATGTGGGAACAGGTACCACGTCCTCAACATTAAGGACAGGGCCAATGGCACTCAGGTCCCACAGCTGCTGGACCAGGTAGAGGAGATGGTGGCAGGAAACAGAGAGAGCTTCTACAGCAGTCAGACCTACCAGGAGGCAGAGGCCCAGGTCAGAGAGATGGAGGGAGTGATACAGAGGGAGAGAGAGGAGAGGAAAACAAGGGAGGAGAGAGAGATACAAGACAGGCTTGAGAAGGAGCTGCAGGACTCTCTGAAGGAGAAAGAGGGAGTAATCCAGGAGCTGAAAGGAGAGATCAGAACACTCAGTGAGCGTATACGTGAACTGGAGAGACAGGTGGAAGAAGAGAGGGATGAAGAGAATAGACAACAGTTGGAGAGGGAGCTAAAGATAGAGATCAATCGAAGGGAGGAGTTGCAGAGAGAGCTGGAGAGATTCAGAGAGAAGACAGAGAATGAGAGGAGGGAGAGGGAGGAGAGACACAGACGGGAGATTGAGGAGATCAGGGAGAACTATGAAGGAGAGGCCAGAGTTGAAGCAGAGAGTAACCTGATGAAGATAGTCCTGCCTGAGATACTGAGGAAGATCATGATCTCAAAGACCAAGATGCAGAGGGAGTTCAGCAGACAGATGGAGGAGAAGGACAGACAGATGGAGAGACTGAGACAGAGTATGGAGGAGAGACTGGTCAGAGAGGGGAGGATCCAAAGGGAGAGGGAGGAGGGGACCTGGGAGAGGAGATGGAGGGCAGTGACCTGGGGGAGGAGAGGGAGTAGAGGACATGGGGGAGGAGAGGGAGGAGGTGACCTGGGAGAGGAGAGGGAGGAGGGAACCTGAAGGAGGGTGGAGCTAGGTGGGAGAATCACCATGTGATCACAGTCGCTCCGTTGTAGAAAGTAGAGAAACAAGTTGGGCTGTAAGCTTAGTGGATTATTGTATGATTTATTACTGTAATTCAACCTACTGACGTCTATAATAATTTTTCATGTTAAACTTTCCATTTTCTTCAGTTTCCCAAATGATTGATGAGTCATATATTGATGTTGTTAAATGTACAGGACTCACCTGGTGTTAGTGATTAGAGGGCAGCAGAGAACACTACTTCCTCAGGATGACCAAACAGCTGTCATACTCTCAAACCACCAACAGGGGGCTCTTATACATGGAGGGAAAGGCTACTGTGTTGTGATGTGTTGTCAGAATCAGAATCAATCAACTGTTTTTGTTTAATCATGTGCTAAATAAATACAATAAAAAATGCAAAAACAGCACAATGACAGGCAAACCGTCACCGAACACCGTCATCATAACATCAGCCAACATCATGTCATTGATGTGAGCAGTTTCACATAGTCAGAAGTCGTATCATTTGATTACCTCTCTGGCTGCTCATGCATTTGTATGACCCACTACTTTATGTTATGGAAAATCATCAATAAACAAATATAAAAAATAAAATAAAGAAGTCGCGGCGGCTGTGGCTCAGGAGGTAGTAGAGTCGGCGTCTAATGATCGCAAGGTCGGCAGATCGGCGGTTCGAGCCCCGGCTGGCCACATGTCGAAGTGTCCTTGGGCAAGACACTGTCTGAACCCCAAATTGTTCCCAGTGAGCGGGCCAGACAACTGAGGTTGGTGGGGTTTGTTTCCAGCATTGTAATGCATGGAATGGAATGATGAAGGTTATCAAACACTTATCGTGACGTTAGAATTATAAGGTTCTATCTCAATTTTTGGTAAAAAAAATAGATTTTTTTACATAATCTGATCCATTAGGTGTTTATTAATGCCTGTGTGGTGTTATTTTACAACTTTGACACTCAATATCTCTGAACTACCCGAAACGGAGATAGAACCATATAATTCTAAGCTCACGTTATGTTATCACAAGAATGATACCATGGTTTCATACCATTCCTAAGTCCATTCCACGCATACAGTGAGCACCTCCTCCAGTTGCTGACTCCACTGAATAAGACGAGATAAACACATACATACATACATACATACATACATACATACATACATACATACATACATACATACATTATAAAACACAATGGACCAGTTTCACAGACAAGGCGTAAGCCTAATCCTAGACTAATAAACATCTTCAATGGAGAGTTTACATTGAAAGTGTGATTTAGTCCAGTGCGGTATTCCATCAACGTTGCTAAAGGAAAATCCAGGGTTATTTTGATAAGTGTCGTGAGACTTATCAAAAAGAATTCACGTCTTGTGAGACTTAAGTCTGAAGAAAATAAGTCTGTTTTTTCCTTTAGCAACGTTGTTGGAATACCGCCCAGGTTCTAGGCTTAAGCCCTGTTTGTGAAACCGACCCGTTATGTGCAAAGTGTGCAAGTACATTAAGGTTCTTCCTTTGTTAAAACTGAAATGGGTGACACAGAGTCAGGGTTGGTTGGAATGCTCTTCTTTGAAAGAGACACCAGTAATATATGGAATGGAATGAATGGTACCAAACATGTTGGTACCATTCACGAGCCCGATTCCATTCCTTATTCCATTCCATGCATTACAACGAGCCTGTCCTCCGGTTTCTACCTCCACCAGTCTCCTACTCTGTGGTCGCATGCACAGATATGACTGCAGTACATTATATTACCTCCGGAGGGCAGTAGAGACACACGAACCACAAAGATAGTCATCCAAGTGAATAGCAGCACTCCTACTTGAACACTGGGTAGTGCAGTGCCCCAGGTGTAGCAGGATCATAACCAGATTAAGGAGGGTTAGATAGTCAACCTGATGAAAAATTGTTTTCATCAACAACAGTTCTCCTCTTTCTACAAAGTACAATGCATGATGTCTTAATTGGAGAGTTTCAGTGTGTCGGCCGGGCTCCCTGATTGGTAGTTGATATGAGGAGTGATATCATGTGACCAGAAGCATGGAAGGGGAAGCAAGGTCACATCAGAACACACAAGGCTCTCTCTCTCTCTCTCTCTCTCTCTCTCTCTCTCTCTCTCTCTCTCTCTCTCTCTCTCTCTCTCTCTCTCTCTCTCTCTCTCTCTCTCTCTCTCTCTCTCTCTCTCTCTCTCTCTCTCCCTCTCCCTCTCCCTCTCCCTCTCTCTCTCTCTCTCTCTCTCTCTCTCTCTCTCTCTCTCTCTCTCTCTCTCTCTCTCGACATTTGCAGGATATTCACAGAAATATGATTAAGACAGTAAATGACAACGAAAAGGCAGGTTAGTAAATAAACACAACAAACAAAAATCGAACATACACCAACTGACATCGGGATGCATGGGGTTTTGTTCAGCCTCACGTTTTTTTTTCAGCATCTCTCTTGGAGATGGTTTCTGCTGCAGTTCACCTCCTGGCCAGCGGGGGGTGCCGCCCCCGTGCTGACACGTCGATATCTATCGACCTGGGATCTGGAGGTAAGGTCTCTGTAGATAAAACACTTGGATTAGGGCCAAGGCTTATCAAAGCGTACATATCGGATTTATATGTTGCTGG
>NC_137693.1:9717926-9727926 GCF_963989245.1 Nansenia antarctica | reverse complement strand
CTCAGAGCATTCCCTATCCACCCACCCACTGATTCATCCATCCTTCCATCCTTCCATCCTTCCATCCTTCCATCCTTCCATTCCGCTATCTATCCATCCAACCGCTTTTCTGTTTCCTTTCCTGAACCAGTATTTTCTGCTGTGAGCTGCTGGCAACAATACATATAGCTTCCACTCTTTCTTTCTTTCTTTCTTTCTTTCTTTCTTTCTTCCTTCCTTCCTTCCTTCCTTCCTTCCTTCCTTCCTTCCTTCCTTCCTTCCTCCCTCCCTCCCTCCCTCCCTCCCTTCCTTCCTCCCTTCCTCCACACCCAGCCTACCACCCACCCACCCACCCACCCACCCATCCATCCATCCATCCACTTTTTTATCACTTTTCCTGAAAGGGTATTTCTGCTGCGAGCCGATGTCCCGCGGACGACCTTTCCATCTGGTCTCAATGTGACAGCGAGCTCCGCGCCTGAGCAAGCAGGAATTTCACTCGTGGCCAGGTCACACACAATGGGCCCAAATTATGACTGCTATTAACATGTTCTACCCCTGCTGACAGCTGTGAAACACTGATGTGTGTGATATATATGCAGGCCGTGCCTGGTGTACTGTATAGGGATTCTTTTTCAGTCAGAATTGCATTTTTTTAGGGAGAGAGAGCGCTTTAGAAGGTGGATATGACCTTGGCGTCATGTGGCATGTGTTGAGTACCTTTTTGTGGTTTGCTGACTGTATTTTTGATTCTCTCTCTGAAGCGGGGGAGGCTGACGGAGGTAGAGATTGGAGGACGGGCGCATTGTCACCATGTCGATTTGATACCGTTCCTCATTCCGTCCCGTGTATTACAATGAGCCTGTCCTCCGATCCCTACCTCCACCAGCCTCCCCTGAGGGAGTCAGGGTCACTGAACTGGCTTAACACTCATAACCATAAATTAACCGTTAACATCCATGAATGAATGAATGAATGAATGGTCTTTATTGTCATTAATACAGTACAGGTACCATACAACGACATTTAGGAGAGTTTACAGCTATTGTTGTTCCTGCAGTCTATATGTGACAGCAGCTGGTGAAACCGGGAACAAGTCAGACAAATCAAATGTTCAGACTTTTATTCTGAAAAATGTAAATAAATGTCAACGTTGTTGAAAATCAACGACACACTCGCTAGTCAGCTAACACGGCTTGTTTTGTGAGCCTGCTAACAATGTAAAGTAATGTTCTAGTTAACTAGGTAGTAGTGGGGGATTACTCACCGTTGGGATTACTCACCTTTGCATTTCAATATCAGGGCACGCACTGGGCAGCTGGCCGAGGTCTTCACTGACATTTGAAAATTTGATTTATTTTTATAATCAGTATTTTATAAGAATTGTTTTGGTCACCTTTGGTCAACACATTTCTCGACTCATACAACTTTTATATACAATTATAACAACATCACAGAATAACTCTTGCTGTCACCAAACAAAAAAGAATATAGAGAAAACGACAAAATATAAAATAAAAAAATAAAAAAGCACCCATAGATCACCTCTTACATTCATCACTCATCCAATTTGTTAACTTCAGTCTTACTACCGATTAGCAATATATCCCAAGTAGCCTCCCCATTTTGCTGTGTATTGTTCAGTTCTGTCCATAGAGCTGAAGGACATTTGTTCGTATGATGCCACCTTTGCCAACTCCATAAGCCATTCCTGGAAAGACGGCTCCCCTGCGTTCCTCCAGTGTCTCATAACAATTTGTTTTCCAACCATTATACTGGTCTGAATCAATTCTCTAGCTCCACAGAGAGACGTCATTTGTGGATCACTGAGAACATAGAGTCTCGGGCAAACTTCACGGACATTTCGAACCCGTCACTGGCCCAGGCGGTTGTCCCCACGTGCCTCAAGTCAGCAGCCATTGTTTCGTCGGTGCTGAAGAACTCTGCTGCAGCAGGCCTAAATGAATTCCGCCCCTTTGCCCTAACCGTCATCAGCATGAAGTGCTTGGAGAGGTCGGTCCTGCCAGCCCTTCCTACCCCCGGTGTCCCACAGGGCTGTGTGCTGAGCCCTCTCCTCTACTCCCTCTTCACCCACGACTGCGTGCCTGTGCATGGCTCCGACGCCATCGTCAAGTTCGCAGACGACACCACGCTGGTGCCAACAACCTGGCCCTCGACACCAAGAAGACCAAGGAGCTCATTGTGGAGTACAGGAGTCTAGGCTCCTACGCCAGCAGGCTTGTGAACAGCTTCTTCCCTGCAGCCCCCCCCCCCCCCCCCCCTCCCCATACCTCTACCTCCCCACCCAGCCCCCTTCACTCCCCAACGGGAGTAACATTACACCACTCAGGACTTCAATTTAGGTTTAGCACCACTGCTGTTTTGCACACTGTACATGTACATGCCCTAACTGTACATGTTGTATTGATATCCATTGCAGGGTTTTGTACAGATCATTAACTGGTCATATCTTCGTCCTTGTCTGTACATATCACACTGTACATAATCATATTTGATATTCATGCTCATTGGTGGTATTGACTTGTTATATTCATATCCATTGCACGTGATATCCTGACTTTACATTCATTTACTTATACTCACTGTAATACCGTATAGGCTACTGTCCTACCATGCATTGTCCTCCATACATTTCTGACTTTTGCACTATTTGCATCTGGTATAGATGCCGACCTGCGTTTCGTTGTCTTTCTACTTTGCACTCTGTCAATGACAGTAAAGTTGAATGTAATTATAAAAAAAAAAAAATCTAATCTAATTAACACTCATCACCTCATCCAAACCCCTTCGGCTGTATACTCGAACCGGCCACGCGTCTCATGTCCTCGACCCGAATTAAGTGAAAGGATCAATGCGTGATGAGGGAGGTGAAACGGACGTGAAATGCTAAGCATAACTCAGAGGATTAACGACCGACGGAGAAATCCAACATTCAGCTCATGATCAAACATTGCTATCAATTCAAACGGGTGGTACATGTGCACTGGAGGATGGTGAGGCTCAGACTAAATCAATTTCCCTCAGAGAAGTGCATTAGAGACCCAGAGGCCTGCAGCAATCACCAATCAACTTCATGTTGCCTAGCCTCTCTGGTCAAACGTGAGTATTAGGTTTGTGGGTCTAACTGCGTTAGAGAGAATACACAGAGAAGCCCAGTCGGTCGGTCAGTCGCTCGGTCGGTCAGATGGTCGGGGTGTGGACCGAGGGGAACAAGGGTCCAGGTGGGGACCAGATGTTTGGTACCAGAGGTGTGGTACCAGGTATGTTAGGTAGGGACCAGGCGTTCAGCGTCATGTGTTTGGTATGTGTGTGGTGCGCTGAGATCTTTGCATTGTTTTAAATAATGAGTTAATTTACATTAAACAATAGAGCTGCGGGGATAGAGGTAATTGCTTTTCTGCAGGACAGAGAGAGAGAGAGAGAGACAGAGACAAAGACAGAGAGAGAGACAATGACAGAGAGAGAGAGAGAGAGAGACAGAGACAGAGACAGAGACAGAGACAAAGACAGAGAGACAGAGACAGAGACAGAGACAAAGACAGAGACAAAGACAGAGAGAGAGACAATGACAGAGAGAGAGAGAGAGAGACAGAGACAGAGACAGAGACAGAGACAAAGACAGAGACAGAGACAGAGACAGAGACAGAGACAGAGACAGAGACAGAGACAGAGACAGAGAGAGAGACAAAGACAGAGACAGAGACAAAGACAGAGACAGAGACAGAGACAAAGACAGAGACAGAGAGAGAGACAATGACAGAGAGAGAGAGAGACAGAGACAAAGACAGAGAGAGAGAATGACAGAGAGAGAGAGACAGACACAGACACAGACAAGAGCGAGAGAGACAGAGAGAAACATCTATTGACGTGTTTGAGATTGCTGTTGTGCACTTAAAAGACTAACAGCAGCACTTGAGGAGTCTGAACCCAAGGCCACACACGGCGCTCGACACAATTTTGATTTCGGTGTAACTTTTCTACCCTCTGTACAAATCAACGCTGTGTCAAAAACACCCGCTTCGCCCCCTTCACCCCCCCCCCCCCGCCCCCCCCATCCCCCAAACTCCGATATTGGTTTTCTGTTATTCCAGTCTCCTCTCCTGGACCGGAGGAGGTGATTACAGAGAGAGAGGTAATCTAAGACATCCATCTAGCCAACCTTCTCCAATTCCTTAATTGTCCACAACCACTTTTTTAATTGAAAAACCTGCGTACACGTAGATGTAGGGTTGGGGATCGATACGGCGGTTATTGATATATGCGCTGTTTTGATTAGGAGGTGGGTCCGGAGCTTTGATAGAAGAGACTTTTGTTATTAACACCCGCGGCTTTTAATTGAAATTCGGCAGGCCGGTTCGGCAGGGAGAGGCCTCTAGCGCCCGATGTATACGCAGCCCTCTGTCAGCAGAGGTGAGTATTATGTTTGCTATATAACATAATAGATACACTGGTTAGTAAGAGAGCCACACATGAACGCAGGTCGAGACATTGGTATCCGTTTGTACTCTGCTTTACTTGCGTCATAAACCAAGTTATCAGTTACACTCAACGGGTGGCTAGAGCGCCCCCTAACGCATGGGAATAACAAAGCATACTGTCGGCACTATCTATGGCATACGTAACAGTGAGAAAGGGCCAAAACGTTTGCGTGAAAACCTCGACAATAAAAACAACTGCCGTGACGTGGCGCTGGTCAGGGGAGCCATTGGATCGTCATCTGACAACCGGGGGAACTCAGAGAAAGAAGCTCCATAACGTTGATGGCGTTAAGTCTATGACGTTAAGTCTATGTCTATGGCGTTAAGTCTATGGCGTTAAGTCTATGGCGTTAAGTCTAAGCCGCGTCCTACCCCGTTTGCCCTGTTGACATGGAGCAGGGAAAATGATGTCCCTGTCTGATGTCAGCCTCTCCTTTTTTACGATTGATCGATTTCTGGTTATTGATTGATGACCGTGCACTTTTTACAAGCTCGTAAGGCAACATTTAGTAAGACTCTTGTCAGAAGGTAGCCGGGGTATGGAGAGGAAGCAGAAATCTTTAATTACCTGAGGCAGTGTTTAATGGTCTCTATTGGAAAAGCAATAGCGTTGATTCAGGTCTATGGACATGTGTGTGGTGCCTTTCACAACAGTGTGGAATGGCTTTCCCCACTTCTCGAGACCTTTGGACCTTGGTGCATTCTACAGCACACTTAAATACTTTATTGTCTTCAGGCTAAAGGTTAAGGACTCTGTCTCTCTCACTACCACCTGCAATCAGGAAAGCAGTTTTTTGGAATGTACTGGCTTGCCTGGATCAATAAAGGCTTGGTAAGAGGAAGATATCGACGAAAATGTATCAAAGGTACAACATGTTAACTTCTCCTTACATCGTACCAAGGGGGACCTTGGCTTGTCACAGATGGTTTAATAAAAAGAAACATTTCTCAGCTTTGCCAACAAAGGCCTACTTGTGTTAGTCCCTGTCTCACACACACATGCCCTCCTTGTACGCACACCATCACACTCTGATTGCTTGCACCACCAAAGTTCCTCTGTGACTTTCCTCAACAACACCATCATCCGCAAGGTCGCCAATGAAATGTTATTAAGCGCGTAAGTGCTGATGGGATGAAAGGTGGACTGGGGAGATTGTGTGTGTGTGTGTGTGTGTGTGTGTGCGTGTGTGTGTGTGTGTCTGTGTGTGTGCAATGCATGCGTATGTACATGTGTGTGTGTGTGTGTGTGTGTGTGTGTGTGTACGCGGTTCATATTCACCTCCACCTTGTCTCTGAATGCTTCTCCCCTCCGCAGTGACATTTCCGCAGCTGTTGTTGCCGTGTGGGTGTGGGTGTGTGAGTGCGCAGCTGCGTGCGTGTGTAGGCCAGACGCCGCGTGACAGATGCTAACGAGAGAATAAACAGCCCAGAAGACGGACGGACAGACGGACAGATTGAGCTGGCTGTGGAGCGGTCCGTCCCTCCGTCCCCCAAGGGGAGCGACAGGAGGAGGCGTGACATCAGGTTCATCAGCACAGGTAAATGAAAGCCACTCTAAATGGCAGTCTGCAAATACCACCAGACAGCAGCTTCATCAGGGTGTTAATGTGTTGCTGCTCATTAGAGGCTCCTGTGAGGGCTGCTGTTGCTGCTGTGAGCAGGGGACAGACGCAGGGACAGACGCAGGGACAGACGCAGGCCCAGGGGACAGGGGATGGGGGACTGGGGACAGGGGACTGACTGGAGACTGACATGGGACTGGGGGCAGGGGACAGGGGACTGACTGGGGACTGACTGGGGACAGGGGACTGACTGGGGACAGGGGACTGACTGGAGACTGGGGACTGGGGGACAGGGGAGTGTGGACAGGGGGACTGGGTGGGGACTGACTGGGGACAGGGGACAGGGGGACGGGACTGGGGACTGACTGGGGACAGGGGACAGGGGACAGGGGGACAGGGGACTGGGGACTGACAGGGGACAGGGGACTTGGGACTGGGGACTGACTGGGGACAGGGGACTTGGGACTGGGGACTGACTGGGGACAGGGGACAGGGGACTGGGGACTGACTGGGGACTGGGGACTTGGGACTGGGGACTGACTGGGGACTGGGGTCAGGGGATGGGGGACAGGGGACAGGGGACTGCTGGAAGGGATCTATTTTCACTGTGCTCTTGAGAAAGGCAACAGACCCAAACGTCAAGCACTGGTGACTGGTGATTTTTCCGCTTTTTAAAGTCTTTATCGAGTGATCAATTTAAAAGAAACCTAAGTTGAACTTGCTCTGGGCTGCATTCTCGCTCTCTCCCTCTCTCTCTCTCTCTCTCTCTCTTTTATTTTTTTTCACTATTGCTTCCTCTAGGCTCTTAGGCTTGATTGAACACGATGATGTCATAGTTGATGCACCTGTTTGGTTCACTGTGTTGTGAGCTGTCTGAACTAGCTAATGGTTGGCCTCTAGGGGGGGCTGGTGGAGGTTTTGATTGATTGATTGAAAACTTTATTAGAAGATTTGCAGAAGTAGGTACATGACAGTACTTATTACATACAAGGTCAACTAACAGGATAAAAACCCAAGAAACCCAAGAAAGCCACTGGCTTATTTTCAATTGGGGTCCTTGAGATGGGGTCCTAGGTAGAGATCAGAGGACGAACGACGATGAGTAATATTACGTTTACATTTACATGTTTGGCATTTAGCAGACGCCTTTATCCAAAGTGATTTACAACAAATACATTTTGTCTAAGTAAGTGAATCATCTATCCAACAGTCATTGTAAGAAAAAGTAATCTATGCTAGGGCCAGGGGGCATTGGCAGTCATAACGAAATGCTTTTTTTCCATATTTTTTCATTTTTCATTTTCTTATTTACTTTTAAAAGTATACAGTAGAGAAACTAAGGCGATATAGACCGTCAGTGAATAACAATTTATACGACCTTTTGAATACTGTAGAGAACGGCGGGGCAGAGTAGCTTGATACCCTGAGCAGGGATCGAACTCACAACCGTCCGCTTACATAACGGTTGCATTAGCTACAACACCGAGAGAGTTAGCTCCGTAGGGAACGCTACCAAACAAACCTGTTTTCTCCCGGTTTTCTCCCCCCAGCCTCTTTAGCTCGATAGAAGTGTTTGAAGTCATGGTGGTCGAGGGCAGAAGTACCTGGTTCTCTGCTGAACTCTGTACCAGCCCGTCCAGGGGTTCCCTGGGGTTCGTGGTTGAACACACACAGCTCTACTACATCTCCATTAACGCTAACAGGACCGTACGATGAGGTAAGACACCGTAAGAGAGGAAAAGACTTCAGACTTTGAGTATCTTCATTGAAGTAGCATGGACAGACACACTTGGAGACGGTGGACATGTTGTTTCCTAATGAGTTGATCAAAGCTCAGGACGGTGTTCCGGAGTCGTGTTGAGTGACAGTCTTTCACTTCCTTAGACACCTGCCACACATTACACTCTGTAACACAAAGCATACTCTTTCCTGTTATCACCACCTAAAAATAGCCAAACATGAAACCATTCTCCTCCCTCCCACACGTCCCACACCTCCTCACCATCCACTCCTCCCTCCCTATCTATGCTTTTAATTGCAGTGTGGATTGCATGTGTGTGAGTATTACAGAAGTTACGTGTCACACAGCTCAGGAAGGATGTTTGATAGGTATGAGTGTGTGTGTGTGTGTGTGTGTGTGTGTGTGTGTGTTTGTGTGTGTGTGTGTGTCTGTGTCTGTGTCTGTGTCTGTGTCTCTGTCTGTGTCTGTGTCTGTGTCTGTGTCTCTGTCTGTGTCTGTGTCTGTGTCTGTGTCTCTGTCTGTGTCTGTGTCTGTGTCTCTGTCTGTGTCTCTGTCTGTGTCTGTGTCTGTGTCTCTGTCTCTGTCTGTGTCTGTGTCTCTGTCTGTGTCTGTGTCTGTGTGTCTGTGTCTGTGTCTCTGTCTTTGTCTGTGTCTCTGTCTCTGTCTGTGTCTGTGTCTCTGTCTGTGTCTGTGTCTCTGTCTGTGTCTCTGTCTCTGTCTGTGTCTGTGTCTGTGTCTCTGTCTGTCTGTCTCTGTCTGTCTGTGTCTGTGTGTCTGTGTCTGTGTCTGTGTCTGTGTCTCTGTCTGTGTCTGTGTCTGTGTCTCTGTCTCTTTCTGTGTCTGTGTCTGTGTCTGTGTCTCTGTCTCTGTCTGTGTCTGTGTCTGTGTCTGTGTCTCTGTCTGTGTCTGTGTCTGTGTCTGTGTCTGTGTCTCTGTCTCTGTCTGTGTGTCTGTGTGTCTCTGTCTGTGTCTGTGTCTCTGTATCTGTCTCTGTCTGTGTCTGTCTCTCTGTCTCTGTCTGTGTCTGTGTCTGTGTCTGTGTGTCTGTGTCTGTGTCTGTGTGTCTGTGTGAGTGAGAGGCGTGCATCCGACCAGGGGAGGCTGGTTCATTAGGGGCAATTGGACAATGCCCCACCAAAGGGAGAAGAGAGAGATTTTTTTTTCTATGACTTCTAGACAGTGTTGCTTCTGAATATCATAGTCCAATCAGCTAGTGTTCTGTGGAGTATATCATAGTCCAATCAGCTAGTGTTCTGTGGAGTATGTTCCAATCAGCTTCAAGTCCCGCCCCTTTCAGGGCAACTTTCACTCTACTCGAAATTGCACTAGGCTGTTCTCGTAGACTTGCATGTAAAATCTATTTTGGTAACTTCAGGCCATTCGGTCATTTGTCTATGGGGTTTTGGGACATGCACAAAGAATCGTACGTGCTTACGTCATGTCATACGGCCGGCGTAGCTTTAGATGAACCTACATTTCAGATCACGTTCGTTCACCTGCTTCACCATGGCTATGGCGGCTAGTAATGTTCTGAACAACTCGGTTGAATCTTTAAAAGAAACACTGTTCAGCCGTCGTAGCAACCAGGAGAAATTAACAGTAAAGGAATTAGGACCACCCAGACCAAATTTTATTATAATGCAAGTTTATACAAAGGCAGGGAAAATTGGAAAATCGTATAACCGAGGATTTACGAGGGGTTGTCAGCAAACCACTACCGGACTTTGTAAACAAATTGAACAAATGGATTAGAAGGAGGCATCTTTTGTTCCCAACTTGATGATATTGCAACTGGACCTATTACCGAAGTCAAACTTGTGTAAGTAAGTGAATCATCTGTCCTTCAGTCATGATAGGAAAACCAAATCGATGCTGGGAGAAGGAATGGCAGACTGTATTCTGATTGTATCTTCTATGCTCTTTGTATGTTTCTATGCTCTTTGTATGTTTCTATGCTCTTTGTATGTTTCTATGCTCTTTGTATGTGTCTTGGTGTAGGAGAAACGTAGGACCACGTTGGAAACAAGTGTTTCGGTACACGTTGACGTGTAGAAACTGTAGAGAGAAAATTGTAGAAATTGTAGAGAAAACTGGGGGGGTAGAGGGGATGAAGAGGTCTGTACAGGGGGGTAGAGGGGATGAAGAGGTCTGTACAGGGGGGTAGAGGGGATGAAGAGGTCTGTACAGGGGGGTAGAGGTGATGAAGAGGTCTGTACAGG
>NC_137693.1:9697926-9707926 GCF_963989245.1 Nansenia antarctica | reverse complement strand
CCTGTACTCAAGGGTTAAATTACTGCAATGTAACTGATGATTGGAAACCGATAGTTTAAGTGTTGGGTTCCCCCCTTGACAGCACAGCCCTGCAGTCCAGAGTGTGTGTGTTTGTGTGTGTGTGTGCATGGGTATGTGTGTGTGAGAGAATGTGTGTGTGTGTGTGTGTGTGTGTGTGTGAGAGTGTGTGCGCGGCAAGCAATATAAGATAAGATACCTGTGTGTGTGTGTGTGTGTGAGAGTGTGTGTGAGAATGTTTGCGTGTTTGTGTTTGTGTGTGTGTGTGTGTGTGTGTGTGTAACCCTTACCAAAGTTGTGAAGTACCATCCACTCAAAGATGCCATTGTACAGCTTGGGTACAAATGTAAACTATTAGTGTTTATATTTGGAAGCCTTGGTAATGTCCACAGACTAGTCGTCAGGGGGTTGCAGATGGCAGGAATTCCCAAGCCTAAAGCAAAGGCCGTGGCAAAATTCTGCTCAATATCAGCAATAATTGGCAGCCGCCACATATGGAGGAGACGCTGCTACCTGTACCCATAGACAGATTTAAAGCTTGAATTATCGAGTGTCCTATGCTGGTGCAACTAATACTGTTTGTGTTCAAGAATTTTATTGTAAAATGTGAACGCAAATAAAGATATTAAATGTGAGTGTGTGTGCGGCAAGCAATATTCCTCAGATAAGATACCTGTGTGTGTGAGTGTGTGTGAGAATGTGTGCGTGTTTGTGTTTGCATGTGTGTGTGTATGTAGGGAGGTATGATACTGTATTACCCCTCTCAGGTACTTTGTGTTGCGTGTGCACATAAATGAAAGTGCTGCCTCCAGAACTATTCATTTGCAGCACACAATATTCCATCAGTAGGATTGCTATTTTTCTTTCTTTCTTTCTTTAGTTCTTTCTTTCTCTCTCCCTCTCTCTCTCTCTCTCTCTCTCTCTCTCTCTCTCTCTCTCTCTCTCTCTCTCTCTCTCTCTCTCTCTCTCTCTCTCTCTCTCTCTCTCTCTCTCTCTCTCTCTGTAATAAAAACTGCCTTCAAGACAGACTAACAGCTCCTGGACTCTATGGTGAACAGTTTCTCTCTCTCTCTCTCTCTCTCTCCCTCCCTCCCTCCCTCCCTCCCTCCCTCCCTCCCTCCCTCTCCTTTGCATTCCTTCTCATCTAGGCTGCGTCTCCTCACATACTATCCGGTGTTAAACTCAGGAGAGACAGTGTGACAGACAGTATAGTATACTATAACACGCCAAACTGTTTCATGCACCCAGAACTAGTCTCTGCACAATGGGAGACCGAGCTGATATAGTTTTCCATATTTGTTTAAAAGTCATTTTAGTTATTATATTATTATTTTTAATATTTAATTTTAAGCACTTTTTGATCATTCTTGTATAATTAAAAGTTCCTTTGGAAAGCCTGGGGAAATCCATCGCAGGAAGTAGTACAACAGGGTAGGAACCCGTTTGAAATGAGTGACGGCTTGCGATGCGTTCAAAATACGAAACACCTTCAAATACCTGAATTCTGTTTTTCCTTCAGATTATCTCCCATTTTCATTAATATTGCAAACTAACATAGGCAGCAACTCTCTGCAAAGACTACCCGACGCTACCCGTAGATGAGACCTAACTACCCCTAGACTAGACATTACTACCCCTAGACTAGACATTACTACCCCTAGACTAGACCTAACTAACCCTAGACTAGACTTTACTACCCCTAGACTAGACTTAACTAACCCTAGACTAGACCTAACTAACCCTAGACTAGACTTTACTACCCTAGACCCTACCTACCCACCCTAGACCCTACCTACCTACCCTAGACCCTACCTACCTACCCCTAGACCCTACCTACCTACCCCTACACAAGGACAGAGTCCACACCGCCCAGGCTGCCATGCTCACATCCTGTTCCAGAGCTTTAATTAACACGCTGATGTATCGTTAACCTCTCTGGTGAAATACCCACTGTTTTAATTAGGCGAGACTAACACTGCAGAGAGTCTGCTGTGTGTGTGTGTGCATGTGTGTGTGTGTGTGTGTGTGTGTTCTATCACTATTGTGAGGGTGTTGCTACTCCCTAATAACCTCCCTCACACAAACACACACACGCACACACACACACACACACACACACACACACACATACACACACACACACACACGCACACACACACGCACACACACACACACACACACACACGCACACACACACACACACACACACAAACACACAGCAGTCAAATAGATGTGTGAGATAAATCAGTGGGCGTGGGGGAGCGTGGGGGAGAACTATTCTCAGTTCACAGTGTTGTGTTTTCACGTCTTGCTATGACACGTGAGATGTGTTAACGCCAACTTAACACCTAATACATTTCACATTTACAGATGCCTTTACCCAAAGCGACTTACAAACGAGTACATTTGTCTGAACCATCTATACATCAGTCATCATAAGAAAAACAAATCTATGCTAGGACCAGGTGGCACTGGCAGTCACAATGCTAGAAGTCCTCCCATAACACTGAGGTCATGGTCAGTTGAGCATGCTGGGTAGACTAGATTAGATGGGTGCGAGGAGGGGTGGTGTAGGGTCTATGTGTCCTCCTGAGGGATGAAATAATGAAATAACAGGACCCATCCACGAGAAAGCACATCGTGATATTTGCCGGTATAGAGATATAGGTTTAGAGGGTTTGTGGGCAATACAAGATGTAGGGTAGTGCTCAATACACTCAAGAGTAGTGAAAAAAGAATCAAATAGAATACACATATTTAGTATTTTGTTGTTCTTCCGGGTTCAGAGCACGCTGGCGTCCGCGATGTGACTGCCGCTTCTGTTCCCGGTCCTGTCTCCTGTCTTTTTGTATCCTGTCTTTTTGTATCCTGTCCTGTCTCCTTTTGTATCCTGTCTTTTTGTATCCTGTCTTATCCTTTTTGTATCCTGTCCCGCCAAACTCCGCTGCCTTCACCCCCGCCATCTCCCGCCTCTCACCGCCTTCACTACCGGACTGCATTACTCACCGCCTTCACTACCGGACTGCAATACTCACCGCCTTCACTACCGGACTGCAGTACTCACCGCCTTCACTACCGGACTGCAGTACTCACCGCCTCACCGTTCCTGTCCCCGGGCTCTGTGTTGCCGACCGACCCGCTGCGCGCCGCTCTCAGACATCGCTGGCCTGGCCGTGCTGTGCTATTACCCTCGTCCCGGGAGGTAGCCACCGCTCCCTCCCCGGTTCGGGGGTTGCCATCTCCGCAGGTGAGTGTCGGTCGTTCCCAGCCTTCACTCACTGCTGCGCGATTTGGTCGCTGGCATGGCACGGCTAGGCTGGCCGGCCGCGCGGGTTCGGTCCCAGGCTGGCAATACAGATGACAACGGCAACGGCTGCTGCTGCCACCAAGGCAGGCATTCTCCGCTGCCGCCGCCACATCCATCGAGGCTCCCAGCAACATCAACACCGGACTCTACACCACCCCCCCTCCCCGTTCGCTGACTCTGTGTTCCATGTTACTTGTTGTTGTTGCTTGTTGTTTTTCGTGTCTCCCCATGTGTGTCCTATATTGTCAGCGTCTTTGAGCCTTGGAAAAGCGCTATATAAATTGAATTAATTATTATTATTATTAGTAGTAGTTTGGCCTTCCTTTCAGGCCTTCCTCCATAGACTCCACAGATTGACTCATTCGTCTTTGTGTCAGGAGGCTGTCGCAGTGGCTGTCGCTCTCTGATCATCGAGAGTCAGTTAGTTCTAGTCAAAGCTGAGTAGGGACTTATATAAACACCTGGCAGAGAAGGTTCAGCCCTCCCTCTGAGATTGACGGCAACTGATTTCAAGCTGATTGTTTTCAACAGAAACTAGGTCCCAGGGCTTCAGGCAGGAAAGCCACAGCAATACTACCAGCAACACCCTGAGGTACTTAGTCTGAACGCAGACTTCTCCACTCAGTCCAAATGTATTTAGTTCTAGTCAAAGCTGAGTAAGGACTTAACACTAGAAGAGAGTGTGAGTAAAAAAAATAATTCTATCTTTGCACTCGATCAAATTTCAGGGCCCTCCTTTCATGACTTTTCCTAGATATGTGCGTTCTACCTAGGGTTGGGTATCGTTTGGGTTTTATCCAGTACCGGTACCTAACCGATACTTTAAAAACGGTACCGGTACCGAAACGGTACTTAATTCGGTACTTTAGATTTTTTAAAATGACATATATATATATATAATAATAACACGGTCGACAACATTAAACAGCTTTTCACTTTTTTATTGCTGAGGCACAATATATATTAGTTAAATATACACTAAAATTAAAATAAATGAAAATAAAACTCCTGAGCCTTGGGGACTCCATTAAGCTGGGGGTGCCTATCGTTGGTACTGATGTCGAATACGAGTACACACTTGTTCGGCAGCCCCTCAAGGACATCAGAATATTCTTAGAAAAGGGATCTAGTGAAGAGGCCTGCATAGCCCCCAGAACCAAGAAGACCGAGAGGAAATATAACTCTGATGAACTGGAGCCCTCCACCCAGGGGAGGCTGGTTCATTAGGGGCAATTGGACAATGCCCCACCAAAGGGAGAAGAGAGAGATTTTTTTTCTATGACTTCTAGACAGTGTTGCTTCTGAATATCATAGTCCAATCAGCTAGTGTTCTGTGGAGTATATCATAGTCCAATCAGCTAGTGTTCTGTGGAGTATGTTCCAATCAGCTTCAAGTCCCGCCCCTTTCAGGGCAACTTTGACTCTACTCGAAAGTGCACTAGGCTGTTCTCGTAGACTTGCATGTAAAATCTATTTTGGTAACTTCAGGCCATTCGGTCATTTGTCTATGGGGTTTTGGGACATGCACAAAGAATCGTACGTGCTTACGTCATGTCATACGGCCGGCGTCACGTTCGTTCACCTGTTTCACCATGGCTAGTAATGTTCTGAACAACTCGGTTGAATCTTTAAAAGAAACACCGTTCAGCCGTCGTAGGTAGCAACCAGGAGAAATTAACAGTAAAGGAATTAGGACCACCCAGACCAAATTTAATTATAAAGCAAGTTTATACAAAGGCAGGGAAAATTGGAAAATCGTATAACCGAGGATTTACGAGGGGTTGGTATGAGAAGAAAACATGGCTAGCGGGATGTGAAGTAACAAATGCGTTGTTCTGCTTTCCACTACCGGACTTTGTAAACAAATTGAACAAATGGATTAGAAGGAGGCATCTTTTGTTCCCAACTTGATATTGCAACTGGACCTATTACCGAAGTCAAACTTGTGTAATTAAGTGAATCATCTGTCCTTCAGTCATGATAGGAAAACCAAATTGATGCTGGGAGAAGGAATGGCAGACTGTATTCTGATTGTATCTTCTATGCTCTTTGTATGTTTCTATGCTCTTTGTAGGTTTCTATGCTCTTTGTATGTGTCTTGGTGTAGGAGAAACGTAGGACCACGTTGGAAACAAGTGTTTCGGTACACGTTGACGTGTAGAAACTGTAGAGAGAAAATTGTAGAAATTGTAGAGAAAACTGGGGGGGTAGAGGTGATGAAGAGGTCTGTACAGGGGGGGTAGAGGGGATGAAGAGGTCTGTACAGGGGGGGTAGAGGTGATGAAGAGGTCTGTACAGGGGGGTAGAGGTGATGAAGAGGTCTGTACAGGGGGGGTAGAGGTGATGAAGAGGTCTGTACAGGGGGGTAGAGGTGATGAAGAGGTCTGTACAGGGGGGGTAGAGGGGATGGAGAGGTCTGTACAGGGGGGTAGAGGGGATGAAGAGGTCTGTACAGGGGGGGTAGAGGTGATGAAGAGGTCTGTACAGGGGGGTAGAGGTGATGAAGAGGTCTGTACAGGGGGGGTAGAGGTGATGAAGAGGTCTGTACAGGGGGGTAGAGGTGATGAAGAGGTCTGTACAGGGGGGGTAGAGGGGATGAAGAGGTCTGTACAGGGGGGTAGAGGGGATGAAGAGGTCTGTACAGGGGATGAAGAGGTCTGTACAGAGGGGTAGAGGGGATGAAGAGGTCTGTACAGGGGGGTAGAGGGGATGAAGAGGTCTGTACAGGGGGGTAGAGGGTATGAAGAGGTCTGTACAGGGGGGTAGAGGGGATGAAGAGGTCTGTACAGGGGGGTAGAGGGGATGGAGAGGTCTGTAGAGGAGGGTAGAGGGGATGGAGAGGTCTGTAGAGGAGGGTAGAGGGGATGGAGAGGTCTGTACAGGGGGGGTAGAGGGGATGAAGAGGTCTGTACAGGGGGGTAGAGGGGATGAAGAGGTCTGTAGAGGAGGGTAGAGGGGATGAAGAGGTCTGTAGAGGAGGGTAGAGGGGATGAAGAGGTCTGTACAGGGGGTAGAGGGGATGGAGAGGTCTGTACAGGGGGTAGAGGGGATGGAGAGGTCTGTACAGGGGGGTAGAAGGGATGGAGAGGTCTGTACAGGGGGTAGAGGGGATGGAGAGGTCTGTACAGGGGGTAGAGGGGATGAAGAGGTCTGTACAGGGGGGTAGAGGGGATGGAGAGGTCTGTAGAGGTGGGTAGAGGGGATGGAGAGGTCTGTAGAGGTGGGTAGAGGGGATGAAGAGGTCTGTAGAGGTGGGTAGAGGGGATGAAGAGGTCTGTACAGGGGGGTAGAGGGGATGAAGAGGTCTGTACAGGGGGGTAGAGGGGATGGCGAGGTCTGTACAGAGGGGTAGAGCTATTCTCATGCTAAAATTGACTGTAAATCCAGATTTTAAAGTTGATATTCTTCCCCGTGGAGCATGCCCAAACATTTTAGCACCAGCCGCCACTGCCTCCACCTCGTCAAAATCCAAACTCTGTTGCCGCTCAGCTACTACTACTCCCCTCCCCCTCTCTGGTCCATGATGACATGACGATTGATTTTTCAGACACAGTAGTAGGATAAGGACAGTACCCGAATATCAGGAGATCCCCGATCATGTTGTCCACCTCGCAGAGACGCAGCCACACATCCGCACTACGTCATCAACAGACGCGTCGAATCCTGGAGTGCACTGTCCAATCAAAGGCTTGCGTTCGTAAACTCGCTCTGAGAGCGTCGCAGCGCACACTGGGCCCGACGTCATAAAGGGAGCAAGTCATTTGATTGGACAGAAGTCATTCCACGAGTGGTGATCAGAATTCCAGAACGAGTTTACGGAACGCACCCATAAGTCGAGCGTCGCGTGATGCCAACCCGCTAGCGGAAGTTGCTATTAGCAACCTTCTCGTTATCCTTCCGTACTCGCTGCTTTCACTGACTGGAAATTTAACAGGCGATGTGACGTCACGAGTCACCAGTTGACTGTTGCATGACACCGGACACCAGGGGGCGAGATAGAAAAGTACCGAAATGAGGTACCGAAATCTCCTTTGCAATTCGGTACGGTAAATACCGAATGTAAAGTAACCGGTATATACCGGTACCGATTTTCGGTACCCAACCCTAGTTCTACCACTCAGTATCCTTACATTTTCTAAATCACTTCAGGATAAGCTAGTATAAAGCTGTTTTGCAGTTTTTCTGTGTAGGAGGGAGGCTAAAAAAAGAAGCGCCCTCTAGTGATCTCTGTGTGTAAATAGCAGATTTTCTAAAAAGGGGGTCTATTTGACCCCCAAGGCGGCTCTAAAAGTAGGTAAAGTAGGTAAAGTAGGTAAAATAGGCACGGTTCTTCTAGTGTTAAATACCTTGCAGAAGTTTCAACCCCTCCCACTGGGGATTGACAGCAAATGTGACACGTTCTAGTCTTTTGGTCCGCATATCGGCAACCAATCAAAATGTTCAGACTTTTCTTTTGAAACACGGAACTACGTTTCAACGTTGTTGAGAATCACAACACCAACTCGCTAGTCAAGCCAAAATACTGCAACGCAATGGATTCGGATTACATTGGATAGCAAGCTCACAAAACAAGCTGTGTTAGTTAGACTAGCGAGTGTGTCATTGATTTCTAACAACGCGGAAATGTATTCACAAACAAATCAAATAAACACTCTCTGTCTTTAGACCTGATTAAGTGAGGTTGACTTTGGTGTCTGTCAGTGTTCATCTAATGGCCTCCATGTTGTCTTCACCTCTCGAGGCGCCATCACTAAATTATTTCCGGTTACTTCTATGTTGCTTGGGAATTGAATGTTTTTGTAACAAACACCAGAAAGCACCAATTATCTGGCAAGTCATTTCCGTTGGGATTAAACACCAGTGCTCTATTCATAGACTACACTAACCATATCATGTACTTTCTCCAATGTCTTTGTTAGCCATCTGTAATGTATGTTTCTGTGGACCCCAGGGAGATGAGAGGGGTTGCTTAGGCAACAGCTAAATCATTCTTTATCCTTAGTTATAAATGAAGAACCACAGGACATGAAACAGTCCTAACTCATTCCCAACAATAAGTTTCGAGGCCAGGCGTAGCGAACGGTGAATATCTTTACACGACCGCAAACTAGTCAAGACGCTCATGAACGCAACAGAACCCCGCTGGGTAAACAATACATCATTCTCCTCACAGGAGTGACACTAGTGACATCATCACAGTGGGTTCAAGAGCAACCATAACTCCATTATGTCGGAGAATGATTCTGCCCCTGCTGCTCCCCACCCCCACACCCCCCCCCGCTGTGTACCGTCACACACCCACCCACGCTGTGTACCGTCACACACACACCCACGCTGTGTACCGTCACACACACACTATGTTCTGTAACATTATTGGAAAACACAGATCCACTCTTCTGACATATCTGACATAGACGGTTGAATATGCGATGTGCTCCCGTCTAATTAATCACGCTGACACCCGGAGCTAACGAGAGTTAACCTGAGACACGAGGCGCGGGCGGCGGGTTCCTGATTGCTTTTTCTTCATATTCTATTTAAAACCCTGGGCCAGACCACACCAGCAGCATTAAAATGCATTAAAAATGTTCCGGAGATCTGGTCTCCCCCACTTCAGACTTCCTTTTCATGATGACTCCGGCGGAGCCGCGGATACCTCCCTTCATACGAATAGGGTTATTGCTACGAGGTAATCATTTGATAGGGTTCTTGTATTTATTTTGTTGTTGTTGTTGTTGTTGTTGAAATTTCTCCAATTAAAGGGGCAGTTTGTATCCTATTGAGTACTGCACTCTTCACTCATTTGCACTGCGCCCTGTTGTTGGATTAAAAGAAAGAAAAAAAGACAAAAAGGAAATTACATTTACATATTGAGGTCTTCGGTGATAGGCACATCAATTACAGAGCGTGGCTTTAATAGTAAAATCCTAATATGTCCATGAGTTACATAAGGAAATGCATCTTTTTTTATAGTAGCCAACCCCTCCCACTGAATGTCTAGGCAGGAATGTCCGAAAAGTTTAGTTTTCAATTAAAAGTAGATTGAGGCCGACGGCTAATGTGTCTAGAGAGGTTAGTGTCGGACACCCCTGGCTGTCCTGTCTGGTCCTGTCGTGGCGAGCACAGCAGCAGCACATCTGGTGGAGGAGGACCCTACAGAACATGTCACATCTCATACCTCACCTGCTCCCTGACAGAGCCCAGCTAATCACCTGGAAGGATCCGACACTCCCCCTGCATATGGCCCTCAGCTCCATTGTTCTCTCTCTCCCTCTCTCTCTTTCTCTGTCCCCCCTACCCTCTCTCTCTCTCTCTACCCCCCATTCCTCTCTCTGCTCCCTCTCTCTCTCCCCCCTGCATATGGCCCTCTAGTCTAACCCACTGTTCCCTTTCTCTCCCTCTCTCTCTCTCTCTCTCTCTCTCTCTCTCTCTCTCTCTCTCTCTCTCTCTCTCTCTCTCTGTCCCCCCTACCCTCTCTCTCTCTACCCCCTATTCCTCTCTCTGCTCCCTCTCTCTCTCCCCTCTAACTCACTGTTCCCTTTCTCTCTCTCTCTCTCTCTGCCACCTAGCCCCCCCCCCACCTCCCGCCCCTCCCCCCCACCCCCTTGCATATGGCCCTCTAACCCACTGTTCCCTTTCTCTCTCTCTGCCACCTAGCCCCCCCCCCCCCCCGCC
>NC_137693.1:9682926-9692926 GCF_963989245.1 Nansenia antarctica | reverse complement strand
GAGAAAAACTGTAATCAAACGTCTGAGTGAAGCAGCCATTCCCTCCCACCAGGGCGTCCCATCTAGGGGAGATCAGAGTGCTGTGGCGAGGCTGAGGCAGGCAGGTCTCCTGGGCTGAACCCAGCCGTCTGTCTCTCCATTACATCCGCATTTACATTTTGGGGCGTTTAGCCGATGCCTTTATCCAAAGCGGTTTACGACAAATACGTTTTGTATTTCTAAGTAAATAAGTAAGTAAGTGAACCATCTATCCATCAGTCATAGCCAAGAAAAAGTCACCTATGCTCGGGCCAGGAGCCTGTCATAATGCTATTTAAAAATAACTAAATATATTATTTACAGTAGAAAGAACTGTACAGACGGGTAGAGGGGATGAAGAGGTCTCAGTGAGGGACAGTTAACACTTAATCAGCCTGTGAGTAAAAAAAAAAGTGTTTATCCTTGCACTCGATCAAATTTCAGGACCCTCCTTTCATGACTTTTCCTAGATATGTGCGTTCTACCACCCAGTATCCTTACATTTTCAATATCCCTTCAGGATAAGCTAGTATAAAGCTGTTTTGCAGTTTTTCTGTGTAGGAAGGAGGCCAATTTACAAGCGGCCGGCTAGTGGTCGTTGTGTGTAAATAGCAGGTTAGCATTTTAAAGAGTCATTTGTCAAGTCGTTTGACCCCCTAGGCGGCTCTTTTAGTACGTTAAAAGGCACGGATGTTCTAGTGTTAAGGTGTAGCCTGAAGCGATGGACCTCTCCTTCCCACGGCCCCCCAGGGCAGGGTTATACCACCCTGGCTGTGGTCTGGACTGAGTCAACCTGTCGGCTGTTTGACTGGCCGTGGTACCGTTCACCTCCTGGAGGACAGTCACTGATCCATCCTTGCCCCCTGCCCCCTGCCTCGCCTCCCACCCCCTCCAACCTGAACATCCCACAGGTGGATGAACCGAGGCGAGGGCGTTCTGCACCAGTGTTATCTCATCTCAACTCCTGGCAGCGGCTCTATGGATGCCCGTGGGGAACGGGATATAAAGGTGTTTATAGTTTGACAGGTTTCGAATACGCGCCGGTTCTCTCTCTTGTGTCTTAGTGTTTTGTTTGTTTCTCTGTGTGTGTGTGTGTGTGTGTGTGTGTGTGTGTGTGGGTGTGGGTGTGTGTGTGCGCGTGTGTGCGTGTGTGTGTGCCTATGTGTGTATGTGTGTATATATGTGTGTTTCTTTGTGTGTGTGTTTCTTTGTGTGTATTGTGTATATATGTGTGTTTCTTTGTGTGCCTATGTGTGTATGTGTGTATATGTGTGTTTCTTTCTGTGTGCGTCAGTAAGACTAATGCTGAGTCAGATCTACCAGGGCACATTGAGGTCACGCTGTTTACCATACATCCCAGGAGATACCGTACCTGTTTCACCGTCCCAGAGCTTTGCTCTCCTCGCAGACACAGGATGTGACAGAGGAACACGACGGCTTGTGGATTAACATCTTTGTTGTAGTGAGAGGCTCTGTAACACACCCGGCACTTCCTGAACCATGATACTTTAATTTATTTCCTGTCCCCTTATTTAGATAGGGAGATATACAAAAAGTTGGGGTTGCACTTGTTTAAACTGTAGGCTGCCTATCTGTATTTCCTTTGCTTTTACAGTATTCAACAGTAATCATTGAGTAGTGTCTTGATATGCGGTACTACAGTAAGGAGAGTAGGTTTCTTACCTATTCTCATTTCTGGATGTCCGGATGATTGAAGCCACAGTGAAGCGGCTCAAGTTTGTCTGGACTTTCAGCCCTGCCTCCCTCTTTGTTAGGCCATGATTGACCACATGGTCAACCAAAGTGGCCCGAATTTCATCTGAGGCAATTAGTCTCCTAGGTTGTAATCTTGCTCTTGCTCTTCCTCTTGCTTGTCATCCTTCTCTTTCTCCTTCTCCTTCTCCTTCTCCTCGTCCTTCTCCTCATCCTCCTCCTTCTCCTCCTCCTCCTCCTCCTCCTCCTTCTCCTTGTCCTCCTTCTCCTCATCCTCGTCCTTCTCCTTCTCCTCATCCTCGTCCTTCTCCTTCTCCTTCTCCTCATCCTCCTCCTTCTCCTCCTCTTCCTCTTCCTCTTCCTCTTCCTCTTCCTCTGACACTCACTCCTCTCGCTATACCTCTCTCTGCATCCATTGTTCTCCAACACAGGAGCGCTCACCTTTGGCCCTTTTATTGCTAAAGCTATGATTGCTAATTGAACAGCAACAGGTGTTTGCCCATTTGAGTTGTGTGATTGGTGGTTTGAGTTTAGCATTCTGAATGATAGTGTTTTCCATGTGAACACAAGAGATTTTTTTATCAAGGAAGATTGTGCCAAATGTAGAGAATTGTATGTATTGTTGTGTTAACTGTGTGGTTTAGAGTGGCAAAATGAAGAATGCAAGCAAGAAATGTGTTTGTCATTGTGAAGAAAGTTTGCTGTGAGATAAAATACACCGTTTTCAGGTTTTGGTCATTGTGTTGTGAAAAACTGTTATACAGTATATCGAGGTCTACTTCAACATTTCCAATAAGCACTGAGTCTCCAATAAATGCCTGTCTCCAATAATAGCTGGGCCAATAATGGCATTGAAGCAAACAAGTGCCTCTCCCTAATAAACATTGTGTCAAAATGAATTGTGTATGTATGTATTCTCTGTTGATATTAGCAGATGATTATAGTGACACATTTGACACATTTTGAGTGACTGTAGCAACATTACTGACAGTAATGTCTGACAGTTTATGCCAGTACCCAGTATCTATAAAAAATGTATCTGGTTTGGATTGATTTTATTATAGGCTAATAATGCTGACATAAAGTTAGTGGATCTTTGTTCTCAGTATGACAAATCCTCTGACAGCTCTGTCATATCCCAGGTTTGCCCAGCAGTTTGGCAGCAGCAGTCCATAGATATACCGGGTCTAAACAGAATAATCGTCCGTCTCCAATAATAGCCTGTCTCCGATACTGGCCGGGGGCTCTGTGGAAAAAGCAAATAAACGCCTGCGCTACTAAAATCTGTTGTCTTGTATTTCAGTGTCTTTAGAGTGGGGTCACAGAAGGTCATAGTTGGCATATATATCCAAGAATTGCCCCCCCGCCCCCCCTCCAAATATCATACCAAATATTCTTCCAATCATATCAAAGCTTTCACGCAGGATCTGAGTGGAAAAAATAGTTGCGAGACTTCCCGGCTCATTTTGATAAGTCTTACGAGAGTTATCAAAAATAAGCCTGGATTTTCCTTTAGCGACGTTGATGGAATACCCCCCTGGAATTGTCCCCTAGACAGGCTATGATGGAAGACCTTGTTTCATTCAGACGTCAAAGAAACAACCAATCGGATGATCGCTCAACTACCTTCGGAGACAAAATAGGCATAAATAATGTCCTGTCCAGTGTCTTCTGTGGACCTCATCCTATTCAGAGCCTTATATCAAGCTGTAATGTGACTCTCACTGTGGCCCGCTGAACCTTGACACAGAGGAGAAGAGGATGGAGTCAGTCATTTAATGTAATGGACAGAAAGAAATTGTTCCTCATTCAGGCTTTATTGACGAACCTCGGAAGAACAAGAAAAAAGACATTTCATTAGGCTGCTCTTTTAATAGGCCCATCTATCTAAATCAGATATGGGGCCTTAATGGAGACGCACTATTAATTATATTTGATAAAGAGTGTTTAAAGCCAGAGTGATCGTAAGACTGTTTCAAACCAAGTGTTCCTCTGTGACAGTGACCGCTGTCCTCTGTCCAAGTGGTAACTAATTAAACCTCCATAACCCGCCGAGCCAAATTGCTTTTCTTTTTTTCCCTTGTTTTATTTTGGGGTGTTTTACAAAAAGTAAAAAGTCACACACAGAGGGGAGATATCTCTTCATGGTATGGATATGGAGGGATGCCAGTTAGCTGACGGCTTTTAACCAAAGCGACTTACCGGTACATTGCAGTGAGTGCATAAAAGTTTTTCGGTATATATGGTCCCAGCAGGAGTCGAACCCACAACATAAGCGTTGTTAGCGCCATGCTGTACCAACTGAACCACAGAGGAAGGTGTGGGGGGGGGGGGGGGGGGGGGGCAGCCAGCAGAAGGAGGGGCCTGGGAGCAGTGTTTGAGCAGAGAGCCTCAGTTGCCTGTGAGTTAGATTCAGGAGATGCCATCACTCTCAACCTGCCAGCTCTGAGCCTGGGGACCAGAGACTCTGGCTGATCTCACTCAGTCCTCTCTCTGTGTGTGTGTGTGTGTGTGTGTGTGTGTGTGTGTGTGTGTGTGGGAGTGTGTCTGAGTGTGTGTGCGGGTGGGCGAGTGTGTGTGTGTGTATGTAATAATTAATAATTTTGCCATTTAGCAGACGCTTTTATCCAAAGCGACTTACAATTATGAATTACAGGGACATTCCCCCTGGAGTAACTGAGGGCTAAGTGCCTTACCCAAGGGCACACTAGTAGTGGTGTGGCTTCAGGCGGGATTTGAACTCACAACCTTCCGATCCCAAGTCCAACTCACTATCCACTAGACCACCACTACCCCTTGTGTGTGTGTGCGTGCGGGTGGGCGAGTGTGTGTGTGTGTGTGTGTGGGAGTGTGTCTGATTGTGTGTGTGTGTGTGTGTGTGTGTGTGTGCACGACTGGTGTGTGTGCATGTGTGTGTTGGTGGGTGGGTGGGTTAATATCTCTCCCATATCCGTTCATACACTATAGTCAACATGGAGTTTTTTAATTAGAGTTCTAAATTAGAATTAACCAGGATGTCATCCGACATTGCTACAATCCTTTGGATTTCAGCGAGGTTTTCCTCTCTAAGTAGTCCATTTCCAAGGCATCTAGCTTCATCATGATACATACCTTCGGACGCTACACAGCTGTATATTTACTGCTTGACAATCAATACCTGAGTGCAGTATTGACTCTTCTCTGTGCTGCTAATACTAAGTGCATCACATCGATTGGCCCTAAAATTGATGGGGACCCACCTTGCTGTAAACTTGGCCGCAGTGCATTAATGGGAGACAGTGTTAGGTCACTGTAACACTAGGGTGCCTCTTTCAACTATTGACCTTCAGAATTGACCAAATGACGATCACATTGGTTTAAAGCTGCCTCCACGATATGGGAATTCCTTCGCATTCCTTTGCATTTGAGGCGGGTAGCCTGGAGGTTAGAGAGGCAGGTAGCCTAGAGGTTAGAGAGAGGCCGGCTAGGTAGCCTAGAGGTTAGAGAGAGGCAGCCTCGCGCATTGCATGGTAGCTTGCCGCCATTGGTGTGTGAATGGGTGAATGAGAGGCCATTGTTAAGTGCTTTGGATAAAGGCGCTATAAGTGCAGTTCATTTTATATCCATTTCCGCTGTGCCCAGAGCAAGACATGCATTTGGTTGTCTCAGTACTTGTACTCAGTACTCAGTACATGTACAATACAGCTGAATCTAATCTAAAAGGATAGCCTGTGTCACACTACACAAAGAGGGGAAAGTTCTTCGAGGGGAATGTTTCAATCATACATCAAACATGTTAGATATTGTCGGAGAGGTCGGCGGCCAACACCGTGCCCTTCAGACACATTGAGAAAAACCTTTCATACTGAATTTTGTGATTGATTTGTACCAAACTTCCTAGGAAGGTCCAACGGCATCCCGAGCCAAGGAATTAGTGGCAAATTGTGTCCACAGCTTAAGACCACCAGTTCACTGTACACCGTTGGTGTACAACACAGTATTTCTTCATATGAATTTGTTATTTATGCTTTATATATGCTTTTATTATATATATCAGCTAAACAACACTTTACCACCTAATTTAAATGACTCCTTTTCTTTTTTGGTTTGTGTGTAAGGTCACTAGAAATCAGAGGATTGAGTCATTGTAATGCATGGAATGGGATGAAGAATGGTATGTGTGAAACATACACACACACACACACACACACGCACACACACACACGCACACACACACACACACACACACACACACACACACACACACACACACACACACACAGACAGGTCATTCGCAGATGTGCAACGAGCTTCAATTCCATATACTGTAAGTTTGTATTGTAACTGTATGCATTAATAACATTTTTCAATCACATTTTTCAATTTCAATCACTGAGTTCCAACAAATTAAACAGACAGCATTGACTTTAATCAGTGGATTGGCGTCATACTGACTGTGGCACAGAAACAATCTCAATACAATGTTCAAGTCACGTCAACATAAAAAAGATGAACTGCATATCGGGGGAGGCTGGTGGAGGCAGAAATCGGAGGATGGGCTCATTGTAATGTATAGAATGGAATGGAACATGTGTTTGACACCATTCCTTCTACTGTTCCATGCATGATTTAAAATCCAATCAAAGGGCTGTATTTAACAGCCTATCAGAGGGCTGTATTTAACAGCCAATCAGACTGTATTTAACAGTCAATTGTTAAAGAGAGGGCTGTATTCACATTGGTTTTTACATTTAGCAGACGCTTTTATCCAAGCGATTTACAACAAGTAAGAAATGTGATTTATGATAATCCATGGATTACAGTGTCATTATGGTCTCACTGCAAAACAACATACCCCCCTTTGATTTAAGCCACTTTAATTACTCGAGGCTTGTTATTCATGAGCCACTCATGATTATTACATGAACAAATGTAACCTTGTTCTCAAAATGAAAAATAACATGCGATTTATCAAATGTATTGAATGCTATCTGTTTCATATCAATATTTACTTTAACACCTAGTTCTCCCACCTCTTCCACACCTCCAGGATGACTTTGTCACCTGTTTCCTCCCTCCCTCCCTTCCTTCCTTCCTTCCTTCCTTCCATCCTTCCTTCCACCCGTCCACAATGCAGCACTGACTTTGTGATTGAAATGTGAATATTTTATAGCTACTGTATGAATTATTAAAGTGATTGTAAACAGTTTTTAAATGCCGGTGTCCTCTGTGTTGTGTCGTGTGTCCTTGTAGGGAACACTCTGTCCCCAAGGTGCTGGCGGTGTAACACTGTATTAAACAGTGTCATACACAGAGTGGCAGTTGGCTTTGGAGCATGAGGCTGAGAGAGAACACGACTCGCGCCTGCTTCAAACTGAGATACATGTCTCCTGCAGTCGTTACCGTGCCGACAGAGAACAATACGCAACAGGGATTCGTGAAACATTTAACTGTACAATTTGTTTTCAAAGCAATTAGCATATAGAGAATAGAACGCTAGTAAAAGTGTATTTACCTCTGTCAGTTTGAGTCGTAAACTTACAGATGAGAGAGAGAAAGAGAGAGAGAGAGAAAGAGAGAGAGAGAGAGAGGAAGAGAGAGAGACTATTTCCTCAATTACACAGCCCTACAATTCATTTGACACACAAACAGACAAAGCGAAAATCCAATTACTATTGGGGAAAAAAATCACACTACTGCAAATTGGCAGGGAATAAAGTGTCTCAGTGCCACAACCTTAGGGACAATCGGTGGAATGACAACCAGAAACATCCTGTTTGCTTTGGTAATGTCAGAAGATGTCTTACCATGCCAATAGTACTTATTAAATTGAATTGAATTGAATTGAGAGAGAGAGAGAGATAGGGAGAGAGAGAGAGAAAAGAACACTTGTACTTCTTTTGTTTAATTTATAGATTGTCGAACACACAAACACACAACCCAGACCCTCCACTGTCGAAGAACAGTGTGTCCGTTTGTATGACCTGTATTTTAAATGTGTTGTATGCTTTGGAAATACATACTACATAAATGTTGTGCAGAAAGAAGGAGAGAGAGGGAGAGAGAGAGAGAGAGGGGGGGGGGATATATGTGGGGCGCTGTGATGTGTAATGATCGCAAGGTCGGCCACATGTCGAGGTGTCCTTGTGCAGGACACTGAACCCTAAATTCCTCCCAATGAGCGGGCCGGCGCCTTGCATGGTAGCTAGCTACCATTGTGTATGAATGTGTGTGTCAATGGGTGAATGAGAGGCCATTGTAAAGCGCTTTGGAATAAGGCGCTATATAAGTCAGTCCATTTACCATTATATATCTATATCTATATAGTATGTTAGAGAGAGAGAGGAGAGAGAGAGAGAGAGAGTGTAAGAAAGAGAGTGAGAGAATGAAGAATGTGTGAAATGGACTTGTGGTCCATTAACAGGTTCTGCAGGTTCACACTGTCTCTCTCATCCCTTCCCCTTTCTCTCTCTCTCTCTCCCTCTCTCTCTATCTCTCCCTCTCTCTCTCTCTCTCTCCCTCTCTCTCTCCCTCTCTCTCTCTCTCTCCCTCTCTCTCTCCCTCTCTCTCTCCCTCTCTCTCTCTCTCCCTCTCTCTCTCCCTCTCTCTCTCTCTCTCTCTCTCTCTCTCTCTCCCTCTCTCTCTCCCTCTCTCTTTCCCTGCCAACCAATCGATGGCGTTAATCGTCGTGGAGACTGTTTATTATACAGCCTTTCTTCACATTGGCCTCAGACGTGCTGCTTTCAGCCACTGCTTAAGAAACAGATGGTCAACCAAACCAATTAACCTTTCCTCAGCTCCTCTCGGTCCCCGCGCATTCAGGGACAGAGCTCCGCCCCTGGGAGAGTGGCCGGGCCAACCTGTGCCTCTCCTATTAAAGGGGCTGCTGCTGTGGAGGATAGCCCAGGACGGATGCACTGATACAGGGCCCAGTGAAAAAGTTGGAACAGAACCAAACCAGATGGACTGCACTTATATACAGTAGCGCCTTGTGCCTCTTATTCACCCATTCACACACCAATGGCAGCAAATGGCACACCAATGGCAGCAAGCTACCATGCAAGGCGCCGGCCCGCTCATTGGGGAGCACTTTGGGGTTCAGTGTCTTGCCAAAGGACACATGGCCAGCCGGGGATCGAGCCGCCGACCTTGCGATCATTAGACGCCGGCTCGACCTCCTGAGCCACAGCCGCCCCAGAAGCCCTCTGGCAAGCTAGAAACCAGGGAGCAGCCAAACGCTCAGATGCACCAAAAAGAAAAAAGGTATTTTCAAACACACAAGAGTAAAAACATTGTATGAATACATTGTATTAATAATAATAATAATAATAATAATAATAATAATAATAATACAGTAGACTTATATAGCGCTTTTCTAGTCACTCTACAAACTGAAAAGATCGAGTAGTAATAATAAAAATAAACAAAAAAATAAATAAAAGAAAGTATAGGGGTCTAACTAATTTTTAGATGACTAAATCTAAGTCTAGGTGTCTTTGTAGGACAATCTACTCTGTATACTGCAATTACACCTAGATTTCGGGCGGCGAACAAGCAACGCCAGCGTCCTCTCTCAACCGGCATTATTCTGAGAAAAAAAAATGGGAACATACTTTGGTATCTCAGGGTGAGCAGCTTGTGAAATAACTCACTTACATTTGGTGAAAGGTGGTTAATGCCTGTTATTACGGCTGACATTCGGAGTGTTCGCTGCATGGAGGGCTTGGTAATGGACAGACCCGGCTACTTTTCTTTCTCTACACAGGGAGGAAGTGAAAGTTGTGAGAGGTGGGGTGTCTAGCAAAGGTGGAGAGAGAGAGAGAAAGAAAGAGAAAGAGTGAGAGAGAGAGAGAGAAAGAGAGCGAGCGAGAGCGAGAGAGAGAGGGGGAGAGAGAGAGGGAGAGAGAGGGAGAGAGAGAGAGAGCGAGAGAGAGAGAGAGAGAGGGGGGGGGAGAAAGAGGGAGGGAAAGAGGGAAAGAGAGAGAGAGAGAGAGGGAGAGAGAGAGGGGGGGGAGAAAGAGGGAGGGAAAGAGGGAAAGAGAGACAGCGAGATGAGTTGAGGCCGGAGATGACAGCTTTAGTTCAACACCACCGAGTGTGAATTACACAGAGTGATGAGCTGGATTCAGAATACTAATGAAACAGCACCTGACAGAAGCTGATAAAGGAGTTGGCAGTGACACAAAGGCAAGGGCAAACGCACCCTGATTGATAGATATGATGTGATTCCAAAACACCCCCCTCCCCCGCCCCAGCCCCCCACCCCCAAAAAAAAAACATACTGTACAAT
>NC_137693.1:9675426-9677926 GCF_963989245.1 Nansenia antarctica | reverse complement strand
TGATCTACGATCAGTCTTGTCGTTTTAGATCATCATAATGAACGTATGTATAGGGACAGGTGGGAACATGATCTGCACTCCAACTCTGCCTATATACCCTCCAGTAAGTCTGCACTGAAAGCCATAGGGGAGCACGCCGAGGGGAGGATGAAAGATGATTATTTTTTGCCGTCCACACAGGTGTTCCGTCATGTTGAAATAAGCCAGAATAATAACGTGTCGACGATTTAACAGCCGGGTAGGGATTGTGGAACAACTGTGTAAACCAATGATCTGACACCACACGTGGGACTAATACAGAACGAGCGAAAAAGAAATAAGAAAAAAGAAACAAGGCGGCCGTCAAAGCTCCTGGGAGGGGAGTCGCTTGATCGCTTGCGGCTGGTATAAATATCCCCCGTTTTTTTATAAAGGAGGCTAATCTAACGTTCATCAACGCTCGCTGGCGTTCCGCGGGTAGTTGGAATAGTAGTAGGGCTAAGATTATTTTAGAGTTACTGTAAATGGACTGACTTAGATAGCGCCTTATTCCAAAGCACTTTTACAACGTCCTCTCATTCACCCATTCACACACACACACACACACACACACACACACACACACACACACACACACACCAATGGCGGCAAGCTACCATGCAAGGCGCTGGCCCGCTCATTGGGAGCAATTTGGGGTTCAGTGTCTTGCCCAAGGACACTTCAACATGTGGCCAGTCGGCGCTCGAACCGCCGACCTTGCGATCATTAGACGCCGACTCTACTTCCTGCGCCTCAGCCGCCCCCTTACTGTAAACACACACAGGGAGAGTTGGGTGAAACCACTCCATCACATTTGACAGGGAAGTTCTCCTGTCTTTTATGATAGTGAAGACTGGCTGTGACAGCTGTCAGTGGGTGATACCGTCCATGACGAACCCCCCTGTTAGAGCTGAGGGGTGTGGAGCTCAATGTCAACAATGTCAACAATGTCATGTTTTTTTTTTTGTTACATTTCTTTATTTGTTTTTTAAAATTATGCCTTTTGCCTTATTGTCTTGTGCTGCAATGTCACTAAGGCCTAATAATTTTACTCTCTTACACTTGTGTGTAATAAACTTGAAAACTTGAAACTACTACCTGAGAGGAGTAGACAAAGAGAGAGAGGGGGAGCCCACAGGCCAGGAGACGTCCAGGGGCCTCGGCCTGACCCCTCAATTACCAACCCCAACCCTGCCAACAAGATTTATGGTGGGGAGAGTTAAGCCTTTAACTTGTGGCAAGACGGCGAGAAGGAATCCCCCCCCCCCATGTTATTGGTTATGGACCGTGGAGATGTGGGGGTTCTGGGGGGGGGGGGAGTATGGTGTATGAGTCCTGGAGCTGTGGGGTTCTGGGGGGCACAATATGGTGTATAGGTCATGAGTCCTGGAGCTTTGTTAGTGGAGTTATGGGTTATGGTTTACAGACCTCCATGCAGGTCAACACCTAAGGGTATATACAGTATAATCACGGCTGTGATTCGGTCGTAGGTACGAGGCCGCAATTTATTAGTTAACAGTAATAAGCGACAACAGATTATTATTTGTTTGTTTATTTAATCATAAAAATAAACAAAAAATAGTTCCGCAACTGAACTTCAAATGGACTGTTGCCTAGTAACCTGAACACAAACATGTAGTCTAATTAACGGTCATTTAGTAACATCTGTGCGGCGGAGTGATACATATAGTTAAAGGTCCCAGTGCTGTTATACTGTATATCAGCACTCATGGAACGACTCTTGTCCAATCAAATGACTTGGTCGGAACTAACTGTTGTATACATATATGTATATATATATATATATAGTCCTCTCTTATGATCTATGATGATCTTATGATCGTATCTCTTATGATATATGAGAGAATATGTTTTATCACCCTGTGACATTCATATTCTCATAATATGGAAATAGTATAGTGTAAGCTGGTGGAGGTAGGAATGGGAGGCTGGCTCATTGTAATGCATGGAATGGAGTGAGGAATGGAGTGAGGAATGGTGTCAAACACCAAAGCTTGTTTTACGCCATTCCTCAATCCCTTCCATGCATTACAATGAGCCTGACCACGGTCAAGTGTTGATGCCTCTAGGTAAGGTTACTACTGGTTTCTGGTGTGTCATTGAAATACTGTGGTTGTCATATCCTAATAATATCAACAACAACACTAATAATAAGAATAGTAATAATAATGATAATAATCATGGTGATAATGATAATGATATTGATACAACAACAACAACAACAACAACAACAACAACAACAACAACAACAATACATCAGTTAGTGAGCAGAAACAACTCCAATCCCCTTGATACCAGTAATGATAATTTTACCAACACAGTAAATGTCAGCCAAATGATGCTGTGATCGCACTCGCCATGACCATTCCCATGTTATTATGACAGACTGCCTCCAGGTGCACTATCAGATGACACATGCAGTGTTATGCAATCCAACCACAGCCATTACTGCAGGATCAGG
>NC_137693.1:9647926-9670426 GCF_963989245.1 Nansenia antarctica | reverse complement strand
TATGCATTGCACAGCATGTTCTAGTCTCTAGCCAGCCAGACCCACAGTCACATAATTAGACATTTAACCCAAATAGAGCACTGCCACAGGAAAAGAGCTCAGAACTCTAATTAACGAATTAATATTCTTGGATTCGGAAATACTGTATGTTGTTCATGTTGGAACCGACACACTGAAGCACCATAATGCTGGGATGTGCTTATGCAGCATTAAGAATGGGCCTGTGAAGTACTAACGATGCGCTTAATTCCTTGACTGGGACGAGGTAATAGAAGAAAATTAACGAGAGCAAATTAGGGAGGAGAAACAGAAACACAGAAATTTGCATATTTTACTGAAACGTAATTCCATAGCTCGTGGCAGTTCATTTCATACCAATGTAGAAATTAAAAAGGGCAAAAATGATGACTGTGATGTCTTAAATAGAAGAAAACAATAACATTAGCACACTCTGCTATAACAAGGACCACAATGGACATAAGTCCATTCTCCCCACCCTCACTGTGATCTCAGAAGGTGCATAAGCTGTGTGTGGCCTGGGGTGGTCCAATGGTCTGGCACCGCGGTCTACAGTGCACACATATGGCCATGTCGACATGGGTTCGAATCCGGCCCATTCCCTGCTGACATGCCCTCTCTCCCTTGCTTTCCTGTCTGTCTGTCACTATATCCGTCCAATAAAATGAAAAATACGAGTGGGACTGCCCCACTCAGAAAAAAACGACATAAAAAAAAGAAGATACATGAGCTGTCTTATCAAAGGTGAATCTGTAGGAATGGAGAGTTATTTCTGCCTCGTGGATCCCTGACCTCCAAGTGGTCGTTCAGCCAAGTGTGATAGTCCCACTGTGAGTTACATAAGCTGCTTTATGAATGATGGTTATTTCAGTCAATTAGGTTGGATTTCATATTCCTCTTCTAAGAATTCGAGATGATTAGTGACTCTGCCCAGAGGTCTTTGTACCGTAGTAGTAGCAGCTTGCACCACACTACATCACATTCCACATTAGTTTACTGTTCAGCACTTGATCAGCCAGAGGAGGGTGGGTCCCCTGTGGAGTCTGGTTCCTCTCAAGGTTTCTTCCTCCCAGGGAGTTGTTCCTTGCCACTGTTGTTCTCTCCTCTGGGGAGTTTTGTCCACTAGCTTCTTAGTTCATATTGTTTTTATTTTATTTATTGTTTAGTATTGTTTTAGTATTGTTCTTGGCAACCGATCACTGATCAAAATGTAAAAAGCTCTAGACAAATACATTTGATTGATTGACTGTAATCATTCTGGTAACAATAGTGTATTACTATCAGGGGAGGCTGGTGGAAGTAGAAATCAGAGGATCATTGTAATGCATGGCATGGAATGAGAGGTATCAAACACACATGCCATGCATTACAATAAGCCCGTCCTCTGCTTTCTACCTTCACCAGCTTCCACTGATTACGGCACATGCAGTATAGTAGTAATTATAGTAGTAATTGCTGTGTAATTACATGGTAATGAAGCTAGGCTGTTTGTGGTATTACAGAAGTGGAATGATGGCTGTTCTCATAGATTCGACTTTATTGTCATCGCAGAGTACAAGTACTATACAACGGAATGCAGTTTAGTATCCAACCAAAAGTGCAAATAGTGATATAAGGGCACGATATAAATATTCGCTAATTCGCAGATTCTAGTCACACACCAGGCGACTGTGACCGCATCGCACCGCCTCCACTCTCCACAATGCACCATGCACCAATGCACCAATACCATGCACCAACGCACCAATGCACCAATACCATGCACCGTGCATCATACCATATTAGAGTCTATCCTCCAGAATGCTGCTGCCTGTCTTGTGCTCAATCTCCCCAAATTCTCCCATGTCACCCCCCCTCCTCTGCACCCTTCACTGGCTCCAGCTCACATCAGATTCAAGACCCTGGTGCTCTATGCCCTACGGGTGGTAAAGGGAACAGCCCCTCCCTACTTGCAAGCAATGGTCAGCCCCCAACCCCCTGCCTGGTCACCCTGTTCTTACACCTTGGCTGGCCGCCTGGAACCGGCGCCTCTACGAGGAAGCAGCAGTCACGGCTTTTCGCTGTCTTGGCGCCCCGGTGGTGGAACGAGCTTCCCACTGCTGCCAGGACTGCAGAGTCACTACCTACTGTATCTCCCGCCTTAGACTGAAGACCCATCTCTTCAGGCTACACTTTAGTCTGTCTCTTAAACTAATGGTCCACCAAAAGTCATTGGGTGCAATCCAATCTAGTCCTAATCCAAACACTTGGGAATAAAAATACCTTGTGAGAGATTGTAGTGTTTCTAGTGTAGTGTTTCTAGTGTAGTGTTTCTAGTGTAGTGTTTCTACAAATCTGTTTGTTGAGAAAAATTGTTCTGTATTCTAATTATAGAACACTGTCAGTGGTATTTTTAACACCAACATTCTTCTTCTTCTTCTTCTTCTTTTTCTTCTGCTTTACTCGTAATTACTTACTAATGTTATAAATATTTGAAATATTCCTATACACTACCATCAGTAGTAGTATTGTTTCCTAGAAAACACTTTTTTAAATATTTGCAGTTAAGGAGCTTCCTCTCAATTGCCCAGAATGATTATTTAAAAGAACCCCCACTGTCCACTTTAGAAAGAACCATATCGTCCAATTGTAACGGTAGGGGAAGAATATCCGCTATATATATCATGTTAGAGACTGGTTCATCAGACTCGTCCATAGACAAACTAAATGCTTGGAGGGAAGAATTTCAGGAGGATATCACTTTGGACGAATGGAGTAGTATATGCACAAAGGCTCAGACACAGACTGTGAACACACGACTAAAGCTATTACAATACAACTGGCTGATGCAAACCTATGTGACCCCTGTTAAACTAAACAAGTTTAATAACAATAATCCACATGTATGTTTTAAGTGTAATACATGTAAAGGTACTTTATCTCACTGTCTCTGGGACTGCGAAAAGATCAAAGATTTTTGGAAGGAGGTATCTCAAATGATATTCCAGATAACATCGGTCTCCTTACCTCTCACTCCTAAAGTGTTTATCCTGGGGTTGTACCCATCTCATCTTCGTCTACAGCAATATCAACAAACACTCATAAATATGAGCCTGTTGCAAGCAAAACGGTTAATAGCGTTGGCTTGGAAAAATGTGCACAGGCCCAGTATTGCCCGATGGCTTAGGGAAATGTCATTCTCTTTAACAATGGAAAGGATGACATACATGATTAAAGGTAAACAAGACTCCTTTAAAAAGATATGGGGACCATTTTTGGAATATGTCCAGCAAAATGATGTGGGGAACTTTTCTGGGTGATATAGAGAGCTCTATGGACATTTACACTTCTGACATGGCGCTCTACTTGTAATATATCACAACCAACCTATGCCCTATCTTTACTTTATCAAAATATTGTAAACATGTATTTTGTTTGTATTGCCCTCTGGTAGCACCTGTGTGTGTTTTGTTTGTTTGTTTGTTTGTTTATCTGTTGGTTTCTTTTAGTTTTAGTTTTTTGTTGTTTGTTTGTTTGTTTTATTTTTTGTGTTTTTGTTTTTTTGTTGCTGTTTTGTTTTGTTTTGTTTGTTGCTGTTTTTGTTTTATTTGGTTTTTCTGTGTTTATTTTGTCTGTTTTGCCCAGATTGTGATGTGGGTATTAATGTGTGTCTGTCTTTCCTGTTGGATGTTGGATTGTCCTAATCTCAAGAAAAATAATAAAAATATTTGAGAAGAAAAAAAAAAGTAGTAGTATTGTTATTTTCTACAGAGATAATGTTCTGCTGTGCTTTGTCGTCTGGGCCTTTCTGAACCCCTGGGGATATTGTTGTAATAAAAAAGAAAAGGAAACTACTTATTTTATACTTCTGTGTTTATGTTTTCATCCCTAATAAAAAAGATTAATAAAAAAACAAAACAAAGAACGATTGGATGCACACAGATGCGCACTCAGATATAAAATATAAGACATAAGAAATATAAGATAGAAAAACACATGACCTGTTATACAATGCAGTGAACACTGTTCTACACTGTTCAATAAAACCGGACCCATCACACTCACCATCGACGACACTACCATCACCCCCTCCCCCCTGGCTCGCAACCTCGGCTTCATTCTGGACCCCACCCTCTCATTCGATCCCCACGTCAGTTCCATTGTCAAGACATCCTACTTCCACCTCCGAAACATTGCAAAAATCAGACACTGCCTCTCCCCCCCCGCTGCTGAATCCCTCATCCACGCCTTCATCTCCTCCCGCCTCGACTACTGCAACTCCCTACTCACCGGCATCACCTCCCGCTCCCTCCATAGACTCCAGATGGTCCAAAACTCTGCTGCACGCCTCCTCTCAAACACCCGCTCCCGTGACCACATCACTCCTGTCCTCCACTCTCTCCACTGGCTCCCCATCAAAGAACGTATACAATTCAAAGTCCTCATCCTCACATACAAAGCCCTCCATAGCCTGGCCCCCCCTTACCTGACTGACCTCCTTCTCCCCCACCGCCCTACCCGTACCCTCCGATCCTCATCCATTGTTCCCCTCACTGTCCCACCCTCAAAACTCAAAGGCTTCGGTCACCATGCCTTTTCACGAGCCGCACCCCGCCTCTGGAACTCTCTCCCTCAACCACTCAGAGACTCACCCTCACTCCTCACTTTTAAATCCCACCTCAAAACCTACCTGTTCTCCCACGCCTACAGCCTCCCCTACCCCTAGCCATCTCCCCCATCCCTGCCACCCCCGCCCCCCCCCCTGGACATGCATACAACCTCCCCTATCCCTAACCTTCTCCCCTAACCCTCCCACCCCCCTCCCCCCATGGACATGCACACAACCTCCCCTTCCCCGTTCGTTAACTCTGTATTCTATGTGCTCATGTTATCTGTTGCTTGTTGTTTCTGTGTTTTCCGTTTTCCCCATATTGTCAGCGTCTTTGAGCCTCGGAAAAGCGCTTTATAAATCCAATGAATTATTATTATTATTATTACACACTATACTGTATATTCCAGGGGAGGCTGCTGGAGTCAGAAATCAGAGGATGGGTACATTGGAATGCATGGAACGGAATGAGGTATGGAAATTAGAGGATGTGCTCATTGTAATGCATGGGACATGTGTGTGTGATACCCGTCCTCATTTCATTCCATGCATAGTCCATGCCCTGGAATATCCCTCAATAACGAAGAAAATCTATAATATACTTTCATAATATACGACCAGTTCAGAAGCGTGTGTACCTGGACCATTATAGCTCCCGTGCCCCAATCACCTGTCTTCTGTTATTACACCTTATTAGGGTTCTAGACACGCACCGACACACAACACCGCCCCCTGCTGGTGGGGGCTCAGCGCTCAACCCTGCTGATGTCATAATAAAGAGATAAGTACAATTCCGTGATTTAAAATTCCAAAGTGTTTGCTGGCTCAGACCGTGTATTACAGTTCCTCTCAAACACACAGTCTTCGGGGCTATACACGTGTCTGGAAAACACAGCGGTATTCAATGAATCGCTCTAGAAACTGACAGCGGATGTCAGTAATGGCCTTATGATAATCACTAACATTATCTACACGATCGGAGCGAATTGCCCCACAGTCAGGAGTTTAGCCTGTCCATATGGATCACAGCGTGAACAATGGCCGAACGAGGAGGCAAACCAGCAGGGACGTCGGGTCGATACCCCCCAAGACAAGTTAAACACAGCTGACCTTCATGTTAAAGCCAACTGTGACCCTTTCATGCCCTGTAAAGGAAACAGCTATTGTCAGAGCGTTGTTGTTTTTTATGGTCTCTTAATGTGCATCTGATCCATAAAAAGGAGTGCAGGAAACACCATGTTCCACAAAGACCCCCCCTCTCTCGGTGTGCGAACACACACTCAATTCTCATTCACCTTCCAAAGTGACTCATTAACTCTGTATTGATTGCTTCTGCCTGGGACCGCCGCAGGCCATGTTGAACTGTCGGAAAATCAGGAGATAAAAGGGGAAATGAAAATAAAACAGTCGCTGGTCTCTGGAGGGGCTGGGCTCGTCTGCACGGAGACAGAAGAGGCGTCGGGGAGGGGGGGGGGGGGGGGGACACAGCCATCGGACCCCCCTGGCCTCATTCTCATGCTGCTAATTTGACGACGTGCCACGTGTGTTTGATACCGTTCCTGATTCCATTACCATGCATTACTTTTTATTTTGGATTTGACCTTTATTTTACCAGATAAAATCTATTGAGAACAAATTCTAATTTGCACAATGATGATCTGGCCAAGAGGCCCCGGCAAGAATAAAAAAAACTAACAGAAAAACCGAAATACACCCCTGGGGCAACACAAAACAACACAATACAATACATGAGAACATGGCAAAGACGGTGAAGATAAAATAAATAAAAACAAAGTCAACTAACTTATGTGTGAAAAGAGAGCGGGGGGGGGGGGGGGGGGGGTGTTTTCAAAATGGTAAGTGATGTGAGCCCTGTCCTCCGATTTCTACCTCCACCAGCCTCCCCTGAGCTTCACGCATTGACTACATAGATGAGCATTATAGAGGACACTGGACTACCTATACTGTACTATACAATATCTACCTATAATATACTATACTATACTGTATAACTGTACTGTAGGTTGTTAAAACATGTGGCAGGGGTTTGGGGGTTATACTAGACAAGACAACATCTGGAGATGTGTAGATAAAACAGGCAGATGGGATTTCATCTGTGTATGCTTTCGCAATGGCGGTTATTTACAGTCCCAATCTTTTAAATACGTTTCCTGAAACTATACAATTGTCTAGAAATCCTTTTTCTCCTTTTTTAAGGTTTATGGGTTTATTTCTTTTTGCCCAAAAATAGGTTGCAATGTTATGGTACATACAGTATAAAGACTGTCTCCATATTGTAATACAATACTGTGAATCATCTAAAGTCATATTAATATATGTACTTTTTAAAAATATTATTTTAGAATTAACACTCGTTAATTATTAAATGGATATTATTTACATAATATATATATATATATATATATATATATAATATTACATTGACACGATCATTGTATCAGAATTGGATACAATGCACATTTGTCTATCCAATGACCTCCAGTTGGGCTGAACTCACAACCCAGCTTCCTCGTACTGTAAACTCACAACCCAGCTTCCTCATACTGTAAACTCACAACCCAGCTTCCTCATACTGTAAACTCACAACCCAGCTTCCTCATATTGTAAACTTACAGTTGATACTGCAACAGTGTCAGAGTTATGAGAATACACAAATGTTACCTATTTTGGCAAGATAATTGTCTTTCTGCGGATGGAATGACGAAATCAGTGCATAAATACAAAAAGGTAACTAAGAACATATTTATTTGTTATTATAATACAGTAAAATGAACTGACTGAATAAATAAATAAATAAATAAATAAGTGAAACAGATCTACATGTAGATCAGTCCGCACCCCGCCTCCGATCCTGATCAGGCCAGAGGACCTCATCTAAACTGCCTGTGATGTTCCCCCTGGGCAGGCAGCGGGGGGGGGGAGCCTGACATGGAGGATCCACCCCTGTCATGTGTCTGCCTGGATATTGTCACACGCCTCCTCCATTGCCTGAAAGATTGTATATTCTACAGTACAGTATAGAGTATAGGCTACATATATTTCATAAATGTAAGGCAAAACAACATGACACGATACATTTCTCTAAGCACTGTAGATATCCATAGAAACCATAACGTTACATTACTGTAATTACTGTAGAGAGTATAGAAGACTACTGAAGCGGCAACTTACCTATTCTCATCTCTAAATGCTCAGATATCTGAGGCTACTGTGAAAGCTCAATTTCGATCATTGTTAGGCCGTGATTGAGTGCATGGTCAGCCGAACTTGCACGGATTTCATTAGACATATTAGCTCGCCTTCGCCTTCCTCTTCCTCCTCCTCTTCCTCCTCCTCCTCCTGCTGCTCGCTCACTCTTCCGCTTCCTCTCTGTTCTCCATGCTGCTCCATTTCCCCCCCCCAACACAGTAGAGGTCACCTGAGGCCTCTGTTATGCTCTGACACATGATTGAAGTGTTTGATTGATGATTGAAGTGTTTTGCCAATTGAGTTTGAGCAGGTGAGCGAGACCAGTTAGTAATTAGGGTGTGGCATTTTGAAGGCCAGCGTTTTCAGGTACACAAAGTGCTAAATGATGCGATTTGTGCTAAGTGTTTTGCAAAATGTGATTTAGAATTGCTGTTTGAGTGAAAACAATGGAATTATCCTTAGAGTTTAGCAGTCGGGAGTCTTGTTGTTGATACATTAGCTTTCAGACTTGCGCGCATTGTTCCATTTTTCGTGTGTATACAATGGAGAAAAACGGAATGTATGAAAACAAAGTTTCCCAGCAACGGAGGGCAGAAGTTAATCCCAATGCTGTCGGTTCTGAACAAAACCTGCTTTTTGCAGCTGATTGATTTGTCTGTCTGTCTCTTGCTGCCTCACACTTACACACACACTTACACACACACACTTACACACACACACACACACACACACACACACACACAAACAACCTCCTAACGATAGGAAGGACGAATGTGTGTGTGTGTGTGTGTTTGCAGAGGTCTAGCTCACTGCTTCCTTACGGGCCGCCTTTCGCTCCAGCAGGGCCCAGACAGATGTTGGATTTGATCCGGCCCTTAATCTCACCAACCCAATCTCCCTGCATGATTGAGTAGGGCAAGCCTTATCTCCCCCAGTCAATATCATATACCCGCTGGTGCTAAGTGATTGCCATTTTCTCATGTAGATCCTTGTCAGAGTGAGCGAGGGGCTGGGATATCGATCGGGGCGATAACACACCGTTGGACGATTGACGCTGTGGTTGAATTGGGGTGTGTGTGGGTGTGTGGTTGTGTGTGTGGGGGTATGGGGGGGGGGCTGGCTCTGAGTCAGGGTCCTTGGCCCGATGTTTCTCTGACAGGGGTCGTTCGACTGACAACACAGTTGACAGGGGGGGGGGGTGTCATCCCTGTTGCCTTTAATGGCCTTTTATGATCGCCATGCCTCTAATCTCCTCTGTCATCTCTTCCAGAGGTCCCTATGGTGACGGGCTGGCCAAATGACAGGGCCCCCCCCCCCCCCGGTGGGATGAAAGACAGTTGCCCACGGAGATGCCTGTCAGGAAAGACAATGGCTGCTTGTCTGAAAGGGGGGCACTGTGGTTGTCACATGGCTGGATGTAGTGAGTGCCACTCCGACTGACTGTTCTTTGAACATCCCGTTTCAAAAACACTTTTTTTCTCCCCTCTGCTATAAGGACTCTCAACACCTGACTCGCTGCACTAACCCTGCCAGATGTACTGCACTTTATAGTTGTTAAATATTGACTATGATTTTGTCTTTGTGGTTATGTGTGTAGGCTCCATTGTCCTTTTTGATAGTCATGGAGAATGTGTGTATGTTTGATGTATTTGACACTGCTGTCAAACACTGCTGTACTGCTGTAAGTTTTTTCCATCTGTACCGACAGACAAATTCCACCGAATTTGGTCATTAAACGATTCATTCATTAATTTAAAAGGGTCAAATCTCACCATGCAGTGTCTCAGAATACAGTACAGTCAGTGAAGTGCTGGGGGGGAGGGCTCAGCCAGTAGAGCTGGCGTCTAATGATTGTAAAAGTCGCCAGCTCGCAGTGGTTTGAATCCCCGGCTGGCCACGTGTCGAAGTGTCCCTGAGCAAGGCACCACTGAATCCCTATTTGCTCCGGGGGGGGGGGTCGCCTTCAATCGCTGTGACCCCTTGCCTAGATGCCTCCTCTAGAGCATAAATACATTTCGTTGTAGAACATAAATACATTTCGACGAACTTTGAATTCCTTTCCCTGACGGTACTGTATTCTGTATTCTGTATTCTGACTGTACTCTCACTCCTTAAAAAAAAAAGCACCTTCCCTTCCGCAAGTCTGTGCACGTCCCTGAGGACAGCGCACGTTCGCCCGGTTGCTCGAGGATGTTCAATAACTTGCGGCTTTATCATACACAGGGGCGGATCAATCAGTGCGTTAAGAGGCCACTTGTGTTTTGTTGTTACGGACGGATGTCAGTACAATGTGTTTATCAGCACGGGGAGACTTCGCACCTAATCATGTCATTTTTGATTTCCTGTCAGTATTGAGCATGGCCTTCCATATTTCATATAGTATCCCTGCTTAAAGGAGAGATAGATTGATTTCCTGTCCTACTTTCCCCAGCCTCAGCAGCGCGCTCCTCTCACACGTGAAACGAAGCTCTGGGTTCAACCACTTTCTCTTCTCCTCCTCCTCCTCCTCCTCCTCCTCCTCCTCCTCCCTCCATTATTTGTGCCTCATAAAGCGCTTGCCCTCAAGGTTCCTCTTTTTGTTTTAGCACCAGTCTATTACCTGCTCCCAGCCTTCTCAAATATTACCTCACGAGGAGGGAAGGGAGGGAGGGAGGGAGGGAGGGAGAGAAGAGAGAGAGAGAGAGAAAGAAAAGAGAGAGAGAGAGAGAAAGAGGAAAGAGAGAGTGTGAGGAAGAGAGAGAGAGAGCACAAGAGAGACGGAGCAAAAAAAGAGAGAGAAAGAGTGAGAGAAAGAAATGAGGAAAGAACGAAAAAGAAAAAAGAAAAAAAGAAAAAAGAAAGAATGAGAGAGAGAGAAGGAGCAAGAGAGCGTGAGAGAGAGACAGCGAGAGAGAGAGAGAGAGAGAGAGAGAGAGAGAGAGAGAGAGAAGGAAAGGAGAGGAGAGCGTCCTATCAGGGTTAATAGAAGGGCACCTGGGTAAATGAGCATGCTTGCAGCAGGACTCAACCTGGAGAGGAGAGTCTGAGCAGGACGTGAATCACTGGAACAAACAGAGGAGGAGGTGGGAGACATTAACTATTAATGAGGCCCCATTTTGGCTGATAGGGGGGGGAAAGACAGAGAAAAAGGTCAGAGAATCGCAGGCGAGGCAGGTGGGGGGTGGGGGGGGGCGGCTGAGAGGGGAGGGGAAGAACACTGATGAGGAACATTTACCAGACAGGCCTTCAGGCACATCTCTGGCCGCCTCTGCCTGCTGCTGCTGCTGCTGCTGCCATCGATGCTGCTGCACTAAGACATGACCGTACGCTGTAGTCAGACAGACAGACAGGCAGACTGACAGACAGACAGACAGACAGGCAGCCGGGCAGGCAAGCAGGCAGATAGACAGGCAGGCAGATAGATAGATAGATAGATAGACAGGCAAGCAGGCAGGCAGGCAGACGGACGGACGGACAGGCGGACAGACGGAGAGACGGACAGGCAGGCAGGCAGACAGGCGGACAGGCGAACAGGCAGACAGGCGGACAGGCGAACAGGCGAACAGGCGGACAGGCAAGGACATGTGGGTCAGTCTGATTAAGGAATGGGTAGTGTTAGCGAGCGGTAGGGTAAGCTACGTGCTGAAGGGAAGGGAGGCTGACTTTGATATGAAGTGGGCCATTGGAACGAAGAGGGCTGACCTCCATCTTGAGATGGATATTTATTTATTTATTTATTTAGATGTTGTTTTTTTGTAGGGACGTTATGCTTTCAGTGAACATACTGTGTGATGAAAGAAATATTGATTTGATAAACAATGATTGTGATAAAAGCCTTGGAAATATGAATTTCATGACTAATAATAAGTCTAGGCTTTTCCTTTGCGCTCATTCTGAAATCTAAAATATTGTTTGAGAAGCAGCAAATGCTTCAGGAAGTATGGGCAATATTGAAAAGCGCTCAAAATGAGGTCAGGGAACTGTAAAGAATTTCCATTACTTGTGAGGTTCTCAAATCCCTTTTCAACTCATGAAGCTATGGAGACACAGAAAGGCCCTGACATTGTCAGTTGAAAATGAATAGTATAGCCATGAGTGTCTTTCCCTGAAATATGAAATAGTGTCAATGTCTCATTGGCGAGGATTTAAAGAACCCTTTCTGTGTCGGGCATTTTTCTTAGCGAGGAGAGCCTTTAAAAGCATATTATTATCCCTCTCAAAGGAGCCTCCTTAGGGGTGCTTGCGATTGGAGTGGGTAATGGGTGGGATGGGGAGAGATGGGGAAGGGGTGGGGGGAGAGATGGGGAAGGGGTGGGGGGAGAGGGTGGCGGAGAGGGAGAGGGGGAGAAAGGAAGGAGATATTACAAACCCCCTATGTGAGTGAAATGTAAAGGAACCAGATTGTAATTCCCCTCCCTCATATTCAATAAACCACTTCTGTTGAATGAGATGTGAAATTGCCCACTATCAATATAAGGCTCTCCCGTGGTAAAAGTCATTTCAAATCTCTGAATTGGATTGTTCCAGCAGTCATCCCAGGCCGAGCTAATAGCCATTATGAAAATGCAGAGAGAGAGAAGGAGGAAAAAGAGAGAGAGAGAGAGAGCGAGATACCAGCTGACCATGACCGGGAGCGGGTGGCTCTAATACGGCTGCAGGGCCTAGCAGGTAATTCAGGCCTGGCCATGTGAGGGAAAGTCCATCGTCAGATAATCTGGTACACTTTTTACAGGGAGCGATGAGCCTCATTGTCCTGTGTGCTTTATGAATAGTGACATTTCAGAGGGGACTTTTAGAGCTGGAGAGATCAGGGATATTCTCTGAATCTGTGATCCGAGACCTTTTACGTTTTCTGATGATTCACAGCTCAAACTTCAGCACGAGTTCACTGGCCTGAAAGGGACTTTAATGAATCTAACTATGAGGAGAACAAAAGTTCTCAGAACTCAGAACCTCAGAACTCAACAATTTAAATGTTACCGTATTTTCATTTTCATGTAAGTTGCCATGTGAGTATCCTAACAAACTGGAGCTTTGAGGTCTTCTACAGCCTTGAAAAGGTAAAAGTACAGATTATAGACTATTACAGTTTTTCTCAATTGCTTACACACTAACACTGGAACTTGACTGGACACAATAGCCAAAACCTGAAACTCATGTACCTTATCTTACACCAATTATACACAAATACAAACACATTTCCTGCTTTTCACTTATTTTGCATTTACATTTACATTTTGGCATTTAGCAGACGCCTTATTCCAAAGCAACTTACAATCAATACATTTGACTAAGCAAGTGAATCATCAATCCACCAGTCGTAGCAGGAAGAGTAATCCAGCTCAGGCCCGGGGCCATTGGCAGTCTCAGTGATAGAAGGATTTAAAAAAAATGACATTTATTTTTATTTTTATATAGACACTGGAGAACAGAGAGACAGTACAAGGGGGGCAGTAGAAGTCATAGGGGACATACATAGTCACACGCCTCCCGCCCAACCTGGATCCATACCAGTTCGCCTACAGAGCCCACAGGTCCACAGAGGACGCCATCGCGACGACTCTCCACTCCACTCTATCCCACCTGGAGAGGGGAAACAGCTACGCGAGACTGCTCTTTGTGGACTTCAGCTCTGCCTTCAACACCATCCTTCCAGACAGGCTAGTGACCAAACTACTAGACCTGGGACTATCACACTCTATATGTGCATGGATCAAGGACTTCCTGTCCGACCGCCCCCAGAGGGGAGCACCAGGGGAGCCCCCCCCCCTCCGCAATTTCGTTGTTTGGTACCTGTACTATATCAATGACAATAAAGACCATTCATTCATTCATTCATTCATAGTAAAGGGGAAAGCGGGTGTCTCAGGATACGCAGTGCTGGGGGGTAATTTTGCTGTTCTAAACCACATTTTAGGCAAAACACTACACTACATTTGCCACAATCTTTGTTGATAAAATCACTTGTATTCACATGGAAAACACTACCATTCAGAATGCTAACCTCAAACCACCAATCACACCATCGACTCCTCATATGGGCAAACATCTATTGCTTTTCAATTTGCAATCATAACTTCGGGCCACTTTGGTTGACCACGTCGATCAAGTGGGTTTCAACCTTGCAAAAAGGCGGCAAAGGGGAAGGAACGTCATCGACCAGCTTGACATTGTTGAAGTTCCTGGCCAGCGAGGGGGGGATTTAACCATGTGCACAACTATAAATTACCACGGTATCCTCCATCACCATTCAACCCTGGTCCCCCCTTGTGACAGCAGCTGGTGAAACCGGGTCTATGATACGCTCGCGAGTCAACTAACACAACTTGTTTTGTGAGCCTGCTAACAATGTAAAGTAGTGTTCTAGTTAACTAGGTAGTAGTGGGGGATTACTCAACGAATCCATTGCACTGCAACACTTTGGCTTGACTAGTGAGTGTGTCATTGATTTTCAGCAACGTTGACATTTATGAAACATTTTCAGAATAAAAGTCTGAACGTATGGTCGGTCGCCGACTTGTTCCCGGTTTCACCAGCTGCTGTCGCATTTACAACAATGGGGAACTCCCAAATTCTGTTCCAGTGGCTTCACCTCCTCTCCTATAATCACAGCTCCTCATGTGCCTCCTCTGTCCTGCTGCTGCCTGCATTAGAACATCTGAGGCCGTATTTCCCATGTGGATTTCCCTGCCCAGGGACTGCTGATGTAATTTAGCTACCCAGCTAATTCAGGGAGAATCAATGACTGTCCATTGTCCCTTTTAAATAAACGAATAAATAAACCGCTCCACCCCAGAGGAAAAAACTGTCGACCTTTCATTATTCATCCAAAACCCCTCTGCTCATCTCTCCCCTAAAACACGCTCATAATGATAGTCATTTGCAATGGAATCACGAAAAACACTGTAATCAGCATGAATGGGAAGCAGAGGAGGAGAGGAGGAGAGGAGGAGAGGAGAGGAGAGGAGGAGAGGAGGAGAGGAGGAGAGGAGAGGAGGAGAGGAGGAGAGGAGAGGAGGAGAGGAGAGGAGGAGACGAGGAGAGGAGGAGAGGAGAGGAGGAGGAGAGGAGGAGAGGAGGAGACGAGGAGAGGAGAGGAGAGGAGGAGAGGAGAGGAGAGGAGGAGAGGAGGAGAGGAGGAGAGGAGAGGAGGAGACGAGGAGAGGAGGAGGAGAGGAGAGGAGGAGAGGAGACGAGGAGAGGAGGAGAGGAGAGGAGAGGAGGAGAGGAGAGGAGGAGAGGAGGAGAGGAGGAGAGGAGGAGAGGAGGAGAGGAGAGGAGAGGAGGAGAGGAGGAGAGGAGAGGAGGAGAGGAGAGGAGAGGAGGAGACGAGGAGACGAGAGGAGAGGAGACGAGGAGAGGAGACGAGGAGAGGAGGATACTTGCCGTAGATAATGGCTGAATTAAAGCTAGGGCAGCTGACAAATGAGCAAAGGAATAAACGAACGTGGCCCAGAAGATAAGAGAGAGAGAGCAAATTTATTAGATGAAATTAATGAAATGTTTATGTGTGGTGGAAATGCAGACAGAAACAGTCATTTCTCTGTTGTTGCCTGTGGCTAAAACTATAAACACATTGTCTTAAAAAGGAATGAAAATGAAAATGGAATTCATCGTTATTCATTTTTAGCGATGACTCTGAGTTGATATGGAGAAGTGTGAGTGTTGTTTTACCTTGTATACAGTATATTGTGAGAAAACACTCACTTCAACTCAACTTCAATTAAAATGAATGAGCATTTCATGCTAATTAAATCACGCTGCTCTACTTCTAGCTTGTCTTTATCTGCCTTCGTCTATCTTTTATGAGGATATGTATTCATGTAAGGAGCCTCGGTTATCAACCATGATCTGTATGGTTTTGTTAGCGAACATTGTGCTCCTGCTGCTGGTGGTGGTGGTGTAATTGGTGGTGGTGATGGTGGAGGTGGTGGTGATGGTGGTGGTGGTGTAGTTGATTGTAATAGGGGTGGTGGTGTACTTGATGGTGGTGATGGTGGAGGTCGTGGTGATGGTGGAGGTGGTGGTGATGGTGGTGGTGGTGGTGTAGTTGATGGTAATGGGGGTGGTGGTGTACTTGATGGTGGTGATGGTGGAGGTGGTGGTGATGGGGGTGGTGGTGTAGTTGGTGGTGGTGTAGTTGGTGGTGGTGGTGATGGGGGTGGTGGTGATGGGGGTGGTGGTGTACTTGATGGTGGTGGTGATGGGGGTGGTGGTGATAGGGTTGGTGGTGTACTTGATGGGGGTGGTGGTGTACTTGATGGTGGTGGTGTAGTTGGTGGTGGTGGTGATGGGGGTGGTGGTGTATTTGATGGTGGTGGTGATGGGGGTGGTGGTGATGGGGGTGATGGTGTATTTGATGGTGGTGGTGATGGGGGTGGTGGTGTACTTGATGGTGATGGTGATGGGGCTGATGGTGTACTTGATGGTGGTGATGGTGGATGTGGTGGTGGTAGTGGTGATGTAGTTGATGGTGGTCGTGGTGTAGTTAATGGTGGTGGTGGTGGTCATGGGGGTGGTGGTGGTGGTGGTATAGTTAGTTATAGTGGTGGTGGTGATGTAGTTGATGGTGATGTAGTTAGTGGTGGTGGTGGTGTAGTTAATGGTGGTGGTGGTCATGGGGCTGATGGTGGTGGTGGTGGTGGTCATGGTGGTGAGAATGATGATGATGATGATGATGAAGATGGCTCCTCCAACACAGCCATAACAAAGTCTGCAAACTGATCCAGAACATTTAATCACATCGCCCCCCCCCCCCATCTCTACGCTAGCTATCATTAAAACAGCCCAGAGACTTCAAAGTCTTAGACTTCTTTAACTCATAAAGCATTAAATGCAAACTCATTATTTAGTAGGCCTCATCAAACCCTATCAACCCACCCGTGCCCTCAGATCCGAAGACTCTGGTCTGCCTGCCTCCGACCGGATCAAACAGAATACAGCTGGAGGCCCGGCCTCTTCTGTGCAGCCGCCCGCCGCCCCAGACAGGGGGTCAGAGACAGTTGCAATTTTGAAGTCCGACCTCAACTTACCTTTTCAGCCCTACATACGTGGTGTTATGGTCTGTGCTTGGTTGGCTGGGTTGGCCGGGTGTGCTGGTGGTGGGGCGGGGCGGGTGTGTGGGTGTGTGAAGTTTGGGAGCCGCGCTTGGTAAGCAAACTGGTAGTAGTCGCTCTATGAGTAGAGTAGAGGGGCTGCAAAGGGATTTTCCTGGCTGCACAGTGTACAGGTGTTTTTACCTTTGCCTGCTTGCGGCTCTGTCATCACGTGAAGTGCATTGAGTCACATCTTGTGAGAAAATGTGCTATACAAATAAAACTTGATTTGATTTGATCTGATACATACGGTTAGCCGTAGCAACTCTCCTTCCCTCCATTACCATTAGATAAATGTCAATATCTCACTGTGTGAATGACGATGATGATGATGATGATGATGATGATGATGATGATGATGATAGTGGTGGTGCTGCTGTTGGCGGTGTCACGATTCAACTATTTCTGTTGTATAATATATCTGTCATGGTTAAGCTCAGTGGGTTCTGATGATTGGCTACCCAGGGTACATGGTGGGGGAGGGGCTTGCCTGTTGGCGGGCGTTATTTGAATGGTGTTCATTTCCTACCTGAGGTGTGATTGAAGAGAGGAGGAAGTGATCGAGAGAGACGGCATGTTCTAGAAACGCATATGAACCACTGAGGAACATTCACCCCGAAAACCCCTTTATACTGTTGGAGCTGTGAACTACTCCCCAAGTCGTGTCGTTTTTGTCCGGTTTTGTTTTGTCATCGTTGTTTTGTTAAATGTTAAAACATACTGAACCGAAGGGGACACCCTGCCAGCTAACACGTGGGCTGTCCAGTTACCCTGACAACGCAACGGAACAACGGACGACGGTATAAGCCATCCCCCATGCTAACACCTACCTGGGTGCTGTCATCTAACCCTGAGCTAGCCTACACACCTGTGTTCGGCTTCGGCCCTGTGTGGGAACGAGCCCTTTGTTTTCAATGTACTGTACATGCTGAACAGTTGGGTCGTGACAGTGGTGTGTATGCCTAGTATTTTCTGCCTGGCCTTGGTGTCTTGTGTAATGTTCCCACAGCTCTATTGATCCAACACTGCCATGGCAGAATCTCAGACTACCATTTTAGAACGTTGCTCTTTCAGTAGTTGACAGGGCCGCTGCTATGTACAGTGGCCGGAGCAGGCACCAAGTAAGTAAGTAAGTAAGTAAGTAAAGCTTTATTTATATAGCGCCTTTCGTACATGAAATGCAACTCAAAGCACTTTACAATAGAACACATACAATCAATGATTACAAGAAGGGGGGGTGGGGTGGGGGGGAGGGGAAACGAGACAACAGTAGGGGAGTGCCTGGGGGTGGCAGCAAAACAGCCTAATGATCATCTCAATAATCTCAATGATTATTTAAATTGAAGAAGAACCACAACTACAATAGGCCCCATTAGCCCTGTTAGAACACCGTTACTGCTAGCGCTATCCATTTAGCGCTAGCACGGCCCCACAAACCCCCTATCCTTTTCCTACGCTGGCCAGCAGTAGTGGCCCTGGTAGTAGATTCAGATGTATCATTTTAATTCAGCAGTAGCTGACGCCATCTGTTTACATTTACCCACGAACGATAATCAATTTATTTCTTTATAACTTACTTAACTGTACTTCACTTACATTAGGCCATTACGGTATCGTACTGGGATGTTGTCTTAAGCTATGGGGGTGTCTTATGTGGATCCCTCTGCAATCTCTCATTGTAATAGTGAACACTACTCATATTTGGAATTTGAATGAGGATTTATTCACTTTCATGCTCCATATTTCAATAATCTCAATTTAACTGGCTTTGGAGAGATTCATTCATCAACATATATACAGACTGCCTGAACTGACCTATGGGAGGGAGAGAGAGAGAGAAAGTCAGGGGGGGGGGGGGGGGCGAGGGGAGGGGGTGTCACAGAGGTAGAGAGAGAGAGAGAGATGGAGAGAGAGAGAGAGGTAGAAAGAGAGAGGGGGGGTGGGACAGAGAGAGAGAAAGAGAGGTAGAAAGGTAGAGAGGTGGAAAGGAAGAGAGGGACAGAGAGAGAGAGGTGGAAAGGTAGAGAGGGACAGAGAGGTAGAGAGAGAGATAGAGAGAGAGGTAGAAAGAGAGAGGGGGGGTGGGACAGAGAGAGAGAGAGAAAGAGAGAGAAAGAGAGGTAGAGAGAGAGCGGTAGAGAGGTAGAGAGGGATGGAGAGAGAGAGAGAGGTAGAGAGATAGAGAGAGATAGAGAGAGAGGTAGAAAGGTAGAGAGGTAGAGAGGGACAGAGAGAGAGAGAGAGAGGTGGAAAGGTAGAGAGGTAGAGAGAGAGATAGAGAGAGAGGTGGAGAGAGAGAGGTAGAGAGAGAGGTAGAGAGGTAGAGAGGGACATAGAGATACAGAGAGGTGGACAGGTAGAGAGGTAGAGAGGGACAGAGAGGTAGTGAGAGAGAGGTAGAGAGGGACAGAGAGAGAGAGAGAGAGGTGGAAAGGTAGCGAGGTAGAGAGGGACGGAGAGGTAGAGAGAGAGGAGGATAGGTAGAGAGGTAGAGAGGGACAGAGAGGTAGAGAGAGAGGAGGACAGGTAGAGAGGGAGAGAGGGACAGAGAGGTAGAGAGAGGTGGACAGGTAGAGAGGGAGAGAGGGACAGAGAGGTAAAGAGAGGTGGATAGGTAGAGAGGGAGAGAGGGACAGAGAGGTAGAGAGAGGAGGACAGGTAGAGAGGTAGAGAGGGACAGAGAGAGAGAGAGAGGTGGACAGGGAGAGAGGTAGAGAGGGACAGAGAGAGAGAGGTGGACAGGGAGAGAGGTAGAGAGGGACAGAGAGAGAGAGAGAGGTGGACAGGTAGAGAGGGAGAGAGGGACAGAGAGGTAGAAAGAGAGGTGGACAGGTAGAGAGGCACAGAGAGGTAGAGAGAGAGGAGGACAGGTAGACAGGTAGAGAGGGAGAGAGGGACAGAGAGAGAGGTGGACAGGCAGAGAGGGAGAGAGGGACAGAGAGAGGTAGAGAGGGACAGAGAGAGAGGATGGGTACTGGTCACATGCCTCCCCAGTATGAGGGAACCATTAGCAGCAGCTGTCCGAGACATCTGCCTGCTCTGATTACTGTCACGGCTCGATGCACCGGAGTGTGTGTGTGTGTGTGTGTGTGTGTGTGTGTATGTGTTTGTATATGTGTGTGTGTGTGTGTGTGTGTGTGTGTGTGTGTGTGTGTGTGTGTGTGTGTTTCTGTGCGTAAGAGTGTGTTTTTGTGTGTATGTGTGTGAGTGAGTTTTTGCGTGTGTGTGCGTGTGTGTGTGTGTGTGTGTGTGTGTGTGTGTGTGTGTGGGGCGCGGGGTCTGTCTGAATGCATTCTCCTCCTAACACCGCACCTTCCCCGGACCTCCCCACCCCCCCTTCCCCCTGCCTTCCCCTCTGGCAGGTTCAAATGCAGGTTACATGCTCTGGCGTGGCTATACCTGGACCTCCCTTCCCCTTTCCCAAGAAGGATGGAGAGAGAGAGATAGAGAGAGAGAGAGAGAGAGAGACAATGATACAAATAGAAGAGTTAACTCTGCCGCCTGGTGCATTTTTTATTTTTTTTGCAAAGCAACTGGGAATCCGATTGCCTTATGAATGATTTGTAAGTGTTCAATAATGTAGCAGGCATCAGAGATCTTATGAAGTGTTCTGCGGGTGGTGGTTGGGGGAGGCGGGTGGAGGCAGGGGCAGCTAGAGTGGTGATTGGTGGAGGCAGGGGGAGCTGAGTGGTGATTGGTGGAAGCTGTGGGAAGCAGAGAGAGGCAGGTGGAGGCAAAGGGAGCTGAGTGGTGGTTGGTGGAGGCAGGTGGAGGCAGGGGGAGCTGAGTGGTGATTGGTGGAGGCAGGTGGAGGCAGGGGGGAGCTGAGTGGTGATTGGTGGAGACAGGGGGAGCAGAGTGGTGATTGGTGGAGGCAGGTGGAGGCAGGGGGAGCTGAGTGGTGATTGGTGGAGGCAGGTGGAGGCAGGGGGGAGCTGAGTGGTGATTGGTGGAGGCAGGGGGAGCTGAGTGGTGATTGGTGGAGGCAGGGGGGAGCTGAGTGGTGATTGGTGGAGACAGGGGGAGCAGAGTGGTGATTGGTGGAGGCAGGGGGAGCTGAGTGGTGGTTGGTGGAGGCAGGGGGAGCTGAGTGGTGATTGGTGGAGGCAGGGGGAGCTGAGTGGTGATTGGTGGAGGCAGGGGGAGCAGAGTGGTGATTGGTGGAAGCTGTGGGAAGCAGAGGGAGGCAGGTGGAAGCAGGTGGAGGTGGAGGTGGTGGTTGGTGGAGCCAGGGGGAGCCAGGTGGTGGCACAGGAAGCTGAATGGTGTTTGGTAGAGGGAGGTGGAGGTGGAGGTGGAGGCAGGTAGAGGCAGGGTGAGGCAGGGGAAGGCCGAGTGGTAGCAGGGTAGTAAATGCACCAATGTCTCCTCTGGAGATCATGACTGCTAACGGCACTGTCTGAACCAGCAGGGGAGGCTGGTGGAGGTAGAAATCGGAGGACGGGCTCATTGTAATGCATGGAACGGACTGAGGAAAGGTTGTTGTTGCAAAGACATTACCTCAGGTGTTTAAAAGCTTGTTTAGTCACACGCGTTTGATACCATTCCGTCACCATACCATTCCATGCATTACAAAGAGCCCGTCCTCCGATTTCTACCTCCACCAGCCTCCCCTGCTCCGAACTACAGCACTGTCCCAGCCACCTCTCATGATGGGAGGTTTCGTCTTTTGATAATTTCATCACACTGTTCACTTATGATTAATTAAGCGGGTTTCCTTGCTCTGTGTTTGAATCATGCCTGGAGATCATTAGGATCATGTTGAGCTTCGACACACAAAGAGAATTAGATACTGTATTTAACGGTGTTTCCATTATGTCTGGTGTAAATCATGTGTCTCGTGCTGTTTGTGTTCAATACCTCCAGACCTGTTAGCAGTATCGTACGTATAGTCCGTTAGCCAACGCTCTCCGGTATCTTAGTTCCAAAGTTAATAAGTGTTACTGTTTCACAGCGATGGCCGGTGCATGCAGACGTCGGAGGACGGGGCTCATCGTGATGCATGGAATGGACTGAGTCGATAGTATCAAAACACATGTGGCCCCGTCTTCCGATTTTTTACCTCCACCAGCCTCCACCAGGTTCCAAGGCCAGCCTGTGTTACGTGTTTCAGATGGTGATGAGGGGACTGGAGACACCTCCTCCAGCACACCGCCAGCACCTCCTCGGTCTGCCCTCCAGCCACGGTCGAGGAAGTCGTGTCTAGTGGAGAAGAGCTTAGAATTATAAGGTTCTATCTCCGTTTAGGGTACCGGTAGTTCAGAGATATTGAGCGTCAAAGTTTTGACATTCCATTATGCTTTGTGAGATGGAACCTTTGTATTTTATGAATTACTAACTCAAAAAAGTCAACATTTTAAAAATAACACCACACAGGCATTAATAAACACCTGATGGATCAGATTATGTAAAAAACTCAATTTTGACAAAAATGGAGATGGAACCATATAATTTTAACGTCACGAATTTGTATTCCAGTCTGAAAAAACACGAAGGTTTCCGACGAGACGGCCTAGAGGAGAGAGGTCGACCTCCTGGCTCAGTACAGCCAGGAGAACAACCTCTCTCTCTCAACACTGACGGGACCAAGCAGCTGGTGGCGGACTTCAG
>NC_137693.1:9633781-9645226 GCF_963989245.1 Nansenia antarctica | reverse complement strand
CGTCAGATAATCTGGTACACTTTTTACAGGGAGCGATGAGCCTCATTGTCCTGTGTGCTTTATGAATAGTGACATTTCAGAGGGGACTTTTAGAGCTGGAGAGATCAGGGATATTCTCTGAATTCTGTGATCCGAGACCTTTAAGTTTTCTGATGATTCACACGAACTTCAGCACGAGTTCACTGGCCTGAAAGGGACTTTAATGAATCTAACTATGAGGAGGACAAGAACTCCAACAAAAGTTCTCAGAACTCAGAACCTCAAAACTCAACAATTTAAATGTTACCGTATTTTCATTTTCATGTAAGTTGCCATGTGAGTATCCTAACAAACTGGAGCTTGAGGTCTTCTACAGCCTTGAAAAGGTAAAAGTACAGATTAGAGACTATTACAGTTGTTCTCAATTGCTTACACACTAACACTGGAACTTGACTGGACACAATAGCCAAAACCTGAAACTCATGTACCTTATCTTACCAATTATACACAAATACAACACATTTCCTGCTTTTCACTTATTTTGCATTTACATTTTTGGCATTTAGCAGACGCCTTATCCAAAGCAACTTACAATCAATACATTTGACTAAGCAAGTGAATCATCAATCCACCAGTCGTAGCAGGAAGAGTAATCTAGCTCAGGCCCGGGGTCATTGGCAGTCTCAGTGATAGAAGGATTTTTTTAAATTCCTTTTTTTTTAATTTTTTATATAGACACTGGAGAACAGAGAGACAGTACAAGGGGGGCAGTAGAAGTCATAGAGGACATAGTAAAGGGGGAAAGCGGGTGTCTCAGGATACGCAGTGCTGGGGGGTAATTTTGCTGTTCTAAACCACATTTTAGGCAAAACACTACACTACATTTGCCACAATCTTCGTTGATAAAATCACTTGTATTCACATGGAAAACACTACCATTCAGAATGCTAACCTCAAACCACCAATCACACCATCGACTCCTCATATGGGCAAACATCTATTGCTTTTCAATTTGCAATCATAACTTCGGGCCACTTTGGTTGACCACGTCGATCAAGTGGGTTTCAACCTTGCAAAAAGGCGGCAAAGGGGAAGGAACGTCATCGACCAGCTTGACATTGTTGAAGTTCCTGGCCAGCGAGGGGGGGGATTTCACCATGTGCACAACTATAAATTACCAGGGTATCCTCCATCACCATTCAACCCTGGTCCCCCCTTGTGACAGCAGCTGGTGAAACCGGGTCTATGATACGCTCGCGAGTCAACTAACACAACTTGTTTTGTGAGGCTGCTAACAATGTAAAGTAGTGTTATAGTTAACTAGGTAGTAGTGGGGGATTACTCAACGAATCCATAGCATTGCAACACTTTGGCTTGACTAGTGAGTGTGTCATTGATTTTCAGCAACGTTGACATTTATGAAACATTTTCAGAATAAAAGTCTGAACGTATGGTCGGTCGCCGACTTGTTCCCGGTTTCACCAGCTGCTGTCGCATTTACAACAATGGGGAACTCCCAAATTCTGTTCCAGTGGCTTCACCCTATAATCACAGCTCCTCATGTGCCTCCTCTGTCCTGCTGCTGCCTGCATTAGAACATCTGAGGCCGTATTTCCCATGTGGATTTACCTGCCCAGGGACTGCTGATGTAATTTAGCTACCCAGCTAATTCAGGGAGAATCAATGACTGTCCATTGTCCCTTTTAAATAAACGAATAAATAAACCGCTCCACCCCAGAGGAAAAAACTGTCGACCTTTCATTATTCATTCAAAACCCCTCTGCTCATCTCTCCCCTAAAACACGCTCATAATGATAGTCATTTGCAATGGAATCACGAAAAACACTGTAATCAGCATGCATGGGAAGCAGAGGAGGAGAGGAGGAGAGGAGGAGAGGAGGAGAGGAGGAGAGGAGAGGAGAGGAGGAGAGGAGGAGAGGAGAGGAGAGGAGAGGAGGAGGAGACGAGGAGAGGAGAGGAGGAGAGGAGGAGAGGAGGAGAGGAGGAGAGGAGAGGAGGAGAGGAGAGGAAGAGAGGAGGAGAGGAGAGGAGGAGAGGAGAGGAGGAGAGGAGGAGAGGAGAGGAGGAGAGGAGAGGAGAGGAGGAGGAGACGAGGAGAGGAGAGGAGGAGAGGAGAGGAGAGGAGGAGAGGAGAGGAAGAGAGGAGGAGAGGAGAGGAGGAGAGGAGAGGAGGAGAGGAGAGGAGGAGGAGAGGAGGAGACGAGGAGAGGAGGAGAGGAGGAGAGGAGAGGAGGAGAGGAGGAGAGGAGGAGAGGAGAGGAGAGGAGGAGAGGAGGAGAGGAGGAGACGAGGAGAGGAGGAGAGGAGGAGAGGAGGAGAGGAGAGGAGGAGAGGAGGAGAGGAGGAGAGGAGAGGAGGAGAGGAGGAGAGGAGAGGAGGAGAGGAGGAGAGGAGGAGAGGAGAGGAGAGGAGGAGAGGAGGAGAGGAGGAGAGGAGAGGAGGAGAGGAGGAGAGGAGGAGAGGAGAGGAGGAGACGAGGAGAGGAGGAGAGGAGAGGAGGAGAGGAGGAGAGGAGAGGAGGAGAGGAGGAGAGGAGAGGAGGAGACGAGGAGAGGAGGAGACGAGGAGAGGAGGAGAGGAGGAGAGGAGGAGACGAGGAGAGGAGGAGAGGAGGAGACGAGGAGAGGAGGAGAGGAGGAGAGGAGAGGAGGAGAGGAGAGGAGGAGAGGAGGAGAGGAGAGGAGGAGACGAGGAGAGGAGGAGAGGAGGAGAGGAGGAGAGGAGAGGAGGATACTTGCCGTAGATAATGGCTGAATTAAAGCTAGGGCAGCTGACAAATGAGCAAAGGAATAAACGAACGTGGCCCAGAAGATAAGAGAGAGAGAGAGAGCACATTTATTAGATGAAATTAATTAAATGTTTATGTGTGGTGGAAATGCAGACAGAAACAGTCATTTCTCTGTTGTTGCCTGTGGCTAAAACTACAAACACATTGTCTTAAAAAGGAATGAAAATGAAAATGGAATTCATCGTTATTCATTGTTAGCGATGACTCTGAGTTGATATGGAGAAGTGTGATTGCTGTTTTACCTTGTATACAGTATATTGTGGGAAAACACTCACTTCAACTCAACTTCAATTAAAATGAGTGAGCATTTCATGCTAATTAAATCACGCTGCTCTACTTCTAGCTTGTCTTTATCTGCCTTCGTCTATCTTTTATGAGGATATGTATTCATGTAAGGAGCCTCGGTTATCAACCATGATCTGTATGGTTTTGTTAGCGAACATTGTGCTCCTGCTGCTGGTGGTGGTGGTGTAATTGGTGGTGGTGATGGTGGAGGTGGTGGTGATGGTGGTGGTGGTGTAGTTGATGGTAATAGGGGTGGTGGTGTACTTGATGGTGGTGATGGTGGAGGTGGTGGTGATGGTGGAGGTGGTGGTGATGGTGGTGGTGGTGTAGTTGATGGTAATGGGGGTGGTGGTGTACTTGATGGTGGTGATGGTGGAGGTGGGGGTGATGGGGGTGGTGGTGATGGGAGTGGTGGTGATGGGAGTGGTGGTGTAGTTGGTGGTGGTGTAGTTGGTGGTGGTGGTGATGGGGGTGGTGGTGATGGGGGTGGTGGTGTACTTGATGGTGGTGGTGATGGGGGTGGTGGTGTACTTGATGGTGGTGGTGATGGAGGTGGTGGTGTACTTGATGGTGGTGGTGATGGGGGTGGTGGTGTACTTGATGGTGGTGGTGATGGAGGTGGTGGTGTACTTGATGGTGGTGGTGTAGTTGGTGGTGGTGGTGGTGATGGGGGTGGTGGTGTATTTGATGGTGGTGGTGATGGGGGTGGTGGTGATGGGGGTGGTGGTGTATTTGATGGTGGTGGTGATGGTTGTGGTGGTGTACTTGATGGTGGTGGTGATGGGGCTGATGGGGTTGGTGGTGTACTTGATGGTGGTGATGGTGGATGTGGTGGTGGTGGTGGTGGTGATGTAGTTGATGGTGGTCGTGGTGTAGTTAATGGTGGTGGTGGTGGTCATGGGGGTGGTGGTGGTGGTATAGTTAGTTATAGTGGTGGTGGTGATGTAGTTGATGGTGATGTAGTTAGTGGTGGTGGTGTAGTTAATGGTGGTGGTGGTCATGGGGGTGATGGTGGTGGTGGTGGTCATGGTGGTGAGAATGATGATGATGATGATGATGATGATGATGATGAAGATGGCTCCTCCAACACAGCCATAACAAAGTCTGCAAACTGATCCAGAACATTTAATCACATCGCCCCCCCCCCCCCATCTCTACGCTAGCTATCATTAAAACAGCCCAGAGACTTCAAAGTCTTAGACTTCTTTAACTCATAAAGCATTAAATGCAAACTCATTATTTAGTAGGCCTCATCAAACCCTATGAACCCACCCGTGCCCTCAGATCCGAAGACTCTGGTCTGCCTGCCTCCGACCGGATCAAACAGAATACAGCTGGAGGCCCGGCCTCTTCTGTGGAGCTGCTCGCCGCCCCAGACAGGGGGTCAGAGACAGTTGCAATTTTGAAGTCCGACCTCAACTTACCTTTTCAGCCCTACATACGTGGTCTTATGGTCTGTGCTTGGTTGGCTGGGTTAGCCGGGTGTGCTGGTGGTGGGGCGGGGCGGGTGTGTGGGTGTGTGAAGTTTGGGAGCCGCACTTGGTAAGCAAACTGGTAGTAGTCGCTCTATGAGTAGAGGGGCTGCAAAGGGATTTTCCTGGCTGCACAGTGTACAGGTGTTTTTACCTTTGCCTGCTTGCGGCTCTGTCATCACGTGAAGTGCATTGAGTCACATCTTGTGAGAAATGTGCTATACAAATAAAACTTGATTTGATTTGATTTGATACATACGGGTAGCCGTAGCAACTCTCCTTCCCTCCATTACCATTAGATAAATGTCAATATCTCACTGTGTGAATGACGAAGATGATGATGATGATGATGATGATGATGATAGTGGTGGTGCTGCTGTTGGCGGCGTCACGGTCCAACTATTTCTGTTGTATAATATATCTGTCATGGTAAGCTCAGTGGGTTCTGATGATTGGTTACCCAGGGTACGTGGTGGGGGAGGGGCTTGCCTGTTGGCGGGTGTTATTTGAATGGTGTTCATTTCCTACCTGAGGTGTGATTGAAGAGAGGAGGAAGTGATCGAGAGAGACGCATATGAACCACTGAGGAACATTCACCCCGAAAACCCCTTTATACTGTTGGAGCTGTGAACTACTCCCCAAGTCGTGACGTTTTTGTCCGTTTTTGTTTTGTTATCGTTGTTTTGTTGAATGTTAAAACATACTGAACGGAAGGGGGGGACACCCTGCCAGCTAACGTGGCGTGGGCTGTCCAGTTACCCTGACAACGCAACGGAACAACGGACGACGGTATAAGCCATCCCCCATGCTAACACCTACCTGGGTGCTGTCATCTAACCCTGAGCTAGCCTACACACCTGTGTTCGGCCTCGGCCCTGTGTGGGAACGAGCCCTTTGTTTTCAATGTACATGCTGAACAGTTGGGTCGTGACAGTGGTGTGTATGCCTAGTATTTTCTGCCTGGCCTTGGTGTCTTGTGTAATGTTCCCACAAGCTCTATTGATCCAACACTGCCATGGCAGAATCTCAGACTACCATTTTAGAACGTTGCTCTTTCAGTAGTTGACAGGGCCGCTGCTATGTACAGGCACCAAGTAAGTAAGTAAGTAAGTAAGTAAGTAAGTAAGTAAAGCTTTATTTATATAGCGCCTTTCGTAAATGAAATGCAACTCAAAGCACTTTACAATAGAACACGTACAATCAATGATTACAAGAAGGGGGGGTGGGGGGAGGGGAAACGAGACAACAGTAGGGGAGTGCCTGGGGGTGGCACAGAAAACAGCCTAATGATCATCTCAATAATCTCAATGATTATTTAAATTGAAGAAGAACCACAACTACAATAGGCACCATCAGTCCTGTTAGAACACCGTTACTGCTAGCGCTATCCATTTAGCGCTAGCACGGCCCCACAAACCCCCTATCCTTTTCCTACGCTGGCCAGCAGTGGCCCTGGTAGTAGATTCAGATGCATCATTTTAATTCAGCAGTAGCTGACGCCATCTGTTTACATTTACCCACGAACGATAATCAATTTATTTCTTTATAACTTACTTAACTGTACTTCACTTACATTAGGCCATTACGGTATCGTACTGGGATGTTGTCTTAAGCTATGGGGGTGTCTTATGCAGATCCCTCTGCAATCTCTCATTGTAATAGTGAACACTACTCATATTTGGAATTTGAATGAGGATTTATTCACTTTCATGCTCCATATTTCAATAATCTCAATTTAACTGGCTTTGGAGAGATTCATTCATCAACATATATACAGACTGCCTGAACTGACCTATGGGAGGGAGAGAGAGAGAGAAAGTCAGGGGGGGGGGCGAGGGGAGGGGGTGTCACAGAGGTAGAGAGAGAGAGAGAGAGAGAGATGGAGAGAGAGAGAGGTAGAAAGAGAGAGGGGGGGTGGGACAGAGAGAGAGAAAGAGAGGTAGAAAGGTAGAGAGGTGGAAAGGAAGAGAGGGACAGAGAGAGAGAGGTGGAAAGGTAGAGAGGGACAGAGAGGTAGAGAGAGAGATAGAGAGAGGTAGAAAGAGAGAGGGGGGGTGGGACAGAGAGAGAGAGAGAAAGAGAGAGAAAGAGAGGTAGAGAGAGAGCGGTATAGAGGTAGAGAGGGATGGAGAGAGAGAGGTAGAGAAATAGAGATAGGTAGAAAGGTAGAGAGGTGGAGAGGGACAGAGAGAGAGAGAGAGAGGTGGAAAGGTAGAGAGGTAGAGAGAGAGGTAGAGAGAGAGGTAGAGAGGTAGAGAGGGACATAGAGATACAGAGAGGTGGACAGGTAGAGAGGTAGAGAGGGACAGAGAGGTAGAGAGAGAGAGGTAGAGAGAGAGGTAGAGGGGGACAGAGAGAGAGAGAGGGAGAGGTGGACAGGTAGAGAGGTAGAGAGGGACAGACAGAGAGAGAGAGAGAGGTGGAAAGGTAGAGAGGTAGAGAGGGACAGAGAGGTAGAGAGAGAGAGGTGGACAGGTAGAGAGGTAGAGAGGGACACAGAGAGAGAGAGAGAGAGGTGGACAGGTAGAGAGGTAGAGAGGGACAGAGAGAGAGAGAGAGAGGTGGACAGGTAGAGAGGGGGAGAGGGACAGAGAGGTAGAGAGAGGAGGACAGGTAGAGAGGGAGAGAGGGACAGAGAGAGAGAGAGGTGGACAGGGAGAGAGGTAGAGAGGGACAGAGAGAGAGAGAGAGGTGGACAGGGAGAGAGGTAGAGAGGGACAGAGAGAGAGAGAGGTGGACAGGTAGAGAGGGAGAGAGGGACAGAGAGGTAGAAAGAGAGGTGGACAGGTAGAGAGGCACAGAGAGGTAGAGAGAGAGGAGGACAGGTAGACAGGTAGAGAGGGAGAGAGGGACAGAGAGAGAGGTGGACAGGCAGAGAGGGAGAGAGGGACAGAGAGAGGTAGAGAGGGACAGAGGGACAGAGAGAGAGGATGGGTACTGGTCACATGCCTCCCCAGTATGAGGGAACCATTAGCAGCAGCTGTCCGAGACATCTGCCTGCTCTGATTACTGTCACGGCTCGATGCACCGGAGTGTGTGTGTGTGTGTGTGTGTGTGTGTGTATGTATGTGTGTATGTGTTTGTGTATGTGTGTGTGTGTTTCTGTGCGTAAGAGTGTGTTTTTGTGTGTATGTGTGTGAGTGAGTTTTTGCGTGTGTGTGCGTGTGTGTGTGTGTGTGTGTGTGAGGCGCGGGGTCTGTCTGAATGCATTCTCCTCCTAACACCGCACCTCCCCGGACCCCCCCTGCCTCCTCCTCTGGCAGGTTCAAATGCAGGTTACATGCTCTGGCGTGGCTATACCTGGACCTCCCTTCCCCTTTCCCAAGAAGGATGGAGAGAGAGATAGAGAGAGAGAGAGAGAGAGACAATGATAAAAATAGAAGAGTTAACTCTGCCGCCTGGTGCATTTTTTTTTTTTTTTTTGCAAAGCAACTGGGAATCCGATTGCCTTATGAATGATTTGTAAGTGTTCAATAATGTAGCATGCATCAGAGATCTTATGAAGTGCTCTGCGGGTGGTGGTTGGGGGAGGCGGGTGGAGGCAGGGGCAGCTAGAGTGGTGATTGGTGGAAGTTGTGGGAAGCAGAGAGAGGCAGGTGGAGGCAGAGGGAGCTGAGTGGTGATTGGTGGAGACAGGGGGAGCAGAGTGGTGATTGGTGGAGGCAGGGGGAGGCAGGGGGAGCTGAGTGGTGATTGGTGGAGGCAGGGGGGAGCTGAGTGGTGATTGGTGGAGGCAGGGGGAGCTGAGTGGTGATTGGTGGAGGCAGGGGGAGCTGAGTGGTGATTGGTGGAGGCAGGGGGAGCTGAGTGGTGATTGGTGGAGGCAGGGGGAGCTGAGTGGTGATTGGTGGAAGCTGTGGGAAGCAGAGGGAGGCAGGTGGAAGCAGGTGGAGGTGGAGGTGGTGGTTGGTGGAGACTGGGGGAGCCAGGTGGTGGCACAGGAAGCTGAATGGTGTTTGGTAGAGGGAGGTGGAGGTGGAGGTGGAGGCAGGTAGAGGCAGGGTGAGGCAGGGGAAGGCCGAGTGGTAGCAGGGTAGTAAATGCACCAATGTCTCCTCTGTCTGGAGATCATGACTGCTAACGGCACTGTCTGAACCAGCAGGGGAGGCTGGTGGAGGTAGAAATCGGAGGACGGGCTCATTGTAATGCATGGAACGGACTGAGGAAAGGTTGTTGCAAAGACATTACCTCAGGTGTTTAAAAGCTTGTTTAGTCACACGCGTTTGATACCATTCCGTTACCATACCATTCCATGCATTACAAAGAGCCCGTCCTCCGATTTCTACCTCCACCAGCCTCCCCTGCTCCGAACTACAGTACTGTCCCAGCCACCTCTCATGATGGGAGGTTTCATTATTTGATAATTTCATCACACTGTTCACTTATGATTAATTAAGCGGGTTTCCTTGCTCTTTCTTTGAATCATGCCTGGAGATCATTAGGATCATGTTGAGCTTCGACACACAAAGAGAATTAGATACTGTATTTAACGGTGTTTCCATTATGTCTGGTGTAAATCATGTGTCTCGTGCTGTTTGTGTTCAATACCTCCAGACCTGTTAGCAGTATAGTACGTATAGTCCGTTAGCCAACGCTCTCCGGTATCTTAGTTCCAAAGTTAATAAGTGTTACTGTTTCACAGCGATGGCCGGTGCATGCAGACGTCGGAGGACGGGGCTCATCGTGATGCATGGAATGGACTGAGTCGATGGTATCAAAACACATGTGGCCCCGTCTTCCGATTTCTACCTCCACCAGCCTCCACCAGGTTCCAAGGCCAGCCTGTGTTACGTGTTTCAGATGGTGATGAGGGGACTGGAGACACCTCCTCCAGCACACCGCCAGCACCTCCTCGGTCTGCCCTCCAGCCACGGTCGAGGAAGTCGTGTCTAGTGGAGAAGAGCTTAGAATTACAAGGTTCTATCTCCGTTTAGGGTAGTTCAGAGATATTGAGCGTCAAAGTTTTGGCATTCCATTATGTTCTGTGAGATGGAACCTTTGTATTTTATGAATTACTAACTCAAAAAAGTCAACATTTTAACATTAATAAACACCTGATGGATCAGATTATGTAAAAAACAAAATTTTGACAAAATGGAGATGGAACCATATAATTCCAGTCTGAAAAAACACGAAGGTTTCCGACGAGACGGCCTAGAGGAGAGAGGTCGACCTCCTGGCTCAGTACAGCCAGGAGAACAACCTCTCTCTCTCAACACTGACGGGACCAAGCAGCTGGTGGCGGACTTCAGGATGAATGGCTGGGGACAGGACCCCCATCACCATCAACGGGTCAGCCGTAGAGAGGGGCAGCATTTTTAAGTTCCTCAGCGTCCATCTCTCGGATGAGCTCACCTGGGACGTGCGTACCAAACTGCTGGGCCTTTTTCACTTCACGCGGTTGAAGAAGTTTGGCATGGGGTCGAAGACACTGCGGGCCTTCTACAGAAGCACAACCGAGAGTATACTGACTGGGTGCATCACTGCCTTCATTGGCAACTGCACCGCCCTCAACCGTAAAGCTCTACAGAGGGTGGTGCTACAGAGGGTGGTGCGGACAGCCGAGCGCATCACTGGATGTAAGCTTCCCTCCATCCAGGATATATACGACAAACGGTGTGGCAGCAAAGCCCGGAGGATAATCAAAGATCCCAGCCACCCCAACCACAGCCTGTTAGACCCCAGCCACCCCAACCACAGCCTTTTAGACCCCAGCCACCCCGACCACAGCCTGTTAGACCCCAGCCACCCCAACCACAGCCTGTTAGACCCCAGCCACCCCGACCACAGCCTGTTTGAACCATTGCCGTCCAAGAGGCGAGGCCTCTTCCGGAGCCTCACACCAAAACTCAGAGGCTAACCAACAGCTACTTCTCCCTGGCGATCAGGCTCATGAACAAGCCCACTGTAGACAATTTATTATCCTCCCCAAGCACACCCCATGTATACGGACTACGAAAAGCCACTATAAATTATCACTAGTGGCACCACTGGTATATCCTGTTATCCATGTTACCTGCACTATTGTCACCTCTATCCTGTATTATGCCTATTATTTTTTGTCACTTATGTCCTGTACTACTGTCACTTTTTATCTTGAATTACCCTGGAGTTATTATTGCCTTATGTCTTGTGCTGCGATGCGATGTCAGGAACCGAAGGCTAAGAATGTTCCTCTCCTACACTCGTGTAATGTGATGTAACAATAAACTTGAAACATTGTGTGGTGAAAGTAGTGATTTCCTCAGTTAGGGTCATTGCAGCTCCTGGAGGAGATTACCCAGTATAGGACCAGTGTCTCTGGGGCGGGGGGAGACCAGTATAGGACCAGCGTCTCTGGGGGGGGGGGGGGGGGAGACCAGAGAGACCAGAGACCAGTGTCTCTAAACCAGAGAGACCACTATAGGACCAGTGTCTCTAAACCAGTATAGGACCAGTGTCTCTGGGGGGGGGGGGGGGAGACCAGAGAGACCAGAGAGACCAGTATAGGACCAGTGTCTCTAGAACAGAGAGACCAGTATAGGACCAGTGTCTCTGGGGGAGGGAGACCAGAGAGACCAGTGAGAACAGAGAGACCAGTGTAGGGCCAGTGTGTCTATGAGACTAGAGAGACCAGTGAGACCAGTATCGGGCCAGTGTGTCTATGAGACTAGAGAGACCAGTATAGGGCCAGTGTGTTTATGAGACAGAGAGACTAGAGAGACCAGTATAGTGCCAGTGTGTCTATGAGACTAGAGAGACCAGTATAGTGCCAGTGTGTCTATGAGACTAGAGAGACCAGTATAGTGCCAGTGTGTCTATGAGACTAGAGAGACCAGTATAGTGCCAGTGTGTCTATGAGACTAGAGAGACCAGTATAGGGCCAGTGTGTCTATGAGACTAGAGAGACCAGTATAGTGC
>NC_137693.1:9618781-9628781 GCF_963989245.1 Nansenia antarctica | reverse complement strand
CTCAGGAGGGACAGTACAGGGGGGTTGTAGATGTCTCAGGAAGAACAGTACAGGGGGGTAGTAGATGTCTCTGGAGAAACAGTACAGGGGGTAGTAGATGTCTCAGGAGGGACAGTACAGGGGGGTAGTTGATGTCTCAAGAGAAACAGTACAGGGGGGTAGTAGATCTCAGGAGTCTCAGGAGGGACAGTTAAGGTGTAGCCTAAAGAGATGGTTCTTCTCCGGCGGTAGATAAAGTACAACATGGAAGACAACACAATGTATGCTGCATTGAGAAACCTGCAATGGATTAGTAAAAAAAACACATCACCATCATTTATTACATCGAAAATGTTAAAGATGATGAAAAAAATTAAGTGGTCGAAACATGTTAGGGTTCCTCTCTCACACTAGGCTAGGCCTAGGCCTAGGCTTGAGCTTAGCTAGTAAACACAGTCTTATCACCAAAGCAAGAGACCCATGTTCAAACCATGCCTTTCAGAAGTAGTCAACCTCCTCAAGGTGATTTGAGTCCGCACCACAGGGCTGCTTCTCATTCTCTCTCTCTCTCTCTCTCTCTCTCTCTCTCTCTCTCTCTCTCTCTCTCTCTCTCTCTCTCTCTCTCTCTCTCCCCCCATCAATCTCTCTCTCTCACCATGTCTGTAATCAGGAAGCTCCTCTCCTCCTCTGTCTCGACTTCCCCTGTCCTCAGCCATCAGACACCCGAGGCTTTACATCCGCCACTAATTAAAACCAATGTTTAAATTGGTAGCTAATCTATAGGCCATTGCTTGCGTGTTCAGGCCCCAGCCCATTGATTGGTCTGGCTGTTTTCAAAGACCCGGGAAAGGCAAACTAATTAGGAAATATTTGAAGAATGCCCTTTGTTGGATTAATGAGAGGAATTCTCCCATGACTGTTAACATGGTCAGATGTTCTATTCTGCCCATACAGACGAGATAGTATATATAATTGAGCTTTGGGCTCAGTATAGCAGGGAAGGCTGGTGGAGGTAGAAATCAGAGGACGGACTCGTAATGCGTGGAATGGAATGGGGGATGGTATCCAACAGGCTTGTGCACACCTGAGGTAATGTCTTTGCAGCAGGTGGGTAGAGTAGAACAAATGTTGAGTGGGAGAATTAATTAGCAAATTAACCTTTTAACATTTCATACGTGCAAAGAATGTTTCAGGGCTTTGCATCAGCCAATGAGGATCCTAATTAAAATCAAATGAAGTCAAATCTGTCGCAGAGACACTGGTCCTATACTGGTCTCCCTCCCCCAGATACACTGGTCCTATACTGGTCTCTCTGTTCTAGAGACACTGGTCCTATACTGGTCTCCCTGTTTGACCTGACCTTAGTCAGACATCCTAATTGTTCGACTATAAAGTAGATCCCATTGACTGACTTTCTGCTTTTCTTTACAAATTTATGTTTTGATTAAATTTAAAAAAGGAATGCGAGTTGTTCTGGAGTGTGTGCGATTTATTTTGAAGAAGACATTGCTTTAAATTGAGGACTGGCCCCTGTAAGTAGCATGAAGACAAGTCTGAGAGAATGGGTTCTGATAATGAGCAAAGACAACCGTTCTGTGTCAGCTATAGAGATACGTAACCTCCACACTTGCTTCTACTAGAGATCCATGACAGTCATTAACATACTGAACAGTAACTAACTCCCTGATTCATGCATTGATTTATGATAAGGTTTTACAACTTTTATTCCCACAACGTTGAGATTCAGACTTGACCCCATTTTTGCAACAGCTCTGCCCAGAGTATGTTTTACATTAACAAACACTTGTATGGCAATGAAATTGAAATGAAATGATTCTGAAAAACATGTTTTAAATCTCACTCACTGACAGCAAGTAACGCCAATGATACATTTCTCCTTTCCTTGGCTCCCAAAAGCTCCAAGCAGCAGTGTTGAAGTACCGTGTGCCCCCAATCTCAAATAACTTCAATAAAAGTGGTCTGGGAAATTGAAAATATTAAATATTAAGAGGGTATTGTTGTGGGCATTGCTTGACGATGAAATAATTTGAGGTGGCCCTGCACAGCTCCTGAGGAAAATACAAACTCTAGGTAATAGACAAAATGTAATCGTTCACAATTTAATTGGATGAAACATTCCAAGAGCCTTCCCCACATGCCTGGTGGTTGCTTGTTGTTGTGTGTGTCTTCTCTGACCAGGTAGGACTATGTTGTTGTTGCTTATATAGCTTGCACTATTGAAGAAAATGGAGGGAAAAAAACTGAAGGAAAAACTGATTTCTGTTTTGCCAGAAATGTGCTCAATGCCTAAATATTGAGTCAGTGATGTACATGTCATTGGTTTAATATATCGCGAAGCATCACTCATTTTAGACCGGGCTTCCACCTCTAGCTACTTTCTGCTAAGGATTTCCCCAGCAAGGTTATTCAGTTTATAATACTGATTCATCTATTCTTAACTGTAATTTGGATACCCCAAAACAACACACCTCTTTTCTCTCAGCCTGAATTAGAATCAGAATCAGAATCAGAATCAGAATCAGAATCAGAATCAGAATCAGAATTGCCTTCATTACATCCAGTGTACTGTACAAAAGAGTAAAATTCGTAGGCTTAGGTTCTTCTACGTTGGCATTGCAGCAGGATACAAAATCAACAATAATAGAATAAAGCAAGATAAGTAAAGTAAGTAAAATAATAAAGTAGAGTAAAGGTAATAAAGTGATAAAGTGATGGTAGTCGTACTGCAGTAGAAACAGTAGTGCAAACATGCTCTACAGGTTACAATATGATGAAATGCAATATCATAGGAAATGCAGTATAATACACATATGATACAGTACAGGAAGTCAAGTAGTCGTCAGGTAGTGTTCAAGTAATCAGGTAGTGCGCAGGTAGTCATATCACATATATCATTTTTTCAGTGAGGATGCTTTGGGGGGAGACAGTCTTTTGTTTTCTTCCAGTGCATTTCCCCAGGAGCCTGATTGGCTAATCACAAGTCCTAAGTCACTCATTGGCAGTTTCACTGTTCCTACGGGAGCTGGACACACACTCTACAGCTCAGAGGTTCTGTCCTTGTTTTCCTGTTTCTTCTGTGTTTCTCCTGTAAATGCTGAGTGACTCCGGCTGCACAGTGTTGATAAAGAGGACGCTGGTCTCACACCTCCAATAAAAAACTGCCTGCAAGACAGACTTAACAGCCCCTGGACACACCACCATCACGCTGGTGGTGAACTATTACTGTCCTCTCTCTCTCTCTCTCTCTCTCTCTCTCTCTCTCCATCTCTCCCTCTCCATCTCTCTCTCCCTCTCTCTCTCTCCCTCTCCCTCCCCCTCTCTCTCTCTCCCTCTCTCTCCCTCCCTCTCCCTCCCTCTCTCTCCCTCCCTCTCTCTCCCTCCCTCTCTCTCTCTCACTCTCTCTCTCTCTCTCTCTCTCTCTCGCCTGTGAGAACACTTATCGTTGGTCTAGTGTTAAGGCCTCCATTCCCTCAGCCTGGAGAGTGTTATTGTGTTCTGTCACCCTGCTACTCTGAGCTGTTCACCGCACAGTGGGGGAGACAGATGTCCTCGCTGGGTCACTTAGAGAGCAAAGTTAGAGGACCTTCAGAAGATACATATATATTAACTGTGCACAGTGGTGTTTACTGTGGGTTTAGAAGCACCACGGCACCAGGGCTGTGTTGACTCCGAAGTACCTCTTCAGTGGAGACGCAATTATATTCCAAACACAAGTGTTTCAGCCGTCATGTGTATGAATATAAATACGACTGCATGTTTATTTCTTTCGTTTATCTCACGATCTTACGGAAGCTCAGCGAATCTCTTTTAGACACGAGCCCTGCAGATAAAAAAAGAATCATCCAGAATGACAAATTCAAACAATAGCCCAACAAATGTGTAAATGCGTATTCCGATGACAGAGTACCACACACGTAAATCAACACCAACACGACACCTTTTACAGGACCTACTTACGGGAACAAGAACAACAGAAAGGCTTGAAAAGATCTCTCACCCGACACACAACGCTCTCCCTCACGCGTAGATGTGCAATTACAACACTGCCGTTGGAGGGGGTGAGAGATAGTGTATCTAAATATCATAATCAATTACAATAGTTCACGGGGGGGAATCTAAAAACATTGGCGGTTTGATCGATAATCTCTGGCGTGTTACTGAAGGATGCGAGGGTGTGTGAGTGAGTGATAAGATGAATGTCAGATGAAGGGCGGCAGGCCGAGATGTGTTGCTTCCTTATGATAATTAATTAATGCTCGAGATAGACAATTAAGATAAAGTTTAATCCATTACACAGCGCTGGGCCAGCCTCTCTCAACACACGGCAAGCAACGGTGAGAGACTCGCACCTAATGACACTTACAGTGGCCTTATATGCTAGATTTCCGCTGACACCGGAAACAGCTGTCCCTTGCCAATCATCAGTCACCCGTCATACATGTTGATTACATACTAAAGTTAGAAGCTAGCTTGCCTCTGCTTCCCTACCATAACGGTTTGTTCGTTCCGGTCAGCAGTTACCTGACTCTCAGTCAGCTGACCGTTCGTTCCCAAATATACTGATCTATTGACCCCAGTACCCATATAAGTCTACCACCTGGCTGACCACCACACGGCTCCCCTGTCCTTAGATCCCAACTGGTCCCCATCTCTATATTTGGCTCAGGTCCAGTTACAGACAGAGAGTTTGCAGTCCCGTGCTGATACAGCAAGAGAGGTTGGCTCACTTCTCAATAGTCAGATGTTACATTTGCTGATAATCACTAATGATTAAACGTTCAGGGTTTTTACCTAAGCACAATGATTAAAACGCATCCTATCAGCCCACTCTTTTTTGTCTTCTCTAATGGACAGTAACTTTAATTATTTCTCTTTCTTTCCCCATGGTTGAGATCCCGCATTCCTCCCCCGGAATCGTCTTTAAATGACTTTTCCCATGGACAAATGCAAGTTCCCAGTCATGTGGCCTGACAAAGTGAACAAACATCTCACTCCACAATTGACTTGGCATGAGTAAAAGGTCACTTTGTGGTTAAAACTACTCTGATTAATAATCACCTTCTTTGGATAAAAACCTTTGTTGTTTAAAGGAGAAAATATCCAAATAGGTTTCTCATTACTATGTCTAACTACTCATTACAAATGAAGTAGGTATTATTTCCATCATTAATTCAAATCACATGTTTTTCCATAGTTTGTTACATAATTATACATTTTTAACAAATAGGGATATCGTCAATCAGTTTCTTTAGGTATCTTCGATATCCTAGGTCGATCTTCAACAGAGGGACCATCATGCTTTTCCGGTCGCAATGAGGCACTATCTGAGACGCTGGAACATTGTTGTCTTTCCGCCTTATCGTCCTCTTGTCTTGTTGCTGTGTTATTGAGAGACTCACAGTAGAAATTATTTCATTCACCATCATGCTGCTTGCTCAAATGTTTTAACAGTGTTATTGAAACTCTAAATCCTTACCCCCTACTTTTCTCTCCCCTATTGTTCTATGTCCCCATTGTCTGATCTTAAAGGTTTAATCCTGTTGTGGTGAATACGTACAACAATTGTCAACAAACTGGCAAACTCCTGCAACTGAGTCTAGTGCGCTATTTGGTTTAACTCCCTGGATGTCACGACGCATGCGAACAAGATTAGTGTCAGAGTCTTCAGTTAAAGTAAAGTCTGTTTCGTTAGTTAACACCCAGAGCGTATACAGAACCGATAGAATTGTGGCCATCCATCTTATGCACAACGAGGCCAGGATCACATGGTGTCTCCCGTCACGCATCGTCTGTCCGGTATCTCTTGTCCTAGTTTCAATCTTAATTCACAACAACATCAAGAATAATTGTTAATAGCAGAGATAGTCATCATTATGGTACTGAAATCAGTAATCGTTTCATAATACGTGTTTTCCCCTTTGCTTGGTTCTCATCGTCAGAGTTGAGAGTGGGTTGGGCCCCCTGTGGTCCCCCCCATCTAGTGAGTTATGCACTTGCCTGCTGAGACATTTTTAGATACAGGGATTGCACAATCGTTAAGTACAGGTAGACAGACATTTAGTTTCTCTCAAAATGGTTAACTCGTCCTTCATCAATGCTCCTAGAGGAAACAAAAAGATTTGTCATTTGAAGTTCATGCCATGGGTATTCAAACTAGGACGTGTGTTGTGAAAAACCGTGAACCGTCCCTTTAATATCCAAATCAGTTCTTCAATACTTAGTTTATTTACTGTCAATGTGCAATCTGAGTCAATTCCCATAAGCATACTTTTAATGAGGTAGATAGGTTCTATTCTACCCGTATGTTAAAATTCTGATCACAATCGTTACTGATGGCTTGAATACTTCCCCGTTGGTCTATGTACACTATGAGCTTATTTTGCATTAAGATTTAAATTTGCTGTGAACATTTAAATGTTCTATCCCTTTCTTATAATCAAATATTTCTCAGTCAATCACCCGTTGGTTTTAGTAGATTTATCAGAGACACTCTTGAGTCAGTGTGAATGGTTCTTTATCATAAATGTTGCATCAATGTGTAATGCTCGTGCATTCAGCTGTTGGCCGATTAACACTGTTGATTGTGTAAAATACCGTCATATTCGTATGTGTAATTGCTTTATCAAAGTCTGTAGTCTGTCATGTCATTATCATGTTTCCGCTTTCAAACAGAAAAACAACATTTTCGTTTACAGTTACACAGAGAATTATCATTTGTGGTTTCCCCTTTCTCTCATCCGTCAATCGTTCACTGTCACTTCAGCCCCCACTTCTGTTAGATCGGCCCTCAGCAACGCCCCCGTTTTCAGTCCGTCGCTCAGTTTTTTTTGTTCTGTCAGGAGATAGAATTGGCAAGAGTTGTGTTGTCCGTTCGGGATTATTCATCAATCAAAATGTCACATATTCCTCTTTGCTTGTGTGAACATCAACAGTCATCAAAGCATGTCTCTGTTTACTAAGTAAATTCAAATGTTACGTTTACTGAGTCAATGCAGAATTGTATGATAATTACAATAAGAGACAACTACATTTTCATGTCTAACACTTCTATGTGTTCTCTGCGTGTCTGTGTCACCGAGCTGCGTCTTGTTTGCAAGGGCAGTTCTATTAATAGCGTTGGTTCAGAGCGTCGTCCCTGGTGCAGCGTTGTGGAGCAGTGTTTTCCCTTCTCGTCTCTTTACCACCTTTTGCTGTTGGTGCTAAGCTATTTAGCTTGTCCTGAAAATACAATAGTTATTCATTTCACTCTTTATCATTTGTTTACAATATGTTAATCAATACAAGGATTCTTATTACTTAACTCAATGATTTCCCTATAACTCTATCACTCGACATGCTTCACGTAAGACTTCATTACCCATAATGCTTAGTATTCATTCCAACCCTCTAGTTCCGCGTATTGCGCCAGCTCCAAGACTTGTGGTTGGTATTGCTTATTAAACAATCCCAAAGCTTCTAATTCCCTTATTCGTTTTTCAATCAATGCTGGTGTCATTGAGAAAATGTCTGGTGTCGATAATTTAAAGTTTTTCGCATCGTCTCCAATACCATCTAGAATCATATTTGTAAAGAATGCGTTAGGTTTGTCATCTAATTCCAAATTCGCCTTTTCTCTCCAGGTATTTTGGAATCTGATTACAAAGTCAGACATTGTTTCATTAGGCTTACGTTTACAGTTCAGAATCTGTGAGATATCACGGTTTTGGCTAGCATGTTCGTTTAGAAATTTGGTTAATTGTTCAATATGAGTCACTTTGTGTTGTTTATTAAACCATGGGAATCGTTCATTAATTGTATTACCTCTACATGGCCCATCATTATCTTCATTCAAAGTTTCACAAGCATTTATCAAAGTATCAATTTCAACATCTGGCATTAACGTGATCAGAATGTATCTTAAATCCGTGCCATTCAAATTACCATGGAGCAACATTGTTTCATACCAATTTATGAATCCTTTTGGGTTAATCAAGGGTCTGGGTGCGTCGACTATGATTGCAGATACGTCCGATATGGTTAATGGTTTATACAGTACTTTCTCCTCTATATTTAACAATGGTGCCTGCACCCGAACCACGCTGCGTATCACCTCCTGCTCCGCCTGTTCCGGCTGTACAGGAGGAGACACGCTCCGTATCTCCTTTACCTTGGGTATAGGGTTAAACCTATTGTGTTCCTTCTTTCTGACAATATTACCAGGCCATTGATTAGACATTATTACCCATGCTTGATAGACTTCTTTCATGTAATCAATATCCCATAATGGGTCGCAAATGCTTTTGTTTGATATCAAATATTCATCAATAATCTTTAGTTTATTCTTTTCAAAACTCCCGATACTTGGGAAATTATCGTCACTCCATTCCGCAATCTTTGTTAGAAACGGTTCTGCATAGAATGGTCCTAATTTAAGTAAAATCCATCCTTTTGGTGTCACTGTATCAGTGTATTTTATCGGAATATCAATTATGTGTGGATCAATTTCCAATAGTTTCTTAATAGATTTCTTTTCCCCTCGTGGCAAGTCCCTAACCGACTTGTACTTAATAATCCGTTTTTCACAATTTGCTGTCCTAGACATTCGATTCCCCATGTTTGATTAATTACACTGCACACAATGTTAGTAAAAGGAATTCTTTTATCTAAATTGTCTCGTTAGAGCTTTATAGTTACACCATTCGTGTCATATACTTTAATTCAGTCTGTTGCATTGCGTCTCATCAAGGTCATTTAAATCCACGTCTCATCTGTTCTCTCCTGTCTCAATAAATCAATCTTGTCACTCAAATCTGTTGCGCTGTAACATTAACACAAATACCGTATCCGTTCAACTTCTTATCGTCCTACAACTGTCTTTTTACCGCTGACCTATATCTTTCATTATCCTGTTTCTCTACAGAAATATACCTACATTACTAGACCACTTTAAAACACTTTCTTTAGATCACACTTCAACTTACATACCATAACCACTTGCGTGTCAATACCTTATTCATTTAACCATCTTAATCAACATTCTACTTCATAGTTTCAATTGACTCAAGCGTGCTTCTGCAGTTCACCTTATTTCCTGTCAAATACCTCAATATGTCTGTACCTTACAGATAACCATAAATAAAAACCCCCGGAATGCCCAATTCCGTTTAATCAATTCTTCTATGAATTAATCAATATCCAGTGTCAGTATTAATCTCCTCCAGAGTGACACCTAGCATCTCTGTCCTTTATAACGTATCCTAGATGTGGATCAATGACCTTCAATGTACACAGCAATACTCAAGCTTTAATATTTAGTCAATTTTAATCATTGGCCCCCCCATCATCAAATTCATCCCCTTTTCCTACATACAAGGAAAAAATTACAGGTTTTTTTGTTCAGCTGGGAAAGGCAGTCAATATGTTTTAGATATTTCCTACCTTTTTGAAGCTGATCCTGTTCGTAGACGCCAATTTGATAAGATGAATGTCAGATGAAGGGCGGCAGGCCGAGATGTGTTGCTTCCTTATGATAATTAATTAATGCTCGAGATAGACAATTAAGATAAAGTTTAATCCATTACACAGCGCTGGGCCAGCCTCTCTCAACACACGGCAAGCAACGGTGAGAGACTCGCACCTAATGACACTTACAGTGGCCTTATATGCTAGATTTCCGCTGACACCGGAAACAGCTGTCCCTTGCCAATCATCAGTCACCCGTCATACATGTTGATTACATACTAAAGTTAGAAGCTAGCTTGCCTCTGCTTCCCTACCATAACGGTTTGTTCGTTCCGGTCAGCAGTTACCTGACTCTCAGTCAGCTGACCGTTCGTTCCCAAATATACTGATCTATTGACCCCAGTACCCATATAAGTCTACCACCTGGCTGACCACCACACGGCTCCCCTGTCCTTAGATCCCAACTGGTCCCCATCTCTATATTTGGCTCAGGTCCAGTTACAGACAGAGAGTTTGCAGTCCCGTGCTGATACAGCAAGAGAGGTTGGCTCACTTCTCA
>NC_137693.1:9606281-9613781 GCF_963989245.1 Nansenia antarctica | reverse complement strand
TGGCTGAGATGACATGCTGTGGGGGTGGAGCTTCTGTGGGGGCGGAGCTTCTGTGGGGGCGGAACTTCTGTGGGGGTGGAGCTTCTGTGGGGGTGGAGCTTCTGTGGGGGCGGAGCTTCTGTGGGGGCGGAGCTTCTGTGGGGGTGGAGCTTCCTGTGGGGGTGGAGCTGGCTGAGATGACATGCCAGGCTGGGGGGCTGGGGGGGCTGGGGGAGGCTGGGGGAGGCTGGGGAGGCTGGGGGAGGCTGGGGGAGGCTGGGGGGGCTGGGGGAGGCTGGGGGAGGCTGGGGAGGCTGGGGGAGGCTGGGGGAGGCTGGGGGGGCTGGGGTGGCTGGGGGGGGGACTGGGGGGGGCTGGGGGAGGCTGGGGGGGGGCTGGGGGAGGCTGGGGGAGGCTGGGGGAGGCTGGAGAGTAGATGGCAGAGGGAGGCTGGGGGAGGCTGGGGGGGCTGGGGAGGCTGGGGGGGGGACTGGGGGGGGCTGGGGGAGGCTGGGGGGGGGCTGGGGGGGGCTGGGGGAGGCTGGGGGAGGCTGGGGGAGGCTGGGGAGGCTGGGGAGGCTGGGGGCAGCAACCATGTGTGAGGGAACTGCTGCTTCATTTTGAGGAGGGAACCTGTTCTCACGTTTACTCTCTCTATATCTCTCTCTCTCTCTCTCAATAACACACACACACACACACACACACACACACATGCACACACACACACACACACACCCACAGCACACACACACACACACCCACAGCACACACACACACACACACAGCACACACACACACACACACACACACACACACAGGATTCGAGTTGCTGCCGGGGAAGGTTAGGATGTTCCACTTCTCTTCCCGCTCCCTCTGATCTCTCCTCCCTGGCGGGGACATCCCCTCTTCTTATCCCTCACTTCTGACATGCCTTTCTACATCTACTCCCAGGACAAATATCCCAACGCCCTAACACAGGGAGGCAGTTCACTGTTTGGTCGTGTTTTAAGTCACTATGCCGCCGAGCCTAATTACAGGCCGATGGTTTGTCAACTGGCGCCGGGAAAGTGCAGTTGGATCGTTTTTTTGGGAGAGGTTTGTTGATACATTGTTTTAATGCTCCCCTCCACGCCAGCTCGCTCATTCATGGCTTCAATGTTTATCTCTCCACCCCCCCCCCCCCCCCCCCCTCCCCGCAGCTTCAGTTTTTTCCTCCCAAGTCACACTCTGCACATTCACACACACACACACACACGCACACACACACATACACACACATACGCACACACACACACACACACACACACACACACACACACACCATAATAGGGTTTCTGTGATGAGGCCACACTGGCTAACAGATGGAGTGGTGGTAAACAATGGGGGAGAAACCGATGTTGTATCTGCCAGAGGCGAAACGTCGCTGAGGAGAGGAGGATGTGGAGGATATGGAGGATGTGGAGGATAATGGAGGATATGGAGGATATGGACTCCTTGGTGCCAAATAAACACTCATAAACACTATACAGCAGGCGGCGGTGGAGTCAACGGATTCATCACAAGAGTTACTTCCACTAAGCAACCAGGCTTCTGAATGAGCGTAACTAAGGACCGGTGACTACTCCCCATCTACACACACACACACACACACACACACACACACACACAAGCATAATCCACCGGTGATCAGGCCAATCACTGTTGTGTGGTCGGCGAACTCGATCACCGTGTCGGAGCTGTGAGTGGCCACGCAGTCGTGGGTGTACAGGGAGTAGAGGAGGGGGCTTAGGACACAGCCTTGGGGGGGGCTCCTGTGCTGATGGTCAGAGGGGCGGAGGTCTTAGAGCCCATCTTCACCACTTGTTTCCGGTCCGACAGGAAGTCCAGGATCCAGTGGCAGTTGGCTGGGGTCGATGCCTCGATCCCTGAGCTTTCTGTAGAGTCTGGAGGGTAATATGGTGTTGATTGCTGAACTGTCGTCTACCACCAGCGTCCTCACATAGGAGCTTCTCTGGTCAAGGTGGGTGAGGGCTGAGTGGAGTGCTGTCGCGATGGCGTCGTCTATCCATCTGTTTTCTCGGTACTCAAATTGGTGAGGGTCCAGGGACCTTGATGATCTTTTCAAAGCATTTGCTCATTCCTATAAGCACACAGCACAGCATAATCCATCAGCAAATACCACTGTATATATCCGTATATTATTCCATTTCTATCATTTGTACTATTCCTATTATTATATTAGTATTATATTCATGTTATTATATTAGTATTCTATTTCTATTATTATATTGCCTTGCTGTTCTGTTTTTCTTTTAGAACTATTGCCATTGTTCTCTGGCTGCTGCAATGTCGAGGAACTAAAGCCTAACAATTTGACCCTCTTATAATGCTATTTAACACTAGAACAGCCGTGCCTTTTTTACCTACTAAAAGAGCCGCCTCGGGTCTTTACCCGTGACCCCCTCTTTACAATGCTCAAGCTGATATTTACACACAACGACCACTAGTTGGCCGCTTGTAAATTAGCCTGCTTCCGACACAGAAAAACGGCAAAATAGCTTTATACTAGCTTATCCTGATGTGATTTTTGTAAGGATACTGGGTGGTAGAACGCACATATCTAGGAAAAGTGAAATGAAAAAGGAGAGTCCTGAAATTTGATCGAGTATAAAGATAGAACATTTTTCTTTTACTCACAGCCCCTCATGGCTGTTCTAGTGTTAACAATAAACTCGATTCTGGTTCTGATTCGTAGCTGTGGGGTTTTGGCTGTGGCGAGTCTCTCTCTCTCCCCTCTGCATCACCTCACAGTGATTGAAGAGCAGCTGGAGCGACGGTCCCCCTCCACCGAGGCAAGCTGAGACAAGCACATGTTCCTCAAATCTGCTCTCTGTGGGAGAGGAGCGGCGGTGCTGGCTGTGGTGGCACGCCAACGTCTGAGTCAGCGGAGGATCACCACCTTGCTGTCCCTGTGAGGCTGGAGACAGTAGATTAGATGGCAGTGGGAGGCTGGGGGGGGGGGGGGGGGGCCGGGGGGTTGGGTGGTACTAACGATGTGTGAGGGGGCACTGGTGCTTCATGACAGGGTGGGAACCTTGTTCTGTTTTGTACTCACTGACTCTCTCTCTCTTTCTCTCTGTCTCTCTCTCTCAATAAGACACACACTCACATTATAAGCACACGCGCCAAACACACATACACACACACACACACACACACACACACACACACACACACACACACAGAGACGCACTCTAATGGGTTGAGGCCACGCTGGCTAACAGATGGAGTGGCGGTATAAACAACGGGGGAGGAACCGGCGTTGTATCTGCCAGCGCGATACATCTCTGAGGAGAGGAGGACTTTTATTTTGAAACACAGAAATTACATTTTGAAGTTGTCGAAAAATCACAACACACACTCGCTAGAAAGCATGTGCATGTGCATGCGCACGTGCACACACACACACACACACACACACACACACACACACACACACACACAGTCTACTCGCTAAAGTACTAGTCTACTGACTCTCTCTCTGCCACCTGCGTCATCCAGACCATTAATGACCCGCAGGAAACATTGCTGCCGCCACAAGGGGGTGATAGAGAGCTGCCCTCGATACATCATCTATCACTCCTTTTCTCTTAGCCTCTCTCTCTCTTCTCTCTCTCTCTCTCCCGCCTCTCTCCCCCTCCCTCCATCTCTCTCGCACTTCCTCCCCCTCCCTCCCTCTCTCTCCCTCCCTCCTTTCTCCCCACTCTCTCTTCCTCTCTGTCTGTGGTAGAGTAATCATTATTACAGCAATCAACACATCTCTCCATTCTCCCGCATGTGCTTGCGTTCCCTCTCATTGTGTGTTAATTGGTGTTGCATGTTGTTAATGGGATAATATGTATTGAGCGCTCAACATCCTCACAGCTGTGTTGGCAGGGCCCTTAGCCTGATTACCTTCCTTCAGATCATTGATTCTACCAGGATACTACTGTACTGTAAATGGGCTCTGAGTTAACAAAGGGGAAACATATTTGTCAATGTATAATTACGACACAGGTGTGCGTGCTTGTGTGTGTGCGTGCGCGCGTGCGTGCGTGGTGTGCGTGTGAAGAATTGATTTATTCATTCATTCGGCATTAGCTGTCTGCATTCCATGTGCGCTCTTTTCTCTCCATCTAAACGCGTAACGGTCAGACTAGCGAAGCCGAACGCAGAACAACAGAGACGGAGTCGATGGCGGCGCGTGTTCAATGCGACACCGGGCAGGTAGGTAGGTAGGGCAGACAGGGCAGGTAGGCAGGGAGATAGACAGGGCAGGCAGGCAGGGCAGGTAGGCAGGGAGATAGACAGGGCAGGCAGGCAGGCAGGCAGGGCAGGGTGATAGACAGGGCAGGCAGGCAGGCAGGTAGGGCAGGGAGATAGACAGGGCAGGCAGGCAGCAGGCAGGTAGGTAGGTATGGCAGACAGGGCAGGCAGGGAGATAGACAGGGCAGGTAGGTAGGTAGGGCAGGCAGGGAGATAGACAGGGCAGGCAGGCAGCAGGCAGGCAGCAGGCCTGAGATAGACAGGGCAGGTAGACAGGGCAGGTAGACAGGCAGGCAGGAGTCAGGCTGGAGAACTGCACCACAGGTCAAACACGCTCCAAACACACACACACACACACACACACACAGAGGTGCGTCGCCCGCAGCAACAGAATGTTAGCGAAGGCTGGAAGCGTGTCTGGCAGTGGAACAGAAGCTAAGACCTGGCAGGGTGGTGAAGGCTGCAGCGGGTGTTTATGGCAGGGTGGTGAACGGGTGATGAAGCCAGCGATCCTCAGGTGTGTAGAATGAGCAGGTGGAACAGAGGACGGATAACGAGACAGGGAACCGGAGCCTGGCCATGCCCACACACACACACACACACACACACACACACAGACATAGAAGGACAGACAGGAGAGAGTGGCAGGCTAGAAGGAAGTGTGGGGCGTGACAATATGTGTGTGTGTGTGTGTGTGTGTCTTGTGTTTGCTGTCTCGGCAGGTTTGACATAGAGCAATGTGTCATGTGATATTAGTGACCTCCTACTGCCCTTCATCCTCACTACCCCTCATCCTCACTACCCCTCATCCTCACTACCCCTCATCCTCACTACTCCTCATCCTCACTGCCCTTCATCCTCACTACCCCTCATCCTCACTACCCCTCATCCTCACTACTCCTCATCCTCACTACTCCTCATCCTCACTACCCCTCATCCTCACTACCCCTCATCCTCAACACCCCTCATCCTCACTACCCCTCATCCTCACTACCCCTCATCCTCACTACCCCTCATCCTCACTACCCCTCATCCTCACTACCCCTCATCCTCACTACCCCTCATCCTCACTACCCCTCATCCTCACTACCCCTCATCCTCACTACCCCTCATCCTCACTGCCCTTCATCCTCACTACCCCTCATCCTCACTACCCCTCATCCTCACTGCCCTTCATCCTCACTGCCCCTCATCCTCACTACCCCTCATCCTCACTACCCCTCTCATCCTCACTACCCCTCATCCTCACTACCCCTCATCCTCACTACCCCTCATCCTCACTACCCTTCATCCTCACTACCCCTCATCCTCACTACCCCTCATCCTCACTACCCCTCATCCTCACTACCCCTCATCCTCACTACCCCTCATCCTCACTACCCCTCATCCTCACTACCCCTCATCCTCACTACCCCTCATCCTCACTACCCCTCATCCTCACTACCCCTCATCATCAACACCCCTCTCATCCTCAACACCCCTCATCCTCACTACCCCTCATCCTCACTACCCCTCATCCTCAACACCCCTCATCCTCACTACCCCTCATCCTCACTACCCCTCATCCTCACTACCCCTCTCATCCTCACTACCCCTCATCCTCACTACCCCTCATCCTCACTACCCCTCATCCTCACTGCCCCTCATCCTCACTACCCCTCATCCTCACTACCCCTCATCCTCACTACCCCTCATCCTCACTGCCCCTCATCCTCACTACCCCTCATCCTCACTACCCCTCATCCTCACTACCCCTCATCCTCACTACCCCTCATCCCCAACACCCCTCATCCTCAGCCCAGCCTGTTCACGCCTCAACTCCCTGGCAGTCAAAACAGGCCTCGTTCCATTTCGGATACATTATATCTCTCCCCTTCTTTGAAATAGAAAAGCGTTTGCAAACACGCTTTTACCTCTTTTGACGACATCAGCGAGATCAGCGAGCAATTACCGTTCCCACACACCCATTGTTGCGACTTTCAACATCAATTCGATAATTAAATAACATCGGTAGATCTCAAAACCGGCGGGCGTCTCAAAAAGCAAAGCTATTACTCATAGTTTTCTGAATCTGGGTCTGCATCTACAGGGAGTGTGCGTGCAGACAGTGTACATGAGTGTTGTCAAGTACTGAGGCTGGCGGAGGTAGAATAAGTAGGAGGAGGCGGCACATTGAGCTCCCCAGATAGGCCCTCTCTGCTCGGCACGCGGTCATTATGTATTCCGATCGCTTGTCATATTCCTGTGCAGTGTTGTGTATCACCGAAAAAGGGTTTAGCATTGCTAAAGTGGATTAATTTTGCCGAGAGAAATGTTGTAGAGAGTCTCGGCTGGGCTAAATGCTCTGCACACGCACGCTCTTCATTGGTTTGCAACGTGTGCATCAGTGAAATAAAAAGCGAGAGTTGCTCGCACTGTAGTGGAACTTTCGTCAACAGCCAGATAAACAGTACATTGGAGTGGCTGTCAAGGTGCTTCTTTAACTGATGGTAAAACTGGCCAAATAGATAGAATAGTATCAATCTTTCCATTCTATGTTTGATTTATTCTGATTTCACCTTCATTTGTCCAGGGTAACACTGAGTCCGAAGTCTCTTTTGTGCCCCCCTGTTAATACACTTATGATGACAAAACGACACCTTAAAAACACAACACAATGAAATACACATGAATCACACAGTCTGTGATCGACTGGACAAAGGGTCAGGGTTAGGGTTAGGGTTCGGAGGAAGGGCTCATTGTGATGCACGGAACGGAATGAGGAATCGGTATCAAACACACCTGTCCTTAGAATGTTGAAGGAGGCAACAGATAACCCATTAGACTTGCTTTGGAACCCGAAGGTGTGTAGAGATATAAGGTCTGTATACAGTCAGTGCCCTCTCTGCCTTCATCAATCATTACATATTCTCATCTACTTTTCTACCCTTTCTGACCAGGGTTTGTTGGTTGTCCCCCGTGCCAGATTGAAGACCAAGGGTAATAGAGCATTCCAAACCGTGGTCCCCAGGCTTTGGAATGCTCTGCCCTTGGATCTTAGATCAGCTGGCTCGGTCGATGTTTTAAAAAAGCAGCTAAAGACTGTGTTGTATAGACAAGCTTTTGGATAGCCCCAAGGGCCTGTCTTTCTGTGTCCTGCTGATGCTGTTACACCCGTTGTCTGTTACTTGTTTTTATTTCCACTTGTTTTGCCTGTTTTAACCTGCTGTGGCTTTC
>NC_137693.1:9566281-9601281 GCF_963989245.1 Nansenia antarctica | reverse complement strand
GGCTGGTGGAGGTAGACATGGGAGGACAGGGGAGGCTGGTGGAGGTAGACATGGGAGGACAGGGGAGGCTGGTGGAGGTAGACATGGGAGGACAGGGGAGGCTGGTGGAGGTAGACATGGGAGGACAGGGAAGGCTGGTGGAGGAGGTAGACATGGGAGGACAGGGGAGGCTGGTGGAGGTAGACATGGGAGGACAGGGGAGGCTGGTGGAGGTAGACATGGGAGGACAGGGGAGGCTGGTGGAGGTAGACATGGGAGGACAGGGGAGGCTGGTGGAGGTAGACATGGGAGGACAGGGGAGGCTGGTGGAGGTAGACATGGGAGGACAGGGGAGGCTGGTGGAGGTAGACATGGGAGGACAGGGGAGGCTGGTGGAGGTAGACATGGGAGGACAGGGGAGGCTGGTGGAGGTAGACATGGGAGGACAGGGGAGGCTGGTGGAGGTAGACATGGGAGGACAGGGGAGGCTGGTGGAGGTAGACATGGGAGGACAGGGGAGGCTGGTGGAGGTAGACATGGGAGGACAGGGGAGGCTGGTGGAGGTAGACATGGGAGGACAGGGGAGGCTGGTGGAGGTAGACATGGGAGGACAGGGGAGGCTGGTGGAGGTAGACATGGGAGGACAGGGGAGGCTGGTGGAGGTAGACATGGGAGGACAGGGGAGGACAGGGGAGGCTGGTGGAGGTAGACATGGGAGGACGGGGGAGGCTGGTGGAGGTAGACATGGGAGGACAGGGGAGGCTGGTGGAGGTAGACATGGGAGGACAGGGGAGGCTGGTGGAGGTAGACATGGGAGGACAGGGGAGGCTGGTGGAGGTAGACATGGGAGGACAGGGGAGGCTGGTGGAGGTAGACATGGGAGGACAGATGAGGCTGGGGGAGGTAGACATGGGAGGACAGGGGAGGCTGGTGGAGGTAGACATGGGAGGACAGGGGAGGCTGGTGGAGGTAGACATGGGAGGACAGGGGAGGCTGGTGGAGGTAGACATGGGAGGACGGGGGAGGCTGGTGGAGGTAGACATGGGAGGACAGGGGAGACTGGTAGAGGTAGACATGTGAGGACAGGGGAGGCTGGTGGAGGTAGACATGGGAGGACAGGGGAGGCTGGGGAGGTAGACATCGGAGGACAGGGAGGCTGGTGGAGGTAGACATGTGAGGACAGGGGAGGCTGGTGGAGGTAGACATGGGAGGACAGGGGAGGCTGGTGGAGGTAGACATGTGAGGACAGGGGAGGCTGGTGGAGGTAGACATCGGAGGACAGGGAGGCTGGTGGAGGTAGACATGGGAGGACAGGGGAGGCTGGTGGAGGTAGACATGTGAGGACAGGGGAGGCTGGTGGAGGTAGACATGGGAGGACAGGGGAGGCTGGGGGAGGTAGACATCGGAGGACAGGGAGGCTGGTGGAGGTAGACATGGGAGGACAGGGGAGGCTGGGGGAGGTAGACATGTGAGGACAGGGGAGGCTGGTGGAGGTAGACATGTGAGGACAGGGGAGGCTGGTGGAGGTAGACATGGGAGGACAGGGGAGGCTGGGGGAGGTAGACATCGGAGGACAGGGAGGCTGGTGAAGGTAGACATCCGATGTTGTCAATTCTGTCCGATCCGAATTCAAATTCAAACTGAATTCTGAGTTCTCTTGGCGGTCACATGCTCGACGCCACAGCTGGTTAACTGCAATCAACCAATCGCAAAGCATCTCCTCTCACAGAAGACATGCAGCCATGTTGGTCTCCCTGTCCATCTGGCCCAGCCAGGCAGAGAGAGAGATGATGATGTGAGATGTAACACCCTATGCCACACCACCCAGGGCGATGGAATTCGTTGACAGCCAGGTTGGGAGCTCACCATCAGGGGAGGCTGGTGGAGGTAGGCATCGGAGGACAGGGGAGGCTGGTGGAGGTAGACATCGGAGGACAGGGGAGGCTGGTGCAGGTAGACTTCGGAGGACAGGGGAGGCTGGTGGAGGTAGACATCGGAGGACAGGGGACGTGGTGGAGGTAGACATCGGAGGACAGGGGAGGCTGGTGTAGGTAGACATCGGAGGACAAGGGAGGCTGGTGGAGGTAGACATCGGAGGACAAGGGAGGCTGGTGGAGGTAGACATCGGAAGACGGGCTCGGAGGAGGAGGAGGGAACACGTGTTTGATACCATGTCTCATTCCGTTCCATGCATCACAATGAGCCCGTCTTCTGATTTCTACCTCCACCAGCCTCCCCTGTCCTCCGATGTCTACCTCCACCAGCCTCCCCTGTACTGTATCCACCGACATAACCAGCAATAAGTCATGACAGACAACACTGTAGAGAGATATAAAACACAAAACCAAAACAACAAAAAACACCGTCCTTGAGGTCAGTCAGGAGGACGCTGTTGTGAAAGGAATAAGTCGGTTGGAAATCCGACACCTCGGGCAAAATTCAAACATTTGAAAATGTTCAAACAACAACAACATCGTATAATATAACCTCCCCCTCAGAATAGGACTGGAGGTGACAGACATTAGCTGTCGTGTTTCGATATGCAACGCATGATTTGAAGAGGCAGCCACCAGAGACAGATAGGCGAAAAACGGAGTCCACTCCATTAAATACCCCCAGGCCAAAAGTGGGGTTTGGGACCAAAAAAAAGTGTTGCTAAATGAAATGTATCTCATTCCATGATATCTACTGATTAAACGTTGTCAACATGGATCACTTAAGGCGCTATATAAGTGCAGTCCATTTACCAGAAGCTTGAATGTTTCAGAATCACGTTTATTGTTACATCCCATTATACAAGTATAAAAGAGTACAATTCTTAGGCTTCGGTTCCTCGACATTGCAGCGACAAGATAAAATGGCAATAGTTATATAAAAAAATAATAATATATATAATACAAATAATAAATAATAGAAATAGCATGAGTATAGTCCTGAGGTAGCAGTAGATGACAGGAAAGGCACAACCTAATGTACCTTTACTGTAATAGAGGGGCGTTAGTTCAGGCTGGACACTCTAAGTGTCAGTGTTAGCTGTCTGTCAGGTTTATATATATAAACCTGCGTTAGTTCAGGCTGGACACTCTAAGGGCCCTATTATGCACTTCATAAGTCTTAAGCAATAAGACGAGGCGGTAGATCTAAACTTAAGACGTGGAGGCGTGGTCAAGGCCACTTTGCTATTATGCGTGCGGTAGTGGGCGCCTAAGACCCGGCGCTAAGCCCAGAAATTAGTCATGGGTGTGTTTTGGGCGTCTTCTCAATCAACCCAATCGGCGTGCCAGGTGCCATTCCCTTTAAGAACCGGCTGCGTTAAGTCATAAGCGCTATGCTATTATGCAGTTCATAGGCGCTAGACTTCATGCACGTTTTGAAACACGAGCGCGCCTCCGCGGTTTGCGCATGCGCGCTGACCCACTTCTTAAGAAGCATAATAGGGCCCCAAGTGTCAGTGCTAGCTGTCTGTCAGGTTTATAGATATATAAATAAATAATATATATATATATGTTTTTATATTGACACAGGGGACATATTACAGAGGTACCCCCCTGTACTGTTCCCCCTGTGTCAATATGAAAACATATTATAGACATGTCTCAGGAGAAACAGTTTAGTGGGGGAAAGCACTTGTCTGGAGAAACAGTGCAGGGAGGTAGTAGATGTCTCAGGAGGGACAGTTAAGGTGTAGCCTAAGTGTTGCTATAGTTTTTGTTCCCACTTCCACCTCCACCGCTCCCAGCCTCCACCTGCTTACATTCTGTTCTGTCTATAGCTGTCAGGGGGTTGATAGACGTATGGGCACTCACTGAACACTGAACACACACATTAGGAACTCTTAAGGCTAATACTGGGGAGGGCCTCCCTTTGCTCTCAAAACAGCCTTCGTTTTGAGAGCAAATGCCACCTCTTGTGACATTGATTCCACAAGATGTTGGAAACATTCCTTTGAGATTCTGGGGCACGATGACATGATTGCATCACACAATTCCAGATTTTTCAGGTGCACTTTCAAGTTGTAAATCTCCCGTTCTACCACATCACAAAAGATAGTTTCTCACTTGAAAGTGACGGAGAGGGGTAGGACATAATTTCGAACAGTGATAGGTCTGTACTCTTCGTATTAGTTATTTGTTCTTTTATTATTTTAAATCATGTTCGAAATAAAAAGATTCATTCATTCATTCATTCATCCTCTCAAAAGAGAGGAGCCATCCAAACAAACCAAGCCAAACCGGTTAACCTTTTGATATTCAATAAATGTGACAGCAGCAGCCGATTTAATGTTTGGATTTTTATTCAGAAAAATGTAAATACAAAAATGTAAATACATTTCAGCGTTGTTGAAAATCAACGACAAGCTCGCAAGTCAACTAACACAGCTTGTTTTGTGAGCCTGATAACAATGTAAAGTAGTGTTATAGTTGGATTGGGGTTAAGACTCTGTGACATAGCGGCGTCATGTCCAGGGGGTGTACTGGTACATCAAGCTGCCTCACGCTATAGAAACAGGAGGAGAAACATCCTGCCCCCCTGAGGGCTGTTAGCCTCCAGACAACCATCAGTCCTCAAGGCTACTTACTTAGCTAACTAGGTAGTCGTGGGAATTACTCACTGAATACAGTGCAGCATTGCAATGTTTTGGCTTGACTAGCGAGTGTGTCATTGCTTTTCAACAACGTTGGCATTGACATTTTTATTGAAATTTTTCTGAATAAAAGATTCACCAGCTGCTGTCACAAAATGGTTAAACTACTCGATCTTTTCAGTTTGTAAAGCATCTTTGAGTGTCTAGAAAAGCGCTATATGAGTCTAATGTATTAATATTATTATTATCGTTATTATTACAGTAAGAGGTGAGAGTTCCTGACTGGAATGTTCATATCTGCTCCGCTCCCGAGAAGCTAGACGCTTATCATAACGCTTTTGTGTTCTTTTGATGATTCTGTTTGCGGTCATGTCATGTCATTTAGCTGTCTGATAAACGATGATCCTAGATTTGAGATTTGAGAAGGTGAGGTTTTTGCATACTCATTGAAATCCTCCGTCACAATCACAAGTGATGGAGGCCGTCGGTGGAGACGGGGGCTTTTCATTCATATTCATTTGATATTATAGCTATCCTTAGGAGATAACACACACACTCTAATCTCTAAAATGCGCATCTGTTTTTCCTGGCATATGTTCTGCCACACACACACACACACGCACACACACACACACACACACACACACACACACACACACACAGACACAGGCACAGACACAGGCACAGACACACGCACACACACACACACACACACACACACACAGACCACATGTAATGATAAACGATGAGGGGAGAGAGTGCCTGGAGTCTGTGTTATCTCTGTAGTAGGGACCTCCATCTACAGTAAATCTAACATCCCCATAAACATCCCATTCATTCATATGAGTTACCACAGTCCCCCTGTGGCTCTCATAAAAACAAAAAGAGAGGGCAATGTGACATGGGTGTGTGTGTGTGTGCGTGTATGTGCATGTGTGTGCGCACAAGCATGCGTGTGTGTTTGTGTGTGTCTGTGTGTGTGTTCAGTGTGTGTGTGTTTGTGTGTGTATTTGCGCATGTCTGTGTGTGCGTGGGTTTGTGTGTGGGTGTGTGGTGTGTGTGTCTGGTGAGTGTGTGTGTGTGTGTGTGTGGTGTGTGTGTGTGGGTCTGTGCATGCACTTAGTGCTGTGACTGCAGGCAGCGTCAGGGTCAGTCTGATTAGCTGTTGTGAGACATGGCTCCAGGTAGCCTGCTGTAGGTAGCTGCTGCATCACACACACGCACACACACACCCACACACACACTCCTTGACTCTGACAAAGGCGGGGAGCAGGGCACTCTGTAATATCCCCTTCTTAATGGCTTCACCTCCGTGTCTTCAACTCTGCTGCAAGCTAAATAGACATCCTACCATCCCCCTTAGAGAGAGGCAGTGCCGGACACATGCTGAGTGGCTAATATGCGTCCTAGCCTACCAGGTTAGGCATCCATGGAGAGAAGGAAGGTTATACTGTGTATTCAGCAAAAATAATTGTATAGAATTAAGTAGTTAGTAGTGGGTCCTCAGTGGCTCAGTTGGTAGAGCATGGCGCTAATAATGCTTAGGTTGGGGTTTCCTTTCCCACTGCAACCATATACATATATACTGAAAAATGTATGCACTCACTGCAATGTAAGTCGCTTTGGATAAAGGCATCAGCTAAATGGCATATATATACAGTATATATCCAAAGCGCTTTACAACGGCCTCTCATTCACCCATTCACACACACATTCACACACCAATGGCGGCAAGCTACCGTGCAAGGCGCCGGCCCGCTCACTGGGAGAAATTTGGGGTTCAGTGTCTTGCCCAAGGACATTTTGACATTATGGCCAGCCGGGGCTCGAACCGCCGATCTGCCAACCTTGCGATCTATTAGACGGCGGCTCTACCTCCTGCACCACAGCCGCCCCCAGAAGTTGGTTTATAGGGAGAAGTAAGTGCTATGAGATGTGCAGGGGTGTTGTGATTCGACACACACACACACATTCTTGTGTGTGTAAGCATTGGGGAGGGGGACTAAGGGTGTGTGGAACGATCATTTAACTGCTTTTGGAGAGGCACTTTGAGGGAGCGGAGTGGAGAGCGCTCCCTCTCCTCTAATGAGACTGAGGGGGAAGACTTTGAGCGTCGCGCAGCAAGGGGCCCGGGTGGGGGAAGACAGAGAGTGTAGCGCAGTGGGAGGCAGGCCATAATTAGTTGACATCAGTGGCTCGATCACCAGGGCCCTCTACAGCCTTCATTGAAGCGAGCACCAGGGAACCAATCACAACATGTTATTTACCACTCCAGCTAAAGGTCTTTATGTATGCTGCAGACACACTGTTTACAACAGCACAGCGCTAATTGTCTTTCCCACTAACACTTAGTACCATTTAAACCCAAGCTGACTTGTTACAGAACAACACTGCACCAGAACCCCCCTAGAGGCCTGGCGGATAGCATCCTCACAGGGCTCTAACTAAAGTGGTCTAAAGTGGTCTAAAGTATTCTAAAGTGGTCCAAAGTGGTCCAAAGTGGGATGTTTTGACTCATGACTTCAATCTGCAGCCCAGTGTACTTATCTGGCATTCATGTCAAGTGTCAGAGTTCTCCAGTTAACACTAGAACAGCCGTGCCTATTTGACCCACGAGTATATAGAGCCGCCTTGGGGGTCTAGACCCTCTCTTTAAAGGGTGTTTCTTTTAAATTAGCCTGCCTCCTACACAGACAAACTGCAACATAGCTTTATACTAGCTTTATACAACTGATGTGATTTTGAAAATGTAGGGATACTGGGTGGTAGAACGCACATATCTAGGAAAAGTCATGAAAGGAGGGTCCTGAAATGTTATCGAGTGCAAAGATAGATTTTTTTCTAGTCACAGTTAAACAGTTCATAGTGATAGGGGAGTCACAGTTAAACAGTTCGTAGTGATAGGGTAGTCACAGTTAAACAGTTCATAGTGATAGGGGAGTCACAGTTAAACAGTTAAACAGTTCATAGTGATAGGGGAGTCACAGTTAAACAGTTAAACAGTTCATAGTGATAGGGGAGTCACAGTTAAACAGTTCATAGTGATAGGGGAGTCACAGTTAAACAGTTCATAGTGATAGGTGAGTCACAGTTATACAGTTAAACAGTTCATAGTGATAGGGGAGTCACAGTTAAACAGTTACACAGTTCATAGTGATAGGGGAGTCACAGTTAAACAGTTAAACAGTTCATAGTGATAGGGGAGTCACAGTTAAACAGTTAAACAGTTCATAGTGATAGGGGAGTCACAGTTAAACAGTTCATAGTGATAGGGGAGTCACAGTTAAACAGTTAAACAGTTCATAGTGATAGGTGAGTCACAGTTAAACAGTTAAACAGTTCATAGTGATAGGGGAGTCACAGTTAAACAGTTAAACAGTTCATAGTGATAGGGGAGTCACAGTTAAACAGTTAAACCGTTCATAGTGATAGGGGAGTCACAGTTATACAGTTAAACAGTTCATAGTGATAGGTGAGTCACAGTTAAACAGTTAAACAGTTCATAGTGATAGGGGAGTCACAGTTAAACAGTTCATAGTGATAGGGGAGTCACAGTTAAACAGTTCGTAGTGATAGGGGAGTCACAGTTAAACAGTTCATAGTGATAGGGGAGTCACAGTTAAACAGTTCATAGTGATAGGGGAGTCACAGTTAAACAGTTCATAGTGATAGGGGAGTCACAGTTAAACAGTTAAACAGTTCATAGTGATAGGGGAGTCACAGTTAAACAGTTAAACAGTTCATAGTGATAGGGGAGTCACAGTTAAACAGTTCATAGTGATAGGGGAGTCACAGTTAAACAGTTAAACAGTTCATAGTGATAGGGGAGTCACAGTTAAACAGTTAAACAGTTGATAGTGACAGGGGAGTCACAGTTAAACAGTTCATAGTGATAGGGGAGTCACAGTTAAACAGTTAAACAGTTCATAGTGATAGGGGAGTCACAGTTAAACAGTTCATAGTGATAGGGGAGTCACAGTTAAACAGTTCATAGTGATAGGTGAGTCACAGTTATACAGTTAAACAGTTCATAGTGATAGGGGAGTCACAGTTAAACAGTTACACAGTTCATAGTGATAGGGGAGTCACAGTTAAACAGTTAAACAGTTCATAGTGATAGGGGAGTCACAGTTAAACAGTTAAACAGTTCATAGTGATAGGGGAGTCACAGTTAAACAGTTCATAGTGATAGGGGAGTCACAGTTAAACAGTTCATAGTGATAGGGGAGTCACAGTTAAACAGTTCATAGTGATAGGGGAGTCACAGTTAAACAGTTCATAGTGATAGGGGAGTCACAGTTAAACAGTTAAACAGTTGATAGTGATAGGGGAGTTAAACAGTTGATAGTGACAGGGGAGTCACAGTTAAACAGTTCATAGTGATAGGGGAGTCACAGTTAAACAGTTCATAGTGATAGGGGAGTCACAGTTAAACCGTTCATAGTGATAGGGGAGTCACAGTTAAACAGTTAAACAGTTCATAGTGATAGGTGAGTCACAGTTAAACAGTTCATAGTGATAGGGGAGTCACAGTTATATAGTACACAGTAATAGGAGAAATTCCTTCCCTGCAACCCACCCTCTCTCCCTCCCTCTGTCACTCCCTGCTTCTTTTCTTCTTTCCTCCCTCCCTTTTTATCTCCCTCCTTCCCTACCTGCCTCATACCCTCCTCCTTCCCTCCCTCTCTCCCTCCCTACCTCCTTCCCTACCTCCCTCCCACCCTCCCCCATACCGTCCTCCCTCCCTCCCTCCCTCCCTACCTCCTTCCCTACCTCCCTCCCACCCTCCCCCATACCGTCCTCCCTCCCTCCCATACAGAACCAGGTTGTAGGAACTCCCCAAAGCCATTACCTGATCCCACAGTTGTATTTTATGCTCTGCTTCTTTAAGGCTAATAAAATAAAGCGAACTCCGGAAAGGGGGTGACATCTATCAAAGCTGAGGCCGATAGGTACTCTACTAGACACTCTGGGATCATTAGCCCCCTTAAAGGCTGCTTAAAGGCTGATGGGATATAGTGTTTTTTATGAGCTCTCCCTCTCCGTAATCCATTAATAGGCCTGGCAGACCCATTAGAGTTTATTGATGTCCGATGCGTACGGCCACATCAAGAGCCCATTATTTGTCATGATCAAACTTTAACAGTGACAGACGATGATTTAACGAGTCCCACTATGAGGGCCACTCGTTTTAACCTTGAAGGGCACGCGGGATTAAACACACAGGATCTGTTTGGTTCAGTTGGCGGGTTCTTAGGAGAGGGGCTCCTTTTCCGTTTCGATCCGACGTCGACTGGAAGGGTTGAAGGGAATTGATGTGATTAATACCAGTCTGACATTTCCATAGCAGATCTCATCCGGTGGTGGATAAATAAATGATAGTGCAGCTTGCTTCAAACACACAGAAACAGCACTTTTTTTTAAGACCCGCCTGAAGTGCCCGAATTCTTATCCTCAGCTCTGAGAAACGCTTTTTCGGTATAGTCAGTTTGCTCTGGGGCTGATATCTCCAACATTAATATGGGTGTATAATTCGTATTTGTTTAGGCTTTTATTGTATTGCTGAGGTGTCGTATTTCCATGGCGATGCAGGAGGAGTGTTGAAGAATAACCGCATGTGCAAAAAAATACTGTCGCCCTCGGGGGAAATTGAATATGTATTTGCTATTCTTTAAGGATTCCAAAAGGGTTTAGCAACATTAATAATTTCAAAAGAACATAAAAAGGCAGCAGCTTATTTTCCATGTGACGTGCTGTTTTTTGGAAACTTCTGCTTCTGCCTGGGTAAGCATCCAGAAGAGTTTACTGAAGATGACATGAGGTTAGCCTGGAGGTGAGGGAGGAAGGGGAGAGGCTGGTGATGGATGATAGGGATAGGGACTGATGATAGATGATTCACTTAACCCATACCTAGACAAATGTATTTGTTGTAAGTCGCTTTGGATAAAGGCGTCTGCTAAATGTCAGAAATGTAAATGTAAAGGTGGGAGGCTGGTGGTGGTGGTAGAAATCGGAGGACAGGCTCATTGGAGTGCATGGAATCAAACAGGGAATGATGGTATGACGTGTTCGATACGGTTCCTCATTCCGTCCCATGCGTCACATTGAGCCCGTCTTTCGATTTCTGCCTCCGCCAGACTCCCCTGGGTAACGCAGGTATTCCAGATGCTTGCCTATCAGATGATGGATAAACCGGAAAAAAAAATAATATACAATAATATAGTTTTTTTCTTTCTTTCAAAGCTTTAAACAGCGGGTTCCAAAAGAGTTCAAAATGGAAATTCACTCTGCCAGATTCTAGCTGAAATAGAAGTCGAGTTTCCAGAGGATTCCTGTGTACAGTGTAACATTTTTTAATCAAAAAGGAATTATGCAGCTTCATAAAAGCATTGTCTGAGGTCATACGTAGTAGCAAAGGGTGGCCAAACACTGATGCATGCTGGGATTGGTATACTCCCGGAGTGTTCCGTGCCGCTGAGCCAAATTGGTCATGGTTAATGTCCATCGCCCCGGATGACGGATGACAGTTATCAATTTTTACAGCGTGATGTAGATCCATCAACGTCCTCCAGGGGGCCTCGCAGCATCCAGCCCCCTTGCAGGTCACTAAGTCAAGGGTATAACTAAGTAGCTTCACCCCCTGTCCTCTCCTCTCCTCTCCTCTCCTCTCCTCTCCTCTCCTCTCCTCTCCTCTCCTCTTATCTCCTTTCCTCTCCTCTCCTCTTGTCTCATCTTCTCTCTTCTCTTTTCTTCTCTTCTCTTCTCCCCTGTCCTCTCCTCTCCTATTCCCTCTCCTCTCCACTCCTCTCCTCTCTTCTCTTCTCTGCTCCTCTCCTTGCTTCTCCTCTCCTCTCTTCGCTTCTCCTCTCCTGTCTTCTTCTTTCTCCCCCTCTTCTCTCCTCCCACCTTCCTCCACCCCCCCTCCTCCTCCTCTCCTCTCCTCCCCTTTCCCTTCCACTCCTTTCCCTTCCCACATTCACCTCTCCTCTCCTCTCCTCTCCTCTCGCTGCTCCTGGGTCTATAGAAATGTCAGTGGTTTCCCAGGAGGGAAGCAGGCTAATGTCAGGACATGTGGTTGACATGGAACGAGGCCACATGCTGCTCTCCAGTCCAGCTGCTCCCCCCCCCCCCCCCCCCCAACCGTCCTCCTGCCCCTGCCCCTGCCCCCGCACCTCCGTCCTCCAGGAGAGGAACTAATTGTGAGCGTTATTGATTGCCAGCGTAGATGGGGAGGCCTCCCAGGTACAGGAGATTGATGGAGTTGTCACCCTGTCATCAGGCAGGGCTTTTTGACAATGTTGTCTCTGGGTGTGGTAAACAGGAGCCAGGCTCACTGTGGTGCTCAGAGTACAGATGAGGGAGAGAGAGAGAGAGAGAGAGAGGGGGGGGGGGGGGGGGGGGAGAAAATGTTGGAGAAATTGCTGGAGCTGTTAGCCTGTCTCAGGCAGTTCCTATTTTTGAGACCTTTGAGACCTGAGAGACAGAAAGAGAAAGAGAGAGAGAGACAGACAGACAGACAGAGAGAGAAAGAGAGTGAGGCAGAGAGAGAAAGAGAAAGAGAGAGAGAGACGGAGAAAGATATTTTGTTGAGAGAGAGAGATATTCCGTATTGAATTGAATTGAATGGAGAGTGTGAGAGAGAGAGAACAAGAGATAGAGAGAGATAGAGAGAGAACGAGAGAGAGAGAGAGACTAGAATCCTACGCTACACTTCCCAATGAAGTTGGGTGGAAAGTAAACATGGCTCTGGGCGCGGAGCGTTTTTAAACGCTGTAGAGGATTTGGAGATTAAAAAAGCAGAAGGAGGGAGGAAGGAATGAGAGAAGCCCCCCCCCCCTTGACCCCCTCCAAATGCAAACACCCTCTCTCGCCGCGGGGGACTTTCTGACGCATCCAAATTATTCTGCGGATGATTTGCATTTGGAGTAACGTAAAAGGCAATTTGGAGTGTTCCGGAAATGTGCGCTGCTGCTAGACGATCTGTCTGCTAGACAATCGCGAGGGGACACGAGAACGGTCGTCAGCGTGTGACCTCGGGTTGACAGGCAGTGGAGGCTGGAGGCTGAGGTAGAAATCGGAGGACGGGCTCATGGTAACGCATGGGACGGAATGAGGACACGTGTTAACATTGGCTCATTCGGCTCCGTGCATCACAAGGAGCCCGTCCTCTGATTTCTACCTGCATCCACCTCCCCTGGTTGAGAGCCGCTCTATAAACCTCAATGTTATGACTCCGTATGATACTGTATGATTTCCCCACTGTTCTACATCGAAACCCAAACGCGTTCTACATGGAACCCAAAAGGGTTCCTTAAACGGTTCCCCTAAAGGGACTGCTGCTGGTTCTATACAACCTGTACTGTTCAGTGAGTGTAGCCAAATACATTTCAGTAATTCTGTTACCGACAAATGACTTTAGACAAGTCGCTTTGGATAAACGTAAAAAATGTGCAGAAATGAATACCATACTTAATAACGATAAACAATTCTTCATGTCGGTTACATTTTTTCGATGTCATTCTCCATCACTCTCTGTGACTAATGAACAGTGGCTTCAGTTGCTCTGAGAGTCAATCGGGAGATCTTATTGTACGATCCTATACACAGAAGAGTTGTCTGGGGAATAGTAGTTCAACATAATCATTTCTCAGCGTTTCATCTCAAGGTGAAATGGCACCTACTGTACTGTATGGTAGTGTTGTAGAAGGATTGTACTTCCAGAGAAATCATTTCTCACTCTTCCCCCGCATCTTTAGGTGAAATGGCAAGTCGGTACAGAATGATCCAGAACACTGGATAATCTGAAACCACTGGGGCGACTCCGTATAGGAGGTGTCTGGGGTCTAGCAATTACTGATAATGTAGGTTGGCATGCAGTGAGTCAACAGGCCTCATGTAAAGACCAGAAAGATAAAAGGAGAGAGAGAGAGAGAGAAAGAGAGAGAGGGAAAGAGAGAGAGCGAGGGAGAGAGTGGAAAAGGTAAAGATAAAAGGAGAGAGAGAGAGAGAGAGGGAGGGAAAGAGAGAGAGAAAGAGAGAAAGAGAGAGAGGGAAAGAGAGAGAGAGAGTGAAAGAGAGAGAGGTAGAAAGAGAGGGGGAGAAAGAGAGAGAGAGAGAGAGAAGGAAAGAGAAAGAGAGAGAGAGAGGGGGAGAAAGAGAGAGAGAGAGGGAAAGAGAAAGAGAGAGAGAGAGAAAGAGAGAGAGAGAGGGAGATAGTGGCAAAAGGTAAAGAGAAAGAGAGAGAGAAAGAGAGAAAGAGAGAGAGAGAAAGGGAAAGAGAGAGAGAGAGAGAGGGAGAGAGAGAAAGAGAAAGAGAGAGACAGTGGCAAAAGGTAAAGAGAGAGAGAGTAATCTCCATTTAGAGTATGCATATTTACATGTTGAATTTCACTCACCATCTCCAGACATGGGTTTCCCATTACAGTACCGCTGTGTGCCGAGTCGTTTACCGGCGAGCCATTCATTCTGCTCCAGATATCATCGCTGGTGTGACAAAAGAATCGAAAGTCAACAGATTATGTTTACTTCCAGAAAATAGCTTATCAAAGCATCATTAGGCCAGCCGATGCTCTTTGTTATATTTGGGCCTAATGATCCATGTAATGTCTCCCCTCTCCCCCTGGATGTGCTGTCCTCCGTCAAAGCAAAGCTATTTGGTTGGATACAGTGTGCGTATGCGTGTGTGTGCGTGTGTGTGTGTGTGGGTGTGTATGTATGGGCATATGAGTGTCTGGGTGCACACACGTATGTGTGAGTGTGTGTGTGTGTGTGTGTGTGTGTGAGAGAGAGAGTGTGTGAGTGTGTGAGAGAGAGTGTGTGAGTGTGTGTGTGGGTGTGGGTGTGTATGTATGGGCATGTGAGTTTATGAGTTCACACACGTATGCGTGTGTGTGTGTGTGTGTGTGTGTGTCTATGTGTGCACATATATGTGTATGTGTCCTATGTTTGTCCTATGCCTGAAAAAGCTGGCAGATATAAATAAACATCAGTTCCTATAGAGAGCTGCCTGACAGCCTGTTCCTAGCCGGTAGCTTAACCTGTACCCCTCTTACCATGGCAACCCCCAGCAACTGGGAACCGAACCGTCTGACACACGCTAGGTTCACGTACGTATACGGAGGGAAGCGTGGATTATGATCATAACACGGCGCTTCTGTACATACGGCTGAGATCAAGTCATTAACCTTGCGTGCCGACCGCCCCTGCGTCGGGGTAGGGTAATTAGCGCTAAGTGTCGGGAGCAGAGGAGCGGCGCTCAGAGAGATGCCCTGCAGGCGCCAGGGGCAGGCCGAGGTCCCACCCCGACGTCACAGGCCGTGGCAGTCTCACTCACACACACACACACACACACACACACACCTGCATAGGTATTGTTGGGGTAGAGTAGGAGAAGAAGTCACACACACACACACACACACACACATACACACACAAAGCCGTTTAACAGGTTGGGCTATCAGTCACACAGTACGTTGTCACAGCTGGATGTACTGTGGTTGCGGATGCAAGTGAAGGGTGCAGTAGGAACAGGTGATGATGGTGGTCGATGGTGGTTGGTTAGAGGTGATGGTCGATGGTTAGAGGTGATGGTCGATGGTCGATGGTCGTTGGTTAGAGGTGATGGTCGATGGTTAGAGGTGATGGTCGATGGTTAGAGGTGATGGTCGATGGTTAGAGGTGATGGTCGATGGTTAGAGGTGATGGTCGATGGTCGATGGTTAGAGGTGATGGTCGTTGGTTAGAGGTGATGGTCGATGGTTAGAGGTGATGGTCGATGGTCGATGGTTAGAGGTGATGGTCGATGGTTAGAGGTGATGGTGGTTGGTTAGAGGTGATGGTCGATGGTTAGAGGTGATGGTTGATGGTCGATCGTTAGAGGTGATGGTCGATGGTTAGAGGTGATAGTCGATGGTTAGAGGTGATGGTCGTTGGTTAGTGGTTGGTTAGAGGTGATGGTCGATGGTTGGAGGTGATGGTCGATGGTTAGAGGTGATGGTGGTTGGTTAGAGGTGATGGTCGATGGTTAGAGGTGATGGTCGATGGTTAGAGATGATGGTCGATGGTTAGAGGTGATGGTCGATGGTTAGAGGTGATGGTGGTTGGTTAGAGGTGATGGTCGATGGTTAGAGGTGATGGTCGATGGTTAGAGGTGATGGTCGATGGTTAGAGGTGATGGTGGTTGGTTAGAGGTGATGGTTAGAGGTGATGGTGGTTGGTTAGAGGTGATGGTGGTTGGATAGAGGTGATGGTTAGAGGTGATGGTGGTTGGTTAGAGGTGATGGTTAGAGGTGATGGTTGTTGGTTAGAGGTGATGGTTAGAGGTGATGGTGGTTGGTTAGAGGTGATGGTCGTTGGTTAGAGGTGATGGTTAGAGGTGATGGTGGTTGGTTAGAGGTGATGGTCGTTGGTTAGAGGTGACGGTGGTTGGTTAGAGGTGATGGTCGTTGGTTAGAGGTGATGGTCGTTGGTTAGAGGTGATGGTTAGAGGTGATGGTGGTTGGTTAGAGGTGATGGTCGTTGGTTAGAGGTGATGGTGGTTGATTAGAGGTGATGGTTAGAGGTGATGGTGGTTGGTTAGAGGTGATGGTTAGAGGTGATGGTCGTTGGTTAGAGGTGATGGTTAGAGGTGATGGTCGTTGGTTAGAGGTGATGGTGGTTGATTAGAGGTGATGGTTAGAGGTGATGGTCGTTGGTTAGAGGTGATGGTCGATGGTGAAAAGGACAGATGGAGACATCAGATGACCTCTCCGCTGGCAGGAGGAAATTATGCAATGCCTTCTATCCCGAGGTCATTCCACGCTACAGTGACTCCTGACAACCACAGTTGTTTGCCTGGGGAATGTTCTGGAATGCTCTGGAAGGCTCTGGAAGGCTCTGGAAGGCTCTGGAAGGCTCTGGAATGCTTTCTCCGCCACACAGAAACACAGAGAGACATAATTCCATCAGAGATCCTGTAGAAGAAGAAGTCATCTGCAGTAATGTGTTTATATAGAGAATCATGACCTGTGAAGGACAAACTCAATCACTCGCTCCATAAACACACCGATTCATAAACACACCGATTCATTGTTTTATACGTTGTTCAATGTCCACAGTTTTTTAATGATGATTTTTTTTAATAACGATTTACAAAAATAACGATCATTTCCATAATAATAATTAAGAATAATTTCTTAACTGTAACTTTCTTAATTTCTTTCTCCTGTAACTCTGTTAAGTTTGCTAACTGGTGACAGAAAACAAATACCATCAAGCATTAAGAATTCCATTATCTATAGCACAGTAAGAGCGTGGGGAGAAATTACAAGCCATACTGGTACGAAGGGATGTTTCTCTTCCCTGACTCCAATAATTGGTAATAAGACCTTCCCTCCAGGTATTAATAGTAGTGTTTTCAATGAATGGTATAGGAAGGGAGTTAGGGTCATAGGTGATTTATTCACGGACGAGGTTCTCATGTCATTTACCCAGGTTCAGTCTCAGTTTGCTATACCTAATAAACATTTATTTGCTTATTTACAAGTACGCCATTTCATAGATACCAATATTAAACTGTCTCCAGGGGGGCCAGTAAGGAGCTCTTTAGATGAATGTCTTACCCGGTTCTCACAACCTAGAGGGTTTATTTCTTATTTTTATAACTTTTTAGACACTTGTAACAAACATAATATAGACCATGTAATAGCTACTTAGGAGAGGGACTTGGAATCTAAGTATGAAGGGGCAGACTGGACTACATGTATTACTTCTTGCAGTAGCACTTTTTGCTGTAATAAATTTAAGGAGACTCAGTACAAAATGTTGCATAGACAACATAGAACTCCATATATCCTTAATAAATTTGACCCGTCCAGATCACCACTTTGCTCCAAGTGTAAGGAGAAAAATGGCACTTATATCCACTGCTTCTGGCGATGTTCTACCATTTCAAAATTCTGGTCACTGGTCGCCAAAGAATTGAATAACATCTTTAAATGCAGCATTGAAATGAAACCAGGCCTCTTCCTACTGAGTCTCCCTGAACGAAATATGCCATTGAATCAGTCTAATGTTCTGCTTCTCCAGAAATTGCTAGTTCTGGCTAGGAGATGTATTCTATTCAACTGGATTATGGAAAAGCCCCCAACAATCACTCAATGGTATCGTGAGATCTTCAAAATCTTACCGATGGAAAGACTGAGTGCTAGAGTAAAGGGCAACGAACAGCTCTTTATTAGAATATGGAAACCCTTATTTGACCACCTGCCACGTGACGTTGCGAGTCTGTGTATAGATTAGTGTGTTGTGCTGACTGATGAGCTTGCGAAAGGTGCATATTGACCCCCATTTCTTTTTTTTTTCTTCTTTTTTTTAAATTTTGTGTATATGTATGTATATTCAGATTCAGATAACGTTTATTGCCATTATGCATACACATATAGGAATTTGCTTTGGCGTTACAGTAAGTGCATTAATATGCATATATAGTGTATATATGTGTACGCACGCGTATGTATGTATGTATGTATGGGTATATATATAATGTGTAATTTATGTTTGTTTGTCTCTTGTATGTGGGTATTGTGGAGGTTTGTTTTGTTGATTCAATGTAGTGTTATATGTATTGTGTATCTAAATCTAATTTTAAAAAATATATATATAAAAAAAAAAAAAAAAAAATCTTCAACTAATGAGCTCTGCCTGGTACAGGCTGTGTTTACTGCCCTAAGACAGAACCAAAAAAACAAACAGTGGACGATATTGGACAATTGGACGATCTGTCATGTCCCGATTCACCTTCGATTTAACGGTGTTATTTACTCAGCCCTGGCTGGACAGAAGCAAGCAGAACACCCAGTCCTCCATGTCCTCTGCTCTAGTCAACAAGGTACTACTTTATTACTGACCCAGGGATGACCCCCCCGACTCTGAAAACCTCCTCAATCACAACCTGATAGATCTCGTTGTCTTGGCGACCTGTCTCTATTTTATACCCTGCGTCCAGTGGTGTTGCTCCTGCAGCCTTCCACCAGGTCCATCTGCTGGAGGACACATGCCCTTGTTCACCCTGAAAAAGACAGAAATTGTTAATTCCTCCCCCTACACACACACACACACACACACACACACACACACACAGACACACACACACACACACACACACACGCACAGACACACACACACACACACACACACACACACACACACACACACACACACACACACGCACACACCCACACACACACACACACACACACACACACACACACACACACACACACTCCCTGTCTCTCTCTTTCTGAGTCACTGAGTATTTACTACCGTCTGAAAGACAACTCCCCCCGGAGCCCCCTCACCCCCCCCCCCCCCCCCCCCCGTCTCTCTCTCCCGTTAAAGCCTCTTCACCTGTTGCGGTTGTCCGTCAGTCTTATTACCGGGGAGGAGCGTGTCCCGCCGCCGCGCCACACAGAGATTTATGTCAACTCTGCAATTGACACAGGAGGGTTTTAAAACCCCGTATCCAGACAGGCCAGGCTGCCTGCTGCTCCCCCGGGGGGAAAGGGGGGGAGAGAGGAAACAAATATAAAAACACAGGGTTAGGTTGTTGTCGAAAGACGGATGCCGCCTAAAACGCTCCTCCGACCATTCGTCAGATTTAACAACGTGTGTTTAAGCAGGACTGTAACGATATCGCTCTCAGCAGACCAGAGTTCCCCGTAACTCGTCGGAGTTATCCATCAGGGGAACGAATGCAGAAACAGTGCTAGGCCTATCCCTGTCAAGCCCGTGGTGATGTGAATAAGGTTGACACGGTGTCTATGGCTGCGTTCGTCAATTCGCTCCAAGAGCGCCGGAGCGCACACTGGGTCCAACGTCATAACGGGGACTAAGACATTTGATTGGATAAGAGGCATTCCACGTGTGCTGATCAGATTCCAGAGCGAATGTACGAACACAGCCATTTGTTTCAGTGCGCGAGAGCTTCATGCAACCCGCGGCCGCGCGCTTTCTGTTTAAAAGATAACTGACAACGTTCACCGCCGTTATCGTAAGTGGGAGTTATGTTTTGTACACATAAATAAATAAGGAGCTACTTTATTAAACGCCTGATATGTCAAGCTCACATAATATGGTTTCAATATTTCAATACATTTGAGTAAGTCAGCTTGTCAAGTTTGAAACCTAGTTAACTGTAGCTAGCTAGCTAGCTGTGTCAACTGCGAATAACTCGACGTCCCCTTCGTAGGATGGCTATTCTCCCCCTTTACCTCTGGTGGTTACTCGCTTGGGTTTGGCCCCTTATGGGGGACCAGGTCTTGAACTCATCTCCGGGTTTGTCGATGGGAGATTCTCCGTCAGCCTGCGAGCAGCGGGCCTACATTGTTGAGGAGTTGATGGAGTTGGAAAAGGATTTAGAGAGAAGGATTGAAGACGTGGAAATGCGCTTGTCAGGTAACGGTGACATACATTCTGAGTTCTGTGTGCAGAATGTGTGATGATGTCCCTAGGAAAACACTAGCAAAGTAGGCCTATTTTTGCACCTATTATAGCAAGTAGTCATTTCTCCACCCTATATAAAATCCCCTGTTGAAAACGGTGGTGTGTGAAGTGGCCCTATGTTATGATTGAATGTATAAAGATTCTATTTTTCAGGTCATACCAAACTTTGACTGTACACACTGATAACCCACCCGCCTCTTGCCTGTCTCCCTGTCTGTCTATAGAGCAGTTGACCAGGATGTATTATGACCTCGTGAGGCTGGAGAATATGACCTCCACTGCAAGGCTACGATCTCTGGCTCCCCTGGGGAACAAGGGCAGGAGAAGGAGATCAAGGAGTGTCCCGAGCCTGTGAATCCCATGGACTGATAGTGTCCCACAACTGATCGGTTCTCAAAGTAGGCCTACTTTTTGTGTTTGTTATTGTTTCAAGTTGTACCTGTGGTTTGGCCATATTCTAAATAAATAAAAAACTGTAATAACAATATTACTGTTACTGTTTGAATCTATGAAAGGCAGTTGTGTGAAGCTGCTGTGTAAAGTGGAGACAGGGTCCTATTTGGCAGGTCTGAGCTAAGCGATACATGTTTTGGGGGGTGTTGTGTGCAGGTAATGGACTGATAGTGTCCCACAACTGATCGGTTCTCAAAGTAGGCCTACTTTTTGTGTTTGTTATTGTTTCAAGTTGTACCTGTGGTTTGGCCATATTCTAAATAAATAAAAAACTGTAATAACAATATTACTGTTACTGTTTGAATCTATGAAAGGCAGTTGTGTGAAGCTGCTGTGTAAAGTGGAGACAGGGTCCTATTTGGCAGGTCTGAGCTAAGCGATACATGTTTTGGGGGGTGTTGTGTGCAGGTAATGGACTGATAGTGTCCCACAACTGATCGGTTCTCAAAGTAGGCCTACTTTTTGTGTTTGTTATTGTTTCAAGTTGTACCTGTGGTTTGGCCATATTCTAAATAAAAAAAACCTGTAATAACAATATTGTTTGACTGTTTGCCTATTTTGCACAAACCAGTCGTGTGATCTCGTAAAACAAGCAAAGCAACGATATAGCTAGTGTGTCTTTGAATGCAGAAACAGTGCTAGGCCTATCCCTGTCAAGCCCGCGGTGACGTGAATAAGTTTGACACGGTGTCTATGGCTGCGTTCGTAAATTCGCTCCGAGAGCGCCTGAGCGCACACTGGGTCCAACGTCATAACGGGACTAAGACATTTGATTGGATAAGAGGCATTCCACGAGTGCTGATCAGATTCCAGAGCGAACTTACGAACACAGCCTATATTCCCATTTGTTTCAGTGCGCGAGAGCTTCATGCAACACGTGCGCTTTCTGTTTCAAGACACAAGATAACTGACAACGTTCACCGCCGTTATCGTAACTGGGAGTTATGTTTTGTACATGTCACAGTTTGGAGTGAACAGCCATCAGCTAAATGGCATACATTATTATTATTCTACTTGACGTGAGATAGTAGATGCACACAGTACAAACAGTATACATACATATACCTGGGGAGGCTGGTGGAGGTAGAAATCGGAGGATGGGCTCATTGTAATGCGTGGAATGGAATGAGGAATGGTATCAAACACGTATGCATTACAATGAGCCCGTCCTCCGATTCCTACCTCCACCAGCCTCCCCAGGTATATATATATATATATATATATATATATATATATATATATATATATATATATATATATATATATATATATACTGTATATAATGTTTGTGTATAGTGTCCACGGTGTCCACGGCCAGCCTCCCGAGACATAAAAACACCTCAATGTAAGATCGACCTTGCCTAGCCACGATCCAATAAAGCCTAGACAACCTCTCTGGCTTTAAGCACTCTCCCTGAAGCACTATCCCTCTCTCCTCTTCCCTTCCTCTGCCTCTCTTCCACCTGCCTCCTGCTCCCCTGGTACCTCTCACCAGCCAGCTAACAAGGCACCCGGCTGGATCACGTGTGAGAGATGGAAGGAGGGATAGACTGACTGACCGACCCAGGCGGGGTGGATAACTGCTGCCCTCCCTGGGCTGACGGGCCGGCACACTTTAGCTGACGGAGAGTCCCTCCGACGCGATGGATGGCTCATCTATCTGTCCACTGTACTGTGGGCCAGGCCAGGCCATGGGAGGAGGGAGTGGGGGTTGTGTGTGTGTGTGTGTGTGTGTGTGTGTGTGTGTGTGTGTGTGCGTGCATGCGTGTGTGCGTGTCGTCTGTGTGTTTGTGCATACCAGTAACGTGCAGTGAGGTCATTGGCTGGGTAGGCAGTGAGCTATTAAAAAAAATCATGCGAGTAACGCAGCAGCCAGACTTCAAATGGCATAGCGCATACTATAAAGGCAATCAATAGCCCTTATATCTTTTGCCGCAAAACTCACTTCTTCAAGAAGTAGGCCTACTACCAGGATCCTCCCTCTTAAGCACCTATTGCATTGTTAGTTTGCTATTCTTCTCTATGCTATTGCTATATTGCTATACTGTATTTTTAGTTTGCTATTCTTCATTTTGCCTTAAAAAAGCAGTACACTCCTACGTTAAATGCAATTATTGTAAGTCGCTTTGAATAAAAGCGTCTGCTAAATGACTGTAATGTAATGTAGGCTAATATACTATACTATAAAGTCAATCACATAGCCCATATATACTATACTATCAAATAGCTGGTCAAAAATGTCAAATGTATCTCATAACTACACAGCGTAGCGCAACAGCCTGCATGGCATTGCCTACATTCACCTGCATCTCAACAGGATTTACAGCAGCACGCAAAACAGCTCAATGACAATATAAATTCACCTGCATCAGGTGTTGCCCTCCCATTTTCAATCACATTTCGTTTTTGCTCAAAACTGAAGGTTGAAAATCTTTTTAACTGTTGGATATCCATGATGCCGAGATCGCAAGTTAGCTGGGGATTCGGGAAATGTAGAACCGTGGCGCAAACAGCAGAGGAATGCCGCTACGGCAAGCCAAACAAGCCAAACGCAAACTGTCAATCATGCTGTCAGACAGTCAGAAGCAGCGTGGCACGGTGCCTCAACGTCCATCAATGAAGACAATGTGAGAACAGACTACGCATGCGCAAACCTACGAAACCGTTGGTCTATCACTTCGCATAGCACAGAAGCACAAGCACAGTCTGCCTCTCGCACACACAGTTGCCTCTCGCCAGCAATCAGCAATCAGCTCGCTTTGGGAGCAAACTCTCCTGGTGCCAGGGCATGCATTCTATTTTTAAAACAACACATTTTACATCATTTATTTTTATTTTAACAACATTTTAACACATTAAAGTTTTTTTTTTTTTCTTTCTACCTCCAACTACTGTCATGAAGTGCATTGATTGATTCTGGCCGTTGAGCTATCCTACTTGTCATCCCTCCTCTCTCTCACCCTTCCTTCCTGTCATTCTCTTCTGTCTCTATTCCAATGAAGCAGCAATGCAATACAACGCAATCCATCAAGGTCTGGTAAGAAGGGCCGCAATACTCAAGTCATGCAAATGAGCAAAAATGACCTTCTTTAAAAAAATATTTTAAAAGGTTTTTGTTCTTTTTGCATATTACGAAAGTTGAAGTGTTGAAGAGCCCACTCGATATAACAAACAACAGTTTTAGGAGGCTACTGATAAGTGATACATGGCTTGTAAACAAACTTACGTTTTAGGACGTGTTCAAAAGCAAGGACTGTGTGATCAGGGGCGGATTTAGGATCGTAGGAGATCCGGGGCTTAGCCCAGAGGGAGAATGTAATGTGCGCGCGGAGCGCGCCGGAACATTTTGCCTTCAACCTTCAACTTACCACCACCTTAAAGCGGACAAAAGGCACTGGAGAACACATATACATTCACACCCTTTAATGAAGCAAACTAGTTGTGGTGGTTCTGGGCACAGAGGGAGGTCAGCACACGTAGCTCCCCCTGTCAGTCAGTCACCATCATTTATATTTGTATAGAATTACATAATTGATGGGCTGAGGCTAGTTATGTTACAGTATGTATATCAGGGCAGACTCTGTGCTCACCACTTATATTGTATTTAGAGTCTTGTCCTGTGTTATATGACGATATATTACTTGTATTGTTGGCCTGTGTATAGTACTGTGAAATCAAATCCCCCCTGGGACATTAAACAAACTTAGTTAGTTAGCGTTACATCTTAGGATAGATTTGAGTCATGTTCTGTATACATACATACTACCATAAGGGCATACTTAATGTGGTTACTCCATGTTTACTAGCTGTAACATTAACGTTACATCATTCTTTTTCACTTGTTACTCAGTCAACCAGAGTGCAGATATCAAAGACTATCAGCCTGTTATTCACTTTATTTGTATAAGTATTATCCTTTGTTTGATTTCTTACCATGTACCGTAACAGTACCTTGCTATGTTTCATTTTCATTATAACATAACGTTATGTTATGATAGCCAGCTAGCATCAGCAAACCGGAAAGGTAGTGTCAGTGAGTCAGTCACCTTTCTAATAAGATTCACAAACCTGAAACATCATCTATGTCATCACTGCTGGTGATGTCATTCTTGCTGCTGATACTGCTGCTGCAACAGTTCTTGGCGCTTGTTTTGTTGAAAACAACTTTGGGATATCCATCCTTACAATTTTGCAAGTCAGGCACTGATTGAGATCACTTCTTCTTCAGGGCAGGGCAGGCTACGCAGTACGCAGGCTAATGTCGCGCAGCTGCTGCCTCTCTGTTGGACTCCGGTACTGCACGTTACTCAATTTTTTTATTTTTTTATTTTTTATTTTTTAAGTAAAACATTCGGGGCTTTTCAGAAAACATCCGGGGCTTGAGCCCCAGTAGCCACCCCCTAGCGCCGCCCCTGTGTGTGATCATCTAATTATGTGTAGTTATGTGTTTTTAGCGTGTTGATGTTCTATCAGCATGCTGTGATGTGCTAAAAATACAGTTAGATGTTCGTAGCGATGCTGTTAAAACAGCAGCTGTTTTAACAGCCTTTTGATAAAGACAGACACATTTCTCCGCTATTTGCTTTAAAGTGGACCGACCTTCAAATAAGCATTCAACTATTTTAAATGAAGATTCAATTTCATAGTATGACACATCACTTGAAAGCTTACATTCTGCACTTTCACAATCTGGAACAGGTATACAAACATTCTCTCTTTCTGAAGTGAGTCATGAAAACCATCACTGATAATCGGCAAGCAATGAAAAGACGAAAGGTCTTATGACTGAATAGAACAGAGCAGGGTTACATGGAGACGGAACAATATGGATCTTTTAAGTGTGGACTTGCAGGTTCCCTACCAGGCGCGTGGAGGTGGGCATGGGATCAAGTCCCTCTACGACTGATGCAAGGCCAGGCAATTGATGTCTTCTTCCTGCATTAGAGCGCCGTGTGGCGAGGCTGCTGAGTGCTTTCCATGACCCTGCGTGTGACAAACACACATGCTCACACACACACACACACACACACATACACACACACACACACACACACAATGTGGTCGTGTAAGGCAGTCGCAGCACATTAGCAGTCGTGTTGATAGGAGAATGATCCAGTCAGTGTATGAAACAGTCATGACTTCTCAGGCTGTGCTCTAACAGGCTCTGCTTCTAACGGTGAAAAACACACCGCAAGCATCAACCTCAGCAACGTGTGTTCGTGGCAGAACTGCTGCAGTTCTCACTGTTGTGGCTTTTTGCCTTTGTGCTCTAACCTGTTAACATGGGCTGTATGGCTGCTCTAACCCGTTAACATGGGCTGTATGGCTGCTCTAACCTGTTAACATGGGCGCTGTATGGCTGCTCTAACCCGTTAACATGGGCTGTATGGCTGCTCTAACCCGTTAACATGGGCTGTATGGCTGCTCTAACCCGTTAACATGGGCTGTATGGCTGCTCTAACCTGTTAACATGGGCGCTGTATGGCTGCTCTAACCCGTTAACATGGGCTGTATGGCTGCTCTAACCTGTTAACATGGGCTGTATGGCTGCTCTAACCCGTTAACATGGGCTGTATGGCTGCTCTAACCCGTTAACATGGGCTGTATGGCTGCTCTAACCCGTTAACATGGGCTGTATGGCTGCTCTAACCTGTTAACATGGGCGCTGTATGGCTGCTCTAACCTGTTAACATGGGCTGTATGGCTGCTCTAACCCGTTAACATGGGCTGTATGGCTGCTCTAACCTGTTAACATGGGCTGTATGGCTGCTCTAACCCGTTAACATGGGCTGTGTGCATGCTCTAACCCGTTAACATGGGCTGTATGGCTGCTCTAACCCGTTAACATGGGCTGTATGGCTGCTCTAACCTGTTAACATGGGCTGTATGGCTGCTCTAACCCGTTAACATGGACTGTATGGCTGCTCTAACCTGTTAACATGGGCTGTATGGCTGCTCTAACCCGTTAACATGGGCTGTATGGCTGCTCTAACCCGTTAACATGGGCTGTATGGCTGCTCTAACCTGTTAACATGGGCTGTATGGCTGCTCTAACCTGTTAACATGGGCTGTATGGCTGCTCTAACCCGTTAACATGGGCTGTATGGCTGCTCTAACCTGTTAACATGGGCTGTATGGCTGCTCTAACCTGTTAACATGGGCTGTATGGCTGCTCTAACCTGTTAACATGGGCTGTATGGCTGCTCTAACCTGTTAACATGGGCGCTGTATGGCTGCTCTAACCTGTTAACATGGGCTGTATGGCTGCTCTAACCCGTTAACATGGGCTGTATGGCTGCTCTAACCTGTTAACATGGGCTGTATGGCTGCTCTAACCTGTTAACATGGGCTGTGTGCATGCTCTAACCCGTTAACATGGGCTGTATGGCTGCTCTAACCCGTTAACATGGGCTGTATGGCTGCTCTAACCTGTTAACATGGGCTGTATGGCTGCTCTAACCCGTTAACATGGGCTGTATGGCTGCTCTAACCCGTTAACATGGGCTGTATGGCTGCTCTAACCCGTTAACATGGGCTGTATGGCTGCTCTAACCTGTTAACATGGGCTGTATGGCTGCTCTAACCTGTTAACATGGGCTGTATGGCTGCTCTAACCTGTTAACATGGGCTGTATGGCTGCTCTGACCTGTTAACATGGGCTGTATGGCTGCTCTAACCCGTTAACATGGGCGCTGTATGGCTGCTCTAATCTGTTAACATGGGCTGTGTGGCTGCTCTAATCTGTTAACATGGGCTGTGTGTCTGCTCTAACCTGTTAACATGGGCTGTATGGCTGCTCTAACCTGTTAACATGGGCTGTATGGCTGCTCTAACCTGTTAACATGGGCTGTATGGCTGCTCTAACCTGTTAACATGGGCTGTATGGCTGCTCTAACCTGTTAACATGGCTGTATGGCTGCTCTAACCTGTTAACATGGGCTGTATGGCTGCTCTAACCCGTTAACATGGGCTGTATGGCTGCTCTAACCTGTTAACATGGGCTGTATGGCTGCTCTAACCTGTTAACATGGGCTGTATGGCTGCTCTAACCTGTTAACATGGGCTGTATGGCTGCTCTAACCTGTTAACATGGGCTGTATGGCTGCTCTAACCTGTTAACATGGGCGCTGTATGGCTGCTCTAACCTGTTAACATGGGCTGTATGGCTGCTCTAACCCGTTAACATGGGCTGTATGGCTGCTCTAACCTGTTAACATGGGCTGTATGGCTGCTCTAACCCGTTAACATGGGCTGTGTGCATGCTCTAACCCGTTAACATGGGCTGTATGGCTGCTCTAACCCGTTAACATGGGCTGTATGGCTGCTCTAACCTGTTAACATGGGCTGTATGGCTGCTCTAACCCGTTAACATGGGCTGTATGGCTGCTCTAACCCGTTAACATGGGCTGTATGGCTGCTCTAACCTGTTAACATGGGCTGTATGGCTGCTCTAACCTGTTAACATGGGCTGTATGGCTGCTCTAACCTGTTAACATGGGCTGTATGGCTGCTCTAACCTGTTAACATGGCTGTATGGCTGCTCTAACCTGTTAACATGGGCTGTATGGCTGCTCTAACCTGTTAACATGGGCTGTATGGCTGCTCTAACCTGTTAACATGGCTGTATGGCTGCTCTAACCTGTTAACATGGGCTGTATGGCTGCTCTAACCTGTTAACATGGGCTGTATGGCTGCTCTAACCTGTTAACATGGCTGTATGGCTGTTCTAACCTGTTAACATGGGCTGTATGGCTGCTCTGACCTGTTAACATGGGCTGTATGGCTGCTCTAACCCGTTAACATGGGCGCTGTATGGCTGCTCTAATCTGTTAACATGGGCTGTGTGGCTGCTCTAATCTGTTAACATGGGCTGTGTGTCTGCTCTAACCTGTTAACATGTGCTGTATGGCTGCTCTAACCCGTTAACATGGGCTGTATGGCTGCTCTAATCTGTTAACATGGGCTGTATGGCTGCTCTAACCCGTTAACATGGGCTGTATGGCTGCTCTAACCCGTTAACATGGGCTGTATGGCTGCTCTAACCCGTTAACACGGGCGCCGAAATGAAACGCACACGCGCTGCTGAGGTTGACGCTTGCGGTGTGTTTTTTTCCGCCGTAACGGCCCTCTCAGACTGTCATAGCCATCGATAACGTGATTAAGGAAACTGGAACATGACGTAACCACACCACACCACACCACACATCCACTGTATAGCTCAAGAACAACCCCCCGCCCTCCTCTCTCTCTCTCTCTCTCTCTTTCTCTCTCCATCCCCTTCCTCCTACAAGCTTACTCCCCCCCTGTTCCCTCCCCCTCCTCTTCCCCGCCAACTCTTTCTCTCTCCCCCTTCCTTAATGCCTTCCCTTCCTCTCTCCAGACCTCTTCTCTCATCCATACACCCCCGCCCCCCCCTCCCCCTCCTCCCCCTCCTCCACCACCCCCCCCCTCCCCCCCACCCCCCCATCATCTCTCTTTTCACTGCTCGCCAGACCGCCAGTGCGAGTATACGCTGTCACAGATTACGGGGCGGCGAATCCCACTTGTTTTATGGTCTAATCCCTGAGGCAGACCGCGGCTGTCATGGAATTACGGCTCTTAATAACGCCGGGGCCCAGTCAGACGCAATTGTGAAGACGTTAATCTCTTAACGTCGGCCTCTTAATAGCAGCCGCACGCCTTTTTTTGTCTTATTGATATTTTTGACTGGGAGGCTTATTATGGCCGTAGCTGCCACGACTATCCCAAAGATAATGTTTATTTCAGCAGTGGAAGACTGTCCAACACATGGCTGGCTGATTGGCTGGGTTGGCTAAATTGGCTGGGCTTGGGGCTGGGTTGGCTGGGCTGGGGCTGGGTTGGCTGGGCTGGCTGGGTTAGTCTAAGAGGATGGGGGTAGTGATGCCGTATCTGTTGCATCACCGCACGGCAGGGGCCCTAAAACAAGGTGCTTTGCAAAAAAAAATATATATATAAAATATAGGTTCAAAAGCATTTCTGGGATAATTTCTCTTTTTTTTAAGTTGGGGAATGCACACACGCACACATGAAAATGCACAAGCGCACACACACACACACACACAGCGCGATCACCCACGCACAGGATCACCTAAGTTCTACCAACATGTAAAATGTGCAACGAGAGGAGAAAAAACACTGGATAAGGTATACACCAACATCAAACGTGCTTACAAGGCTAGTCCGCTAGCTCATCTAGGCATGTCTGACCATGTGTCAATCCTCCTGATTCCTGCATACACCACAATGGGGAAAAGTGCTCCCACCACCACTAAGACTGTCAGAACCTGGCCAGAAGGGTCCGCTCCACTGCAGATCTGCCTAAATGACACCCTATGGCAGGAATATGAGCATGAGGACCTGGAACAGTACACGTCGTCGGTTCTGAACCACATAGTGAACTGCACCAACTCAGTCACCGTGGACAAACGGGTCCGGGTCTACCCCAACACGAAGCCATGGATGACTGGGAAGGTCCAAAAACTGTTAAATGAGAGGGACAACGCCTTCTTCGCAGGGAAGCGCACACCGCTGTACAGCTCCACCAGGGCCAACCTAAAGCGCGGCATCAAAGCGGCCAAGGCAGAGCACAGAGAGAAGATTGAGGAATGCCTCCTGAGCAACGACTCCAGGCGGATGTGGCAGGGGGTTCAGCAGATGACAAACTTCAGAGCCAACAGGCTCACAGCCGCAGAGGACGACCCCCTGCTGGCGGGAAAGCTGAACACCTTCTACGCCCGGTTCGACGAGGGGCGAACGGAGGTAACCACAACACAGACACCACTCTCTCCAGCTCTCAGCAGCCTCACCCTCACAGAGCACGAGGTGAGACGCGTACTGAAGGCGGTGGACCCCAGGAAAGCCTCGGGGCCGGATGGCGTCCTGGGACGGGTGCTGAGAGACTGCGCCGACCAGCTGGCCGGGGTTTTCACCAACATCTTTAACCAGTCCCTGTCCCAGGCCACCGTCCCACCCTGCCTGAAAACCTCAACTATCATCCCAGTCCCGAAGAAAAGCACGGTGAGCTGCCTAAACGACTACCGCCCGGTGGCACTCACACCAATCATCATGAAGTGCTTCGAGAAACTAGTCCGGGCCCACATACTCACACGCCTCCCGCCCAACCTGGATCCATACCAGTTCGCCTACAGAGCCCACAGGTCCACAGAGGACGCCATAGCGACGACTCTCCACGCCACTCTATCCCACCTGGAGAGGGGAAACAGCTACGCGAGACTGCTCTTCGTGGACTTCAGCTCCGCCTTTAACACCATCCTTCCAGACAGGCTAGTGACCAAACTACTAGACCTGGGTCTACCACACTCTATATGTGCGTGGATCAAGGACTTCCTGACCAACCGCCCCCAGAGGGTGCGGGTGGGCCCCCACACCTCCACAGCCCTCAGCCTCAGCACTGGGTCACCCCAGGGCTGCGTGCTAAGCCCCATCCTCTACAACCTCTACACCCACGACTTCACCCCCATCCACCCCAGCAACTACATCGTAAAGTTTGCAGACGACACCACCGTGGTGGGATGTATCTCGGGGGGGGACGAGGCGGCGTACAGGGATGAGGTAGAGCAATTGAGCAAGCTGTGCAAGGTAAACAACCTGCTGCTAAACAAGTCAAAGACCCAGGAACTCATCGTAGACTACAGGAGGAAAAAGTCCGAGATCCTGCCCCTGCTCATCGACGGAGAGAGCGTAGAGATGGTCTCAAACCTCCGTTTCCTGGGACACATCATACGGGATGACCTGGCCTGGAAGGACAACACTAAAGGCACCATCAAGAGGGCACAACAGCGGCTATACACCCTGAGATGCCTCAAGAAACAACACAGCAAGCAGGAGATGCTGGTGGCCTTCTACCACGGCGCAGTGGAGAGCATCCTCACCTTCGGCATCTCCAACTGGTACCACAGCTGCACGGCAGCGGAGAGAAACGATCTACAGAGAGTCGTGAGAACAGCACAGGGGATCACCGGCGCCACCCTCCCCTCTCTGAAGGAGCTGTACGAAACACGCTGTCTCAGGAGGGCCTCCAAGATCTCCAAGGACCCGACCCACCCTGGGCACGAACACTTTGTCAAGCTGCCCTCGAACAGGAGGTACAGGACCCCGGCCGCTAGGACAAACAGACTGAAGGACAGCTTCTACCACAGGGCCGTCAAGGCCCTGAACACAGAAAAGGCCTAAGTTCTGGGCCCAGGACAAGTCCGGACGGATTGTAATGGCAGCTAGTGCTGAGGCACAAACATGTACATTTTCAAGCCTGCAAACTGTGACACTTTAAAAAAAATGTGAAAAAATACTTTCTTGTGCAATATGACAACCCTAGTTGACTATCTGTGCAGTATAGTACAGTGGATTGTGTACATAGCCTCTATTGATGTAAACCAGCTCCTTATCTTCTTGTGATTTTATGCATCTATGCTTTTTCCAAAATGTGTTTCTTTTTCCTTTCTTAAACACCAGGGGAGCCTCCCCTCCTAAATTTCGTTGTTTGGTACCTGTACTGTAACAATGACAAATAAAGTCTATCTATCTATCTACGCACTAGGTACACACGCACACACGCACACACACACACACACACACACACACACACACACACACACACACACACAGTGGGAGGCTCCAATCAATCACGTCTAAATGGTGCAAATATGAATCGATCTGAAGGCCTTTATAGTCCCCAGGCCCTCCAGTGTTCATGTCTCCATGAACACAACATTTACACATATTAACTGGAAGCAGAGTGATGTGTTATGACCACGCTGTGACCCGCTATCTCTACTCCTCATCTGGTTATGTGTGTCTGTTCCACTGGTTATGTGTGTGTGTGTTTCACTCGTTATGTGTGTGTGTGTGTTTCACTGGTTATGTGTGTGTGTTTCACTCGTTATGAGCTAACATGAGAGGGAATGGGGTTCAGTCTGTAAGTAAGTAAGTAAGTAAGTAAGTGAAGCTTTATTTATATCGCTAGCACCTTTCATACAAGAAATTCAGCTCAAAGTGCTTTGAAGTGTCGGTCTTAGTGGCACTCGCATGTGTACAGCTTGCTGTGTGTAGCTGAGGCCAGCTGAATGTATCCCCCTGAGACTGCAGTGGATGGAGCGATATCCTATCTTTCTGCACACACACACACACGCATGCGCACACATACGCGCGCGCGCACACACACACACAAACACAAAAAAACATACACACCATGCAGAACAGAACATGTGTCATGTGTGGAAGGCGGTAATTTTACCAAAATATGGACAATGACACATGTTCTGTTCTGCGCGCGCACACACACACACACACACACACACACACACACACACACACACACACACACACACACACACACACACACAGTTGTGCACACACGGAAAGCACTCAGTAGTGGTTCAAAGGTTCAAAGGACTACTCTGTGACTCCACCATTACTGAATGCTTTCATGTGCGTGTGTGTGTGTGTGAGTTTTTGTATGCGTGCATGTATGTGCGTGTGTGTGTGTGCGTGGACGTTTGTGTGTGTGTGTGTGTGTGTGTGTGTGTGTGTGTGTTTGTGTGTGTGTGTGTGTGTGTGTGCGTGTGTGTGGACGTTTGTGTGTGGACCTTTGTGTGTGTGTGTGTGTGTGTGTGTGTGTGTGTGTGTGGACCTTTGTGTGTGTGAGATGGCGTGCCTCAGATGACAGGCGGGCGACCAGATGAAAGCAGTGAGAGGCATGTACGGTAATGCTGCAGCAGCCTGTAGAGCCCATATGCCACTCCTTTGTGTGTGTGTGTGTGTGTGTGTGTGTGTGCGGCATGTACAGCCCATATGTCAGCCTTATGCTCCACCTGTACCCGCTCCTGCAGACACCTGCAAGAGACACCTACCCTCACATTGCACAAAGTTCTACGTGCGTGCGTGCGTGTGCGTGTGCTATCTGATGAAGAGTGTATCACAGTGGCCTACACACACACTATCCATTATTTCAGTGCTCGGTATAAAGAGACCAAACTAATACAGAAAGACTTCCAGCACACATTTGTCTCTCAGCCCTAACGAGCAGTCTCTCTGAGCCGCCTGTTTCCTCCATCACAGCCCTGTGCCAGGCTGGTGTCGTTATTTCTCATCATTCTGCCCTGTCCTGAGTCTGCCCTGGCACCATTACTTATAGAAGCCGAGACAAAAGAGATGCTTCCCGTTCCGCTCTCTGAAAGAAAAGAAGTGCAATCCTCTTTTACCCTGAGAGCAGTCATGCAGGGGAGACATCCGTCATACCTCACAAACGTCACTTACATTCCTTTCCTTCTTTTTCTTTTGTTTTCGGTGTGGGATAGGTCTATTGCACCGTGGCACTTTATGACTGCTTTTATGGTTTGTTGACATATATTGTACTGCATTGTGTCTACTGTGTATTGGCTGTGCCCTAGTATGTGGTGTATGTGGCGTCTGTACTGTGATCTGCTGCTGGAAGTAAGTAAGTAAGTAAGTAAATATGTAAGTAAGTAAGTAAGTAAGTAAATATGTAAGTAAGTAAGTAAGTAAGTAAGTAAGTAAGCGGCTTGATGTACAAGTACAACCCCAGGACATGACGCTGGTATGTCGCAGGGTCTTAAGCTGCTGAAAGTACATCCAGTATTTCTTCACAGGGATGCCGAGTTAGCAGAGAAATGATGGTCCAGACCTGGCAAGGCAAGGCACTGAACCCCAAATTGTTCCCAATGAGCGGGCCGGCGCCTTGCATGGTAGCTTGCTGCCATTGGTGTGTGAATGTGTGTGGGAATGGGTGAATGAGAGGCCGTTGTAAAGCGCTTTGTAATAAGGCGCTATATAAGTGCAGTCCATTTGGATGTGGCCCATTTTGAATAAGTGCAGTCCATTTGGACTTTGTTTCCCCGTGCCAGAAGTGTGCTGGCTCCGGCTGCTGGTCCTGAGCCTTATCTCAGCCATGAAAAGACCAGACCTTGACCAGCGAATGTGGATGTTGCCCTGGTCCCTCCCACACTCAGACCCCGTAGCTACGGCAACGTGTCAGGGCCACGTTCCTCATATCAGAGCTGGGGCACTGCAGTTCAGGGGTAATTCTTCCCCGGGCGTTTTTTGTTTTTTTGAAATGTCGACGCATTCTGAACTACATACATATGGGCTGAATGGATTATTTTTCTTTGCAACTTTGCTAATGCCCCTCCCAAAGAATGAACAAGCTGCCTCAATGCAATTCACACATATCATATGAATAATTATATAGATTTAATCAGAATTTAACCAGAATTCATTAACCAGACCAGAGTTCTGGAACAGAATTCTAAGCATTTTTTTTATTACTTTTTTTTTACTTTGTCTTAATACGATGTCCCAGGAGAACTCTTCTCTGTGTAATAAATGTAAGAAAACTCTGGGGAGTGACATATCCTCATATGTTCTGTTTAAAGATCAAACCCTTTTGGCAATCAATTCATGTTCTGGTTGAAACTATATTCAATTTCAAATTTGGCAAATCTCC